>NW_017728928.1:15103962-15122548 GCF_001723895.1 Crocodylus porosus
CCAAAAAAAAACAAACAAACAGAAAAGGATTGGACACCTGCTGAAGGCAGAAGTCGTGAGGACCCTGAGCCTCCTTTTTTTTTTTTTTTTTCTGGGGGGCAAGCTAACTAATAGCTGCAACGCATCACTGTAAACTAAACTACATCAGAATGTACTTTAGTTCACAACGATACTCATTTAAAACCCCCACAACTCCTGCGCGTGTACAGCGTGATGCCATTAAGCCACACAAAGTGACATTTTTGTCACAATTACAAGGTAATGGCATCATGTGTACAAGCACCCCATGAGTTAAACCCAGGAGCTGCACTTGTGTCTGTACCCTAGATGACTAGTAAAAGGAACCTAATTTCCCTTTTAAGTGTTTACACCAATGTCAACATTTTGCAGGGGTGGGAGAATAATTGTTATTTGTTAAGCATTTAATCCAAATAAAATTACTGTAGTTAATTGACAAGGTCTCATTAGCCCATATTACATGAATCTGCCAACATAAGAGAAATGATTAAAATTTTTACTGCAAACCTATCAAATTTTATACCTTTTGGTTATACACTAGGGATGGAGGTTTCTGTCCTTTACAGAGGTTCTGGAATAGCACCGCAGTAGGAGTAGTTGGGGAGAGAAACCTAGCCCGTTATATGGTAGAGTTTGCCAAGTTTCTGGATGGGAATTTTGGCGAGGTAGCCCATGATTACCAGGGAGAGGACTAGGACTCAAGACTAAAGTGACCAGCTTTGGGAGAGCAACAAAGGGTATGCAATCTTGGACATACCACAGAGCTTTCATACTGGAAGCAATCTACACTGTTTCTCATTCTAGTTATTGCAGGTCCCCAACTGCAATGCTGTGGGCAAGCTAATTAGCTTTGCTGACCCATAACTAATTAGTTTGGGCATAGTGCAGTGGTCAGGAAACTGCACTGTTTCCTGTTTGGAGGCTGCCTTCAGCTACATCCTGAATCTGAAGCAGTGTAGCCACATTCATACAGCACTGCACCTGGGGTAATTAGGTCTGCTTCCTAGCAGAGCTGGTTAGTATAGCTGTGTGAATGTGGCACTATGCCCAGACAAATTAGCTGCGTCTTTCACTAGAGCTAATTTGACTGGGCATGTTGCCATGTGAATGCAGCTACAGTGCTTCCAGTTTGGGATTTAGCCTGGGGCTATGTCCTGAACTGGAGGAAGCATAGCTACGTCCCTGCAGTCCGTACAGCATCATGTTGTGACCTCTTGCCAGAGGCACCTAGACACTGCCTGGAACTACAGGCATGCCTGAGGAAGTGGTTGTCTGATCTAGGCCCAAGTTTTCAGATTCAGACCAGAAGTCTCATTTCAGGGATGCTCTGGGGACACAGCCCCAAAAGTTGCATCTGTCCTGAAAAATTTGGGATGGTTGGTGCTTTCACTGTGGGAAAGTTACAAGGTAAAGCTAAGGGGTTGCTTAGGCATTTTCTTTGCTTTTTTAAATCCCAAATTCAGGCTTCTGTAAGCAAAAGGCACTTGTGTGAGTATTTGTTTCCCGCTTCTTGTTTTAAAAGCCTTCGAAGTCTTTCTACCCTGAAAGCTGCAGTTTTGCCTCAAGAAATCTCCTTTGTCTTCTTTTAGCATTCACTTTGCACAGTATAAGTGCTATTTTTGGTCATCAAGAGTCACTGCCATAGCTTTTCTTCTTGACTTCTACCCTTATCTGAACATGGTCCACTTCAGCCTCCTTCTGCATATTTTGCTCACTGGAAACTTCTGACTTTTCCCCCATATGCTCCTCACGTTTAGCTCTTAGTTCAGAGACATTTTAGAGCAGCCTGATACCAGTTCAGATCTCAGAACATATCCTTTAGTCTCATCACAGATAAATTGGACTAGAAACTCGCCGAGTCATGATTCTGATGTGAAATGATGTAGTTATCCAGCTTCTAGTACTGCATTATTTCAGCTGCTGAAAACAGGTTAAAAAGCAAATCCTCCCTCTACCCTTCGTTTAGTAAAACAAGGAATTAAAAGCAATTTGTGTAAAGTGAATGTCTTTACAATCTGCCAAATGCAAACTGGATTTGGGGTGCAATTCTTTTATATAGTGGCATGTGTTTCTATGTCTAGTGTATACATCCCAGCCATTGACGTATTTATGGAGCGACAGTTCCATACTGTAACTCTTTAGCTGGATGGTCCAAAAAACATGAATTAGGAACACTAACATTAAAAGTGTCATTGGGTTTCAAAGCCAACTCCCTATTGCTCGTAGATCAAGATTCTGATCTACTTAGACTGAATAAGAGAAGTCTGCTTAAGTACACAAACATAAAATTATCCTTCCAGTTGGAAGCCAGAAGCTTAAGTTTTGAAGGTAATGATGTTGCCAGAAAAAAGTATGGTGGACCATCGCAAAACCTGGTAGGAGTCAACTCGTAAGAAATAAGTTATGCAGGTGAATGCTGTATCCTGAGAGGTGATGATCAACTTCAGCGTCCATTGAACAGAATCCCGTGTTTGAAGGAATCTGAGGGCATCGGGTACCTTATGAGATGTGATCGGCCCCTTGTCTCAATGAGCTCTCAAGACATATTATGCAACTCTGATGCTTATTCATAATCATAAATCACTAGCAAAACTACAATCCAGGATGTAGAATAGATCATCTTCCAACACAAAACTCAAAGAGCAAGATTTGCATGCAAGCATCACATTTGCAATTCTGATTGTCTAATAGGAAATGGCTCCTAACCGGGGGAGGGGCAGACAGGAAATATTACATCAACATTATTTTGTTACACTAATTACCAATAATGGCACATACTAGGATACCAACCACAGTCAATTCATTTTAAAAGCTATATAATAATGTTTAGGATAAGGAATTAATTTTTATAGCCACTGAAGCAGATTTACTTGTACTGTAATACAGATTTATTACAAATTACATTTCCTAATTCAAGTGCTTGACTTGAAGAGGCCTGGCACAATACAAGGGGAGGCACCCTGTTGTAAAAAGGGGATCTTCACCAATGTCAAGGTGTACTTCTTCAGGAATAAGAGGCATGCAGGATGTTATTAACCCCTTCCAAGCCATTATGCTGCATTCAGTGAAGTACCAAATTCTTTTCAAAAAGATTTTCCTTATTATTTCATTGTCAAGAAAAAGATGTTCACCCTTAAGATCACTCCTTCCCTCCTGTTAGCATAACCTCTAAAACATGGAGTCTCAACATGAGGGCTGTTAACAGGTATAACAGGAGTTCAATTACCCTGCCCTGCTCATAGGATAGGCGAGATGGATGGTCTAAGAACTGAAAAAGTAATGATAATTAAGCACTGCTGTAAGCAGCAATGGTTCTAAAACCTAAATATACCAAAGGGTTAAGAAACCACTTTGGACTGGACAGAAAGGTATCTAGATATATGGCCTCATTTCCAGTCCTGGCCTCTCTTTTTGCATGTGCTTTGCATGAAACACTGACCAGTCACTTTCACAGATATAAGCACCTCTTGCTGTTTTAGCGTGCAACTGCAGGTCTTGTATTTGCTGGCAAATGCATCCACCCGTGTTAGAGACAGGGATTTCTTAGGACAACCATAGGGTTGGGCAGAGACAGCCATGGGTATTTTACTGGACAACTGTAGAGTTGGGACAGAGTTAGACATGCTTTCAAATGCAAGAGATTCTTCTTTAGGTCAGACCAAAACAAGCCACGCACAGCAACCTGTATTGGCAGACTCAGTCACAATGTGAGCTATGTACAGGGCTTGGGGGGGGGCGTTATTTAAGAACAAGACAAAACAAGATTTCAAAAGTAAAACTTTGCCCATAAAAGTACTACAGAGAAATTTCAGAAAGCCAAAACATCACGCATTACTAGCAGAACACTGTAATTTTGTGAAAATTTCTGCAGCATTTCACGCGTTTTCCCCCCTCCTTCACCCTTCTTTTATCTGCTTTTCTGAAGACGTGGATATTCAGATTCAACTCTTTAGAAAACACAAGGCCAACTCCATAGAGAACACAAGACCAACTCCATTTGTATCAGTGAATTTGACATGTGCATAACTGGTGATAACGCTGGTCCCAAAGGGCAGGGCCAAAAAAATGAAAAATCAGTAAGTATGTAAGATCCCATGAGTAAAAAAATCTAGCATGAAAAATGGGTAAATGGTTTCAATAAAAAAAAACAACATCACCACATCTTTGTCCAAGATTTAAAGTAAACTCAATCAGACCTTTTTGTGAAGTATAAAACCGGTCAGATTTGTTTCGTTTTCTTCCCTTTTTTGGTTCCAGTAATGGCCCAGAAGACAAGCCATCATAGCCCTAAGACAGGCTGGCTGAAATATTTTCCATTACAGTACATAACTTCGGAGCCAAACTGATCCATCTCCCAGGAAAAGCTAATCTTGCAAGAGCTCCAGCCCCTGATCTACAAGGTTAAGAGGGTTTCATAGTTAGATGAGGGTTGGATGAGCTTCCAGTGAAATGGTAGGCATAATAGGGTATAAGAACTAAAGCACCTGAGTAGAAGTCAGGAGAGCTGAGCTGAGCTGAGCTACCATGGTTATGGGCATGCTGTCAACATTGAGAGAGAAAGGGAGATTATACTTCTTCGCAGAGCCCCTACTGCCTTGCTGTGCGACTTGGGTGGAAGGAACCCCTTTGACACCACAGGATTTCCATTTCCCTACCAAGGAAGTCATGGTTACCTGTACAGATATATTTTGAGATGCTTGAGGAAAAGAAAGTGTGCAAATGCAAAATAGGGTCTGAGTAGAGGCATCTGAGGTTCTGCTTCCCTATTATAGATCCTTTCTTTGCAACTGAATAGGGAATTATTCCCATTTCCTGGATTTCAGGAGAAAGCTTCAGAGCTGGCCAAGGGGGAAGTAGACTAGGTCTATGCTCTCCGTGTCCTGCAGTTCTTCAGGACACTTGTGCGTAGAGAGATCAGCTGCACATTTCCTTTTCTTGATATTGTTCGAGCAGCACCTTGGTTGTATAAGTAGCTCTAGCTGGAGGTTTCTGATGGGGACAGTGTCCAGAAAGGCCCCATGAAATCCTATTGTATTTGTTTCCACTATCCAGCCAACAGCCCGCATGAAATGGCTTTGAATGTCTATGTCAAATTGCTGGTGAGCGAACATCCACCTTACAGAATTCAGCTTTTTTCTTGTTGATAGTTTTCAGGTTGCATGTGAAGGAATGAATGTGCCACGTGGAGAATGAACTTTCCCTCCACCCTTGGTGTTCCTTTTCGAACAGGGCGATGGGGATTCACGTGACAAGATGCCCGTTGTATGCAGACACTGCTGTATGAGCTCTGTGAATAAGTGAAGAACGTCCATGTCTAGGGACTCTCCTCTCCTGCCAGCAATGGGAGCTAGTGCTATTCTGTAGCCTCAACAGCCGGGGCTGTTTTCCAATCTGACACTTATTTTTAAGAGAAATGTAATAAAGAACTAAATATTAAACTTCTAAATGTTTCATTATTTTACAGCAGCATAAATCCTATACCATCAGTGAGAACCATCAGTCGAATATACTGGATGTATACGCTGCCGGCCCTGAAAGCTTGCCTTCACTCAGGTGAGTAGGGATCCATAAGAGGTTTGAAAGCCACACTCCTGCCATCCAGTGCATTTTACATGGGCACCACTCAGAAACTTCTCTCAAAATCCCTAGGAGAAAGAAAGACCACCTGGAGTGCATTCAAAAGCTGCTTCTCTTCTGTAATACTGAATCAAGGGCATGCTTCTAAAGCTTCGTAACAAAGTCTCAGGCACGTGCCTTGCATTTTAAAGGCCACATTATAGCTTGATATATTGACAAACCTCACTCTGAGCCCCGGAAAGGCATATTTATTCAATTCAACTGATTTTGGTTTTATTTCATTTCTAATCACTGCTATAAAGAGGCTCCTTTACATTACGTTTCATCTTAGAACAGAAGTGCTAAAGGAAGAGCTTCAACAGCTTCAACTTACAGCTCTGAAAAAAAGGAGGAAGGGGGAGTGTTTTCTCATACAAACAGTGGAGGGACCATGAACTCCCACTGATGTTTTCCTAAACTTCAGAATAAACGAGACTTTCCTAATACTTTTCCCAGTGCAAATAAACAGACGGGGAGTCTGCATCGTGTGGCTTGCACCGCCCGATTCATCACAGCATCCCAACTGCAGGTAACGGTGATTACAGCTAATTATTGGCAATTACCACTGCTGAGCTAGTAGGTGTGTTTTTCCAATAACTTCCAGCCGTTACTGAGACTTTAAGGACTTCTCCGCTCAGAAACGTTTAAGGGAAGCTGCACCTCCCTAGCCTAGCCATCCACACATTTTACCTGAAATGGTATCCCCATTGCACATCGCAGCAGGGGTGGAAGGGAGAGAAAAAACCCAAACCAAAGCAGAACAAAACCACAAAGCCATTGCATCGCTGATAATACATGCTTTGCTTCCTTGGTATGGCATCTTGAGTGGGCACCCATTTCAGCTAGAACAACTCTTCCCCACTCTCTCGCTCCTGTAAACCTATTTTGCAGCCAAGTCCAGATTGCCACCCCCCATACAGATATAATTCAATTCAGACAAAAACACAAGTCTAGTCGGTGCTTTCCCCGCATATAAAGTACACGGCAGCGGGCTGAGGAATGGACCCTTTGAGAAATTCGTATGCCAGCCTTCCCACTATTGTAATTTCATTCTGTCTTTGTAATTGTCTGATATTACATTGTTCCCTGCCGGAAGATTAATTAGCTAGTCTTACCCTCAAACATACCATCCCTCTGAAACCCTCAAGGAACCTGGAGTGGTGCCAAGTCTCTCGTATTTGCTATTCTGGCTGGCAGCTGCTACTGTATCTAAGAAAGCCTCGTTTTCTCCCTTAACAACAGTTGCTGTGCCAACTGACCCCCTTTTCCCTCCCCCTTCCCTTCTAAACCCACCACCAAAGAGGTAGCTAAGTTTCAGTGCCGCAGGCCGGGGAAAATGGGGGGGAGGGGGGAGGAAGGGAAGAGAAAGCCCGCACACCCCACACAAACCCACCCTCTGATTGGCATAATTACTCACACTCATTAAGTATGGCTGCATTGCATATGCAAATCGAGCGAGTCAAGTGCACAGGGCGCGTCAGGCTGCCGGAGCACCAATAATGCCTTTCAGATTCCTCAGTCCTGTCTAGCGTTGGGAAGAATGTGAGCGAGATGGCATCTCACAGGCTGGTGTGCCGAACTGACAGAAAACAGCCTTTGCATTCAAGCTAAAGACCTACAGCGTTAACACCGAGATCCTTGAAAAGGGAGGGAGGGGGGAAAAAAAAGAAAGAAAGCGAGAAGAAAATGGGGGGGTGGGGAATGAAGGTGGGGGGTGTAAGGGAACATCGCCAGCCATTTTGGAACGAAGGGAAATGCGGCGGGGCAGAAAGGGAGACATGCAAACCTGCCTGTGGATATTTCTGCATCTCCTACCCCACCCCATTTTTCCCCCTCTCCGACAGGTTGCCCTCCATCGCAATCAGCGAGCAGTGCTCAAGACTTTGTATTTTGCAGCTGCCATTAGCAAAGACAAGGGCGTTCTGCATACTACAACTGCTTATTGTGTGCACACTTGGCAAAGCGCCTGATCCACCACTGAATACCTCGGCGTGCCGGGCAGTATATTTTCTGCTTTTGTTTTTCCCCTCTCTTCCATATCCCCACCCTCCCTTTCCCAACCTTCCCCTTTTATTTACCCATTTTATTTTGAAAATGGTGACCGAACAGTTTGATTTTGGCCGTTGCCAAGTGGACAAAATGTTTAAAAATGAAAAAAAAGAGAGAGGAGCGTCTTGTTTTAAAGGGAGGGGAATCACAATTCTGTCTTGAAAGAGAAGGGTGCAAACAAGAGACATACCCATTTGCTTTAGCAACTGGCATTCAAGTCCATACTTGCAAGCTTCCCCACCCCCACCTCTCCTCCTGCCACCCCCGCTTGTTTGTATGCTGCCAAGGAATGAGCTATCAGCGTACACTTGTTTTGGTTCCCCCCCCCCCTCCCTTTTAAAGCTTAAAAAATAGAAAGGCGCATTTTTAAATTCCAACACACTCTGAAAAGCGATGCTAATTAACCAGCAGGAAATTACCTCGCAGATTGGATGCCTTTGCAGAAGGTCCTCGAGAAGTTATGCTCGCCTCCTAAAAATGCTAGATCGGTTAATGTGTATATATATTTTTGTAGTTTGCTACTTTGCCACAGTCAAAAAATAAAAAGCGCCTGCCCCACACCATCACTAGATTTCCAGCTGTGGTCCCCTTCAGGGCCAAGGCAGTGGATACGAGTGAGAATTTGCAAGAGGAGGTATTGCATGTGAAAGCAGGTCATGTTTTTTTTTTTTTTTTAAAAAGGGTGGGGGGAGGAATAGGATCCCTGCAATACCACTAGTAACAGCTATGAGCAAAAATGAATATATTGGACTCTTTATAGCCTGACACAGTTTTAGCTCCTATACACAAGATACGTTATCCATATCCAATGTTAAAAATGCAAGACATTGGAGGTAGCAGCATCAGGCTATTTTGCTTCTCAATAATACCGGTTTGTGGTTTTAAAGTTGGAAGGAGAGAAAGCTTTGTAACAGCCGATTGTTCTTCCTGTCCCTACACACACACCCCCAACCCACCCACCCAAAACAAAACCCGCACATCAACTCTTCTGGGAAGACGGCTGCAGCATTTGCTTGAACCGGACCGTACACTAGGGTGCAGTAAAATGTTTTAAAACTGTGCGTTATGAGGGCTGCAGAAAATGATCAAATATTATCATGGGGGCTAATTAAGTTCCAACGGTAGAACAACGAAGCCAAAGCGTATTACCGTCCTCCTCTGTAGAGTCCCCCCCTTCCCCTGCCATCCTCGTGTACTACAGGAACATGAATTAAGCTCTGATGAATGCAGTATTAATTAATTACATGAAGACATTCATGGAAGGGGTGGGAGGTAGTGGGGGCTTTGCGCTATGCAAATTACCTGGGGAGGGGCAGTTGTAAATTTGTTTCCTATTGTTTTTCTCACCAGAAGGTACAGAGTCGAAACTGCATGTTAAGTCAGTGAGGTTAACCTGCAGGCACCAGACACAGCATCAGAGAGATTTAAAGTCATCTGTCTTGTACAGCTGAGACAAGCGGTGGGAATAAGATCTCTCAAAAATAAAGAGAGAGAGAAAGAAAGAGGAGCTTGTAAAGCCCACAGCTCTGTGCCGCCATTTTCTTTCACTGAGAAGGGTGGATATGAAATCAATTTCACACATGCCAAAATGGCTGTTCAAAGGGGTTTTGCTCGTAGGAAGTTAACAGGACATGCTCAAAGGAGCCAGCGCTGGGGAGCATTTTGTTTTGCATATGGAGATTGCTTGCATGTGGCATGAGCCAAATTATTAAACCATTAAAAAAAAAAAAAAAAATCGAAGCTCTGTGTATAACTTCAAAGTATATTCTCCACCCTCTCACTCAAATGTCATTAATCAAAGGAGAAGAAGGAATGACCAATTATAATGGATGGTTAGGGCTTGGAGAGGAAAAAACATTTCAAATAACGTTTAGGTGAATGTGTTGCTTAGGTTGAATCATGCAGACGAGTGTAAAATGTGATATAGGCAGGTCCTGCACCCGCTCCCATGTGCGCACAGCCCTACTCATACACGCTCAGCCCTGCAAAGCTACACCAAAGCCACCCAGCACCTGCATATTACTACTAAAGAGCTCTATTCCTATCCCACCGTGCCAGCAGTGGCCCCACTGGTATTTTGCCAGTCCCCAACAATAGGGAGTCTTTTGCATCCCCATCTAGTCCAATTCTAAGCCCTTCTCTACAACTTATTTTTTTCCTTGTGATCTTAATAAACTTTGAACTGGGGTATAAACAGCTGAAGGCTTGATGTAGTCACACCATAGCACCATAGTACTATAAGGAGCTCTTGACATCCAACTGGCGTTGGCCACTCAGTTTGTTCCAGATGACACGGCCCAACAAGGTCACTTTGCCCCACTTCTGGCAGGTGTTGCCACATTTTTCTCACACCTTACAGTTTGCAATATGGAACTAGGTACAACTACACTTGCAAAATATGTGTTACCAGAGCTTTACATTCGTGACCTTTGGAGAAATCCAGTAGAATCCCCTCTTTAGCATTTCAGCCTCAAACGGAAAGAAACAGGCTGGGTGCTGCCCCACTAATAGGGCTCTACACGTTCTTTGATCATTCCTGCTAAAGGCAATTTGGCCCTGGAGGTTTATTACCTTTTCTCTCTCCTGCCCTCACACACACACACTGAAAACAGCATACTGTGCAACATACTTCCTATACGTTTTCAGGGGCTCTTCCAGGCTCTGGCCTTTGTACTCCCTTGTAATCATGGAGGTAAGGACAAGCCGAAGGGCTCTCTCTTAAAATGAAAAATACATTAACACAATCGTTAGGCCTTAACTGTTCACCTCTGTGCAAGCTTCTAAAGCAACCATTATTTTGGATATCTCATTCAATTTTAGCCCCCAAATTAGACAAGTTTTGCAAACACTTTTTAAGTCCTTCTTTAATTGTTGAGAATTATTTACATCAGAAGTCAAAGAACCATAAATACTGACAGCACATTTTGCACCTTGCTTTCCCCACTATTATCCTGGCCAGGCTGTTCTTACTTCAGCATTTTTTACCCTTACCAACTTCTCATTTTTCTAATAAAGTTCATTTCTCCAACACTTTTCCTAAATATGTTGCTTTCCCTCATTTCTCCAGCTCCCTGGAATGCAATCCTCCTTACGCATCCCATCCTCAAATCTCTTCTACTGAGCTCATATTCCCCTTTCATCCTCCCTATGTAGTCAAGTGCTGCAGTTGTACTAGGAGCTACCAGTTGTTGACTTTGTTGCTTGTGATGTTTTAGCTTTCTCACCAAATATCCTCTTTAACACTCAGACATAGGGCGTTATAAATATAACATCATTTACTCTCAATTTCTTCAACACATTTTAAAACGTTGGGGTTTTGTTTTTTTCCCTTAAACTCACCTTTAAAATAAAATGCCACCCTGATTGCCCTTGTTATTGCACCAATCTTCCTGGTAATTGGTAACTGTTAAATTCAGCTTATATACCAAGCAGCTTACAACCAGAACAAAACAGGACTGCCAAGCTGCTTTGCAAACAAACGCTTTCCTTGAAGAACAAAGATTTTTAAAAACCTCACATTACTCTCTGCTAACTTTTAAATGCTCATTGCAAACACTCTTATTTTCAAGGTTTTCCACTTTGAATAACCACAGCTTTCTTTTTTTTTAAATCTCCAAAAAGAGAGAGATCAGAAAGAGAAGAAAGGGCTGGTAAAGAAAAATGATTAGAGAAATGGGAACACTACAAAAGGAGAGAAACTTCATCCCTTCCCATCCAAGTACAAGGCACACTTCTTCAAGCTGCTCTCTCAGAGCAGTGTCTGCTTTTTACAAAAAAATCCCCAAACAGTCGCCTACCAAAACAAACTCCCGTACTATGCACATAATTCTTCCCCTTGGGGGGAAAAGGCGGGGGGAGACGAGACAGAGATGAACCACATGCGACATGCTAGCCACATCACTTAATATGCTACTAGAATGTGTTCAAATATTACAGTGATGATGAGCATGATATGAAATCCTGGGCTTTATTCCTCTACCACATATTTTATGTATGGCTTCAGACAAATCACTTTTCTATCTTCCCTCAGGATCCTGGACTCTGCAATATGGTAACCCAGTGCCTACCTCCTAGCTGTGTTATGAGACATAGGACACGGATGTTTACTGTGTGCAATGCATTATTTTATTAAACAGGCACTGCTTTCTGATTGACAGTGCTTGAAGGGAATATGCTCACAGTATGCAACACCTGCAGATGCAAAGGACCCATTTAGAGGGGTATAGGTTGGTGTAATGAAGACTGAAGGGATAAGCTTAAACACGGGAAAATGAAGACAAGACATCAACCCCCTCCCCCCAACATTTAAAGACTTACTGCTTATGTTTAACTGAACAAACACTAGACAGTGTGCTCTGCTAATATTTGAGGAGGAAAAAAATTGCTTTAGTCTGAGGGTAGATTTAAGTCTTTTCTATCCATATGTTTGGTGAATCTGCAAAACCCTTCCTACAATATTAATAACCCATCTATTTCCATTACCAAAGCAGCAGCCACTCTCCATTTTTCACCAGGATGAGCAGTTAATTTTGGCAAAAGAAGGGGGGAAAAAAATCCAGCTCTTCCATGGCAAACAAGTGTGCAACAAACAACATCCCTAACAGCTGGTCCTTGCTCTTTGCGGTCCACAGTCCCCCTCCAGGCTCACAGAAAACTTAGTGAAAGGTAACCCACAGGTATAAGCTCACCCTCTCTTCAAAGCCTGGGATCTCTTCTTTTCTTCTGTTTGTTCCTTAACTCTCTCCTGAGACTTGGTTACTTGTGTCTCCTCAGCCTTGCACCATCTGTCCTTGGATACCCTTTGTTATCAAATCTGTTCCCACAGCTCCAGCTACTTCAGGGATCTGCAACAAACTCCCAAGAATTTCCTCTCCCGGGGCTCCTAACCCTTCAATTCACCTGCTTCTTAAGCCTCCTCCGAAGCAATACAGGAGAGCTATTATTACTGTATGTGAGGTCTGGAGGGTGGCAGCAGAAAACAAAGGATAGACTCTGTTTTGTAGCTCAGGGAGCTTATCTTCAGGGAACGGCATTGTGGAATCAGTGCCAGACTGAACTTGCAATCAGGTACGTAAGAAAAAGGTCAGTTTGCATCAATCAGTCCTGCCCTGGGCTAGTTCCTTTAGTTTGCTTAGGCTAAGCAGCCAGCTTCAAGGGTAGTAGCTTCATACATCATGAACCAGGCCCCCAAGTTCAAGAGACTAGGTCAAAAGCCACGGGGCACTCTCACGCTCCCTCTCATGTATTTGAGCGAGGGACGTTGCCTGCAGCATTTCAGTCTGTCATTCTGGAGTTTAGCTCTCCCCGCCAGCACAGGAGAGTTTCAGCAGTGCCAGACAGAGTCAGGTGAGTTTGGGTGAAGCGATGCTTTAGGGGCTTTCCCTGGAAGATCCAGGTAACAATAATAGTAATAATAAAAAATCAAACTACACCAATTATCCAGAATGCCTTCTGGGGGCAGGGGGATTTCAGCTTTGACACCAAATCAAACATCCTAATTTTAGTATGTTCTGGCTTCCCCTCAGCCCAGCGATTCATCCATTATGCACTTTGGTGCAGTGTGGAGCCACCTCAAACCGGGCTCTTGGCACCCGAGGGACAAGCCGTGCCAGCACCGACTGGCTGCTCCTCCCCAAAAGGCAGGGAAGTGAGGAATACCATCAAGCAAAGGATGTTGGCTCCAGACGAGGCTGAAAATATTGCGATGCCTAAGGCTTCTCATGTCGATCCAAGCTTGACTTCATCCAGCCCCACAGTTCCCTTTCAAGTTGCCAGAGCTGGTGGTACCAACAATGTAAATGTTGGAACAAAAGTGAACAAACTATTAGATGCATCGTAGAGAGCAGAGCAGAGGCTATTATATCCTGAGCTCACAACCACAGCCCAATCCTTCAGCTGAGAGCGCTAGGGAGACATGACTTTTCTGTCTCGACTCTTCCCTGGTCTCTAGCTCTCCTTAGAGAAAAGAGAGCTCGTTCACAGGCCCCTATCCAGACATACTTCCCACCCAGTTCAGTTTCCAGCATCCCTCTGGGAACTACACATTCAAACGCTCCATTTTTGTGGGGCTGCATTAGGGAGTCAGCTATGCTAGATTTGTAACGGCCTTTAAAACGACTGTCACACTTCGTTACAGTCCCATGCTGGTTCACATGCTCAGTGCCAGTTCTGATGCAGGTGGGAGACTAGGGACTCAAATTCAAGAGCTGCTGTGAGCTCACAGTTGTCACCAACTTCAGATGCAATATACGGTTTTGAGTCTCAAAACTGCAAATGTATTTTGAAGTGCCTTCCACCTGGTATAGGCATGCTGGTAGTCTCATTGAATAATACAAAAGTTAGAAACACCATTTCTAGTAGCTGTAAAATAAGAACCCCCCCCCACACACAAAATGCTGGAGCTTTCAAGAGAAGCAAAGACTGTTAGGTAACGGGAAAGAAGAATGCGTTGAGAAAAGGAATAAAGCTTCGGTTCTAGGAGAGACAAAAAGAGACGGGGCAGGGAGGAGGGAACTCAACCAATAAGGTCAGCCCTGGAGTTACAAATGGTCAAAGTGTTCCCATCAAAACATTTTTGCCAAACCAGACAGTATTTAAATTTTGGCAAAACAATCTTAATCTGAAAGATTTTTATTGGCTGGTTTATAGTTTTTCAAAGAGGAACCCCCCCCCAAAACAACAACTTTAGAAATGAAAATTCTTGAGCTTCTTCTAAAAATTTGTCTCCGTTTCTTGTTTAAATACTAGATCCCTCCCCACCAAGTAAGCAGGAAGGATTTTTTTTTCCCTTCAGAGCTTCCAATAAAGAAACATAACTGGGATTTTTAACCCATGCTAACTAGAACCAAGACATATTTATCTTAGTGAACAAGGTATAGTTTGGCCCCATCTATACTGTAGCTTAACTATGTAATAGGTTTTTTGCAGTGGAAGTGTAGGAAGAGTCAAAGCTGGTTTATAATGCTTTTATTCTCTTTAGTCTCCATTTTCTTCTTTTACTTTTGCATCAGATTTACCAGTATATTTTTTACATAATCTGTAAAGGGGGAAAATTAAGTAAAATTAGATGAAAGGGGGGAAAACCCCCCTCTTATTTTCAATCTCCTTTCCCATACCAAAGCCACCACAAAAATCAACCAACAGTACCAGCTTTATTGGAAACCAGCTCAACTTACTTTTACTAGAAAAAGAGAGACTTATTCACCCCAATACAACAGGCCCTTCAAAGCAATTCCCTACCTCTTTTTTCTTTTATACAGGATGACAATTACTCAACCCAGCAGATTTCCCTTCCTGCTAGGCTGCTTCAGATAGCTTCACCTGGGATAACTGACCTCCAGTCATCACAGCTGGGATAATATTACAGGGAAAGGGGGTTTCCTTCTTTGACTCTTGCACCTCAATGGATTAAGCAGGGTTTATACAACTAGTGCCAAGCTCATACTGAATTTGTAACTACTGTAGCCATGCATTTCCTCTTTTCCTTCTCAATTCATCTCCTTTATGTCCTTGTTAAGGTCTTTCAGATTTACACACACAGTTCCTGATGCCTCTTTTTTTTTTTTTTGCAGGTGCTGCCACTTGATTGAGGTTTAGACGCATTAAATTATTCTTGTTAATGATTTGAGGCATGATATCTGCTTTCTGACCCCATCCATTCCAAAATATCAACAGCTGGCCTGCCAACCCGTCTTTACAGCTAACACCTACCATGCAGCCCAACTACCACTTGAGTTTCTGTACTGATTACAGTCATAACAGATGCTCATTTAATGATGTTAAATTGAGATCCCATCTACCAAACTCCAGCTGAAGTTAGATCCCATGAAACTTTCCAAAGAGGATCAAGAATAACATGTTTTCTTGAGTGCCCTGTCCAACTTTCATTCCCTTTATAAATCAAGTGCTGATGCTCAAGGTACTATTTTGGAATACACCTGTGTGTCTACACATTCATTAATGCACCGTAATTATGGCACATTAATTTTAGTGTCCAGAATAACAGGTACTAAATGCACTGTAACTGGCATTTTGTGTGACACTTAATGCCCATTAGACTAATCTACTGCGCATTAGCACAGTTTTTGCCAGCTGCACTAATGCACAGTAGAATTAGTCCAATGGGCATTTAGTATCTCATGTAGATGAGCCCATTAACTATTGTAGCTGCCTCTATGCTCCCTATGTATCTGGTGGGTGGCTTTGTAAGGGCTTTAAAATACGGTAGGCCTGTGCGAATTGGCAGCGATCTGACCCGGCTTCAGACTCAGCCGCTTCAGATGGCTGCGATCCAGTCTTGAGCTCCAGACGGGTTTCCGCCTCGATCCAGCCAAAGCGGCTCCGAACCTTCAGAGCTGCCTCGGAGATCCGGCCATAGGGTATAATGGGGAATCAATGAAATATCTATAACTTGGTTGTTTTTTGTCCGATTTGGATGAAACTTTCAGGGATGGTAGACTCTGATGAGAGCATGAAACCTGCCAAGCTTCAAGAAGTTCAGTGCAGAGATTTGGGGGGAACTGTACCCCAAATTCTTGAAAGCCAAACTGCTGTCACGGCTGTGTGTTACAACACAGGGGGGTCAAAACTGCAGGGCTGGTAGCTCTTACTGAGGCCACAAAGCCTGCCAAGTTTCAAGGAGACAGGTGCAGGGGTTTGGGGGGAACTGCTCCTCAAGCTGCGGACAAGCAAAACTCATGACTTGGGTGACACGGCATGTGTTCAGGCGCAGCGGGGGGACAGCTGCAGGGATGGTGGCCCCTGCTGTGACGCCTGCCAGCTGTGGAGGAGGTCGGTGCAGGGGGGTTCTGGGGCCCTGCACCCCTAGCTGCTGACAGGCAAAACTCGTGACGTGGGAGCTTGTGGGACTGATGGTCTCTGTCTTGGGGCAGTTGATTGTCTGTATTGATTCATTCCTCTCCTTAGTCTGGTTTTGTGGGTGCTAATGATGCTCATTAAGTTGTTATGTAGTAGCTAGGTCCTGTGTATTGAGCTGGTCCCTAAGTCCCTGGTCCCTGAGTGAATTGTGACTGATTGATTGGTAACTGGGAACACAGCAGCTTCGCAGCCAGGCCTGCAGCAGCGTGTCCCCTCCCCGCCCCAAGCCAGACGTGGTCAGTCCCGCAAGCTCCCACGGCACCAGTTCTGCTTGTCCGCAGCTTGAGATGCAGTTCCCCCCAAACCCCTGTGTTGATCTTCTTGAAACTTGGCAGGCTTTGTGGCCTCAGCAAGAGCTACCAGCCCTGCAGTTTTGAACCCCTTGCGTAACACGTAGGCATGACAGGAGTTTTGCTTTCAACAATTTGGGGTACAGTTGCCCGAAAACCCCTGCACCGATATTCTTGAAACTTGGCAGGCTTTTTGGCCTCAGTAAGAGCTACCAGCCCTGCAGTTTTTCACCCCATGATGTTGTAATGCCAGACATGACATGAGTTTTGCTTTCAAGAATTTGGGGTGTCGGTGCCCCCAAACACCTGCACTGATCCTCTTGAACCTTGGCAGACTTCATCCTTTCTGCAGAGTTTTCATACCATCTCTGAAAATTTCATCCAATTGGACTAAAAACAACAGCATTATAGATATTTTATTGTCTCCCCATTACACCCTATGGCCGGATCTCCGAGGTGGCTCCGAAGCTCTTCAGGAAGCTGAACAAGGCAGCACTTTGACCCCGATGTGCTGCTTTGGACTGCAAAGTGTCCAAAGCTTCTCCAGATCCAAAGCCTCGCACAGCCCTCAAATATGGTGCCTGAAACGAGGGAGGCACAAACACTTAATTCTGCTCTGCTATACCTGCATGTAAGTTAAAACTAGGAATGAAAAACATAGGCCCACCATTGTCTAGAAAGACCCAAACACCAAAAATTACAGCTCAGCTTGTATGCCCCAAAGATCAGGACGTTCACATCCACAGCTTTACTTCAGGCTAAGGCTATTGTTAAGGAGGGCAGGCATGCACACTAACCAAATGAACATGCATCATGTTGCTGAAACTAAGCAGTTGTATTTGTATGCAACTAAAACCTTTTATCTAGGGTGTTCTTTGATTAGCTTTTCCAGAGAAATAAGCAAAGGTCATTGCTGTCTGACAGCTGTTCATTAACATGTGCAACATGAATGGTCTTTGTGCTGTTTCCTGAGGACAGGGGGTCAATATTAGAGAAATAACTCCATTACATTTACAATGGATCTAAACTGCATATTTTGGATCTGGACTGAATCCTCAAACCGTGTAGGCATTTGGAGCAGGGCAGGGGCAGTAGGAATGGAGTTCAATCCAGTTCATCAATTAAGATCAGGTCTAAAAATCAGAGCCAGGTTCAAATTCCAAAATCTTCCACAGATGTATAGATATAGACGTTTTCCCCAGATCTTCTTCCCAGTACAGTCACCATCAGCTGGCACTGATAAGCACCTCCAAGCTTCCTGAAGGACAGCTTGCTCATAAGGTGTCAGCTAGTCTTCACTAGCTCCAGAGGGGTTGTTGTACAATTGTACTTTAGTGTTACATTGATTATCTGTGTTGTGCCCACTGAGTCCCCAGAGATGCCAAGCCCACATTTTTACCAGTACTAAAAAAGAATATGGGATCATTTTAGAAAATTTGGTGAGGACCGAAGTAAAAAAATGATTAAAATATCAAATAACTGGGAACTGTGTGAGCAGCTGAGCTGGTACAGAGGAATTGCAGTTTGCACTACAGGAAGCAGCACTTGGTATTTACTCTTCTCAAGATCTGTTACCAGTCTGTATTATGAAAACTCAAAAGCTTCCTGTGACTTAGGCCAGTGGTGCCTCACCTTTTTGGACTGAGGGCCAGATTTCATAGATTTCATAGACATCAGGGCTGGAAGGGACCTCGGGAGATCATCGAGTCCAGCCCCCTGCCCCAGGGGCAGGAAGT
>NW_017728928.1:15122559-15143395 GCF_001723895.1 Crocodylus porosus
AGTGCCTTGGTCCGCTGGCTTTGCAAGGGTCACTCAGCGGGCCAGCAGTGGCAGTAGTCCCCCCATCCCCCAGCGGGCTTAGTTTAAAGATGAGTGGTGGCAGATCCATCTGTGCATTGGATCCAGTCTGGGGGCCCAATACGTCTGTATGCAGCTGGACCAGCCCAGAGTTGGTTCATCTGTGTGGGGCTTGGAGGTTTGGGAGTGGGAGAGTGATCATAATGTCAATCACCACCACTCCCCCACCCCCAAATGTCCAGACCCATGGGAAGACCTGCAGGGCAGACTACATGGCTTCTGGGCAGGGGCTGAGTATCCCAACTCATCAGTGATCTGGAAGATGGATGGAGTGCACTCTCAGCAAGTTTGCAGATGAACCAAGCCAGGGGAACTAGTAAATACACTGGAGGGTAGGGCTAGGATTCAGAGACCCAGACAAATTAGAAGGCTGGACCAAAAGGACTCTCATGAGGTCCAACAAGGACAAGTGCAAAGTCCTGCACTTAGGACAGAACAATCCCATGCACCGGTGCAGGCTGGGGGCTGACTGGCTACACAGCAGCTCTGCAGAAAAGGACCTGGGGGTTACAGTGGACAGTAAGCTGAATAGGAACCAACAGTGTGCACTTGTTGCCTGAGCTGGTCTTAGGGAAAATGGCACCCTGGGCAAACTTACATTTTGGCACCCTGCCTCCAAACTCCACCCGCCCCACTCTCCCTCCCCCCGAGTCAGCAGCACTGCTGCAGACAGAGGCAGATGGGGAGGCAGAGCAGCGGGGGAGGGAGGGGCAGAGAGAGTGTAGCTGCACCAGCCCCATCAGCTCAGTCCCCAGCATGGTGGGTGTCTCCCCGGCCCCAACACAGCGCATGGGGAACTGTGCTCCCCGCACTGCCCAGCGTGGCTCCTTCTGAGCAGCAGCTGGAGGTGGAGGCGGAGGAGCGGGGATCAGCCAGGGCAGGGTGGGGTGGGGTGAGACTAGAGTGCTGGGTGTACATTTCTGGGTGCCCCTTTGACACCCGCCCTGGTGGCCCCCTGACTATAGCACTCTGGGCAGTCATCCACATCACATCACCCTCCCCTAAAGCCAGTTCTGCTTATTCAGCTCTGGTGAGGCCACATCTGGAGTACTGTGTCCAGTTTTGGGTCCCCCCATTACAGAAAGGATGTGGACAAATGGGAGAGAGTCCAGTAGAGGGTGATGAGGATGGTTCAGGGGCTGAGGCACATGGCTTATGAGGAGAAGCTGAGGGAACTGGGTTTATTTAGTCTGGAAAAGTGAAGATGGAGCGGGGAGGGGGATTTAATACCTGCCTTCAACTACCTGAAGTATGGCTCCAAAGAGGATGGAGATGGACTGTTCTCAGTGGTGACAGACAACAGAAGAAGGAGCAATGGGCTCATGTTGCAGCCAGGGAGGTTTAGGTTAGATATCAGGAAAAACTCGCTCACCAGGAGGGTAGTAAAACACTGGAACAGGTTACCCAGACTGGTGGTGCAATCTCCATCCTTGGAGATTTTTAAGACCCAGGTAGACAAAGACTTGGCTGGGACGATATAGTTAGGGATGGTCCTGCTTTGAGCAGGGGGTTGGACTAGATGACCTCCTGAGGTCCCTTTCAATGCTAATTTTCTATGACTATTTGATTTAGACTGTTACCACCATTCACAGGGCTGAATGAACCCTTAGCAGGCCCTAGACAGATAAACTCATGGGCCCCAGCCTGACCAAGACCCCCATCCCCACCCTAGCCCCACTGCTGCCCATGGGGAGTTGCTGCTAGAAAGCAGCTGCTGCAGCAGTGAGACCAGCAGAGGGGAAGGGAAGGGAGGCGGATGAGGCCATTTGCACCACCGCCATGAAGGGAAGGACCAGGCCCCCAGCAGCTCTGGGTCCTAGGCATGTGCCTAGTTTGCCTGTGCATTAATCTGGCCCTGACCATTGGACAAAGGTGGAACCAGAAAGGTTTGATCTGATCTTACCCAAAATCAGACAGGAAGTCACTAGGACACAGAGGCTATGAACTGAACCCAGGCATCCTGGCTTCTTGCCTTGATGAATAATATATTTAAAAGATTGTACAATTAAACAGTCCAGTGAAATTCAGTCCTTGAGTAGTGTTTTGTTTGCTGTTTTGTGGATGTTGCTGAGCTGCCTTTTTAATTAAGGGTTTTAATTCTTGGATGATGGGAGCCAGGCATAAGTGGCCTCTCCTCAGTGCCAGCACTGAGAGGGTTAAAAGGGTGACTTTTCTAACTACACATTAAAATAAAAGGAAAAGAAAGCACCAGTGAGAGTTTTGAGAAAACATTTCCATTACAAGTGTGGGTTATAGTAATTGCTAAATTATAGTGCTGCCACTTCATTATATACAACCTCTACCCCCCTGCTCAACTTCAGTAATGCTCAGGGTCTAACTCTGGCAGAGAAAAGACAGGCAATTCCCAGTTATTGCTTCACACTCTATTCATGATACCATGTCACTGGAGGGGGTGGGGGAGCGGGGGATACAAAAATCACTCAAGAATACCACTGAGGGTAATTTTTCCCCAGTTCAAAGGGTGTATTTGTCTCATTTTTAATTTTCCCCTCTCCTTTATAGTATTTTTACTTGGCACAAAAAGCTCCAACCTTATGTCCCTAATGAAAATTTCGTTTCACTCTCCAACACATGTGCATATAGATTTGTTATCATATGGTTACGTATGATTGCTGGTCTGTACCCAGAAGTCTTGCATGTTCTTATTATGTTTTTTTGGAAATGCAAGTATCATTGCAGAACTGCAGCATGTCGAAGCAAAACTCACAGCCCAATATAAGTAGGGTGACCGTGCATCCCAGTTTGGCTGGTACAGTCCCAGGTGCCATAGGCCAGTTGATCAAAGGTCGTGGGCTGGAGTCTAGCAAGGAGGTAGAGCAGCATGGTGTGCCAGGCATGCTGGTGGGCAGGCACCACACTGCTGCTGTACAGGAGCAAGTCAGGCAGATGTATGGTCACCCTATCTAAGGTGCCATATCTGAGGTCCCTACATTCCTTGCCCTCATACAACAGCAGCAGTGCCTGGCCACCCACCTGCCCACCTGGTACACCATGCTGCTCCACCCCTTTGCTGGTCTCCAGCCCAGGACTTTTGACCAACTGGCCAGGACCAGCCTATAGAATCTGGTCACCCTATATATAAGTGTCTGCCATGGTACATAAATGTTTCCATCGCTTTGGCACACATTTCCCATCTTGTACACCTTCACAGCTGCCCTGGGCCTTCAGGACCAGTGGTGATGCCCATAGTCACCCCAGTAGTGTAAGCAGACGCTTATCCAGAGCTTCTTGTGAGAGTGATGGTTTTATAGCTCATCTCCAGTGGCATGTGACTGTCAAAGCAAACAGACACCCACAATTTGCAAGAGCTGCAACAGTCCATCACACTTCACTTTAGGAAGTAGAAGAAACACACCTATTTGGATAAAATAATACGTACCTACATGGACTTCCCTATATCATTTTTCTTGCTACTCTTGCAAGTTCCCTGGACTTAAGTCAGAATCCTCTAAGGATACCAGGCATCTTCCTCCCCCATCAGTCTGTATATGGCTTCTACCTCCAGACATGGAATTTCCTTCTCCCTCTTCTACAGTTAGCTATCTTCCAAACTCTTTCTAAAATGGCTAATGCCAGGTTATGGGCCAAAGCATGGAAAATGCTCTCTTTCAGATACATACTACAGTTGCTAAAGCAAAATTATTGTGTACTCAGATTACTGGTAACATGCACTACTGGTAATAACCTAGGGATTGTGTAGGTGAAATGGAGGCCCTAAATTGAAGCGGTGGGTTTTAAAAAATAATACTTCAATTTAGGGCTGATTAAATCCCTGCATCATGCACAACCTGCTGATATACTTGCCTCTGTGGTGGGGAGGGAAGGGTGAGCTGCTGGCAGGTGGAGCAGTCCCTGGGCTGCGGAGAGAGGGGCCTGGTGCTTCCCACCATGATGGTGGTGGCCCCCAGGCGGCACCCACCCGCAGGCACCCAGCTCAGGCGGTCCTGGGTGGCACTGCAGCCGCGGAGGGAAGGGGGGCGGAAAAAAGAGATCAGGCTTACTGCTTTTCTTGGGTGGAGCCCCCTTTCCTCGGCTGCTGCCAGGTTGCCTGCAGGGCTTCCTGCAGAGCTGTGGAGCTGCATTGAGCCTGGTGCTTCGCTTCGCGGCTGTAGGGGCAGCAAGCGAAAACTCCTTAGACAGAATTTGGTTCAGCATATGGATAGCAATACTTCAAAGTGGCGTACTTCAAGCCTTTTGGGGGTAAAATCCAGTCAGGCAGCACATTGCACAACAGAAGGAAGGGGAAATTTTGGGCAACAATGAATAAACGAGCAGCCCCCACCATTCAGAGACAGATCCTTAGATACATCAAGTTCCTTGTTTTTTTATGAGAGGTGTCTTATGTTTACTTAGATCAAGGCCTCTTTCATTACATGTTCACCAAAGCAGAGAGGAAGCTGCAGAAATACTATGAGCACTTAGGAGGAAAAACATTACAGCATCTAAAGGCACTTTAAATGATTTAGATACAAACTTGCCTGTAATAAGACATCTATTTTGGTTAATCTCTTAGTTGCAAATCTTGGAACTCTTGAACCTGCCTGAGGCTACTGTCAGCAGCACTCCATTTAACACTGCTTATTGGGAATAACTGCTATTTCCCACTGTAACCTCCAAACCTCTTAAAGTCTCTCTTATTGCTTTGCCCAAATATACTTGCCTTGAGGATACAGAGCAGCTTTTTTCCCCACTAAGAACTGTTAAGATGATTTGAACGAACCAAATCAGAACAGATCATTTCCCATGTGAGGTGGCCAAGACTCCCTCCTCCAAGATATTTAGGGGATTTTTTTTTAGCATTTACTAAGGTTATGGCATCAAATGACTGCACTTTGATCACTGATCATAAGCAAAGGATTTGAAGAGACAGGTATATTTTCATCTCCCCAGCACACCACTTAGCGACAATATTTCCCACCCTTGTGAAGAAAGAGTCCTCTTCAAAAACAGGCAATGACTAGAGTCTTTCTCTGCATTGCTTCTGTTTCAAAACCTTACTTTCAGGGTTGGTGAGTGAATTTAGTACTGTGGACTCCAGTGCTTATGCTTCCAGCTTGCAGACTTTTCATTTCCACAGGAAGCACAACTGAACTGGATAATACAATACCATATGTTGAATAGGCCTGTGCAAAGCGGCTAGTATTCACTTCAGATTCAGATTCGGTCGATTTGGGGGACAGTGATTTGATTTGGTGATTTGAATCACTGTCCCAAATTGATTCAGCCAAATCTGATACGGAGATTCAGCTGCTGCTGAATCTCCATATCAGCCAGGCCTGAATCAGCCAGGTCCATCCTGCCCCCCACCCAGCGGTGGCTGCCCTGCCCGCCCCAGCTCCTGGCACTTGTTAAAAAAAGCCCCAGCTCAGTCCTGGGGTTTTTCTCTTTTTTTTTTTTTCTTAAAGGGCCAGAGCAGAGCTCATACAGAGCCCCCCATGCAGCCTGGGGCAGTGGGGGGCAGCGGGGATCACCCCCACACAACCACCCAGCAGCACCTGGTGAGCACTGGGGCATTTTTTTAAAGGGCTGGGAGCTGGGGCAGGCAGGGCAGCCATGGGGGGCTGGAGGAGCAGGCAGGGGATGGGGCTGGCAGGGTCCCCTCCCCGCTCACCAAATGGGCCGAATCTCCTCCAAATCGAATCACCACCCAAAGCTTCACACAGCCCTAATACTGAATCAACCTCTCATCTCCCAACCAATGACAATATTATTTCACTCAGGGAGTTTAAAGAAAACATAATTGTTTGAATCCCAGATACACAGTTTATAAAAAAAGTGACAAGTGTATCGATGGTAAAGTGCAGTCCTGATTCTGGGATGTTTTCTATTTTCCCATTGGGCCTTCATTACTTTTAAGCCCACTGCAGCATTTTCACGTGTGCCTCTAAACCATCAGCAGCTGTATGTCAATTAATTATCACTCTTTAGCTTCTCGCACATTTTTCACCAAGACCCCTTTATGCCAACCACCAAAGGTAGCTTTCAGCTTCATATATGGCCACAAGAGCCATAGATGTAGCTAGATAGCCTTGCTGTATTTACCTCTGGCTTACATACATTTAGCAGCACTGAGGCTGTCGTAGTGATAGCAGCCAACCTGTTTTCATGTTGCACTAGCAGACTTCCCTTTATTGTGTGTTGCTTCAGAACCGGTGCAAGACAAAATCTCTGCACCCTGATCCCCATGCCTACCTAAAGGCAGAACTTGAAACAAGAAGCACCTCAGGCCGAGATCGTTCTGAAGCCGTGTAGCCCTTGGCTGTGTATAGTGCCCCATGGAAGCCTGGAACTAAACTTTCGAATTTAAGAAAAAGTGGTAATCCGTGGAAAGTTTCCTAATTGCAGTGTGGAAAAGTGTTGGGTGCTAAAGGCCTTGCTCAGAGATACAGAATGATTTGGCTTTTAAATCTAGCTAGAAGCTATTGATAAAGAGCCCCTGTCACCTGACACTGGAAATGAACTTCTGTAGCCTTGACTGGAAGCAGTTGGCCATGGCCTGAAACTAAAGTCCATGGAGACTTGGTAATTGTTCATCAGCGTCTGGGGAAAGGGAAATTTAAACTGCCTTTATAGTAGTTTTATTACCTACATGAGGGATCACAGGCCCAAGCTTACCATTCAGTCCAGTGACTGAGACATAACATCAGTACACCTAAATGGAGTTCTACCACATCATAAGCCAGGCGATGTCCTTACAAGATGTGCTGGCACCTCATGTATCTGGCTCTGAGAGAACTTTCTTCATACTACAAGTCCAGCTATTGTCTCTGTTCAGGAGAAAGAACCCGCACTTTTGTTTCAGTATTATAGCTAACTGCCTCCAAAAGCTCTTCAAGGCCAGCATGCAGCAGTGGAGCTCACCAGTCCTTCCTTAATTTTCTTTACTCATGTCCATGTTCCTACCTTTCAGCTGTCAATGTTTATGATATCCCATGTTGACAACAGGAAGTGTGTTGTAATCATCTTTTCTCTAACAGTCCCAGAGCAAAAGGTGTCTTTACACCACTGCTGCTGTGCTGAGACATGTAGTGCCTGCTTTGCGGGCATCAGGTCCTCTACCAAAAGCAGCATAGCTAGTAGCTACCATTAGCATGGCCTTATATGCATGCCAAAAGACTGTCTCAGAGTCTGCTGGTGCTGAGAGACGGGGTTTATTAGTACACATACAGTGCCAAACCATATACAGCTATGCTAGCGGAGGGAGGGAGGGAGGGAGGGAGTGCCTGTGGAGTGGATAGGCAGTGGTTAGGCATACCCAAAAGAGATCTTATCCATCAGAAACATCAGTGTTGGGAGACCATTACATCTACACGGTTAGAATCACTCCAGAGTTAGGTAGGGTTATCTGTGTAACCTTAACTATGCCACCATGTATAATATGCATGACAACTACAGGTGGTCAAAGAAACACATGAAAAGAATTATTACATTTCAATTTTTTTCCCCCAGGGGGTTGTAAATGAGCCCAGTGGCCTGCACAACCCTCCAGCCCTCATCATCTCCCCCTTCCTCAGGCTCCTCCCAGGTTGTGCACACTATGGCAGCCTTTTGCTCCACACTTTCGGGAAGGGAATGCTTCTGCTTACGTTGCTCTGACAAAGGCCTTGAGCAACTGTTACAGCTGAAGGGAGCTAGACCCTTCACCTTCTTTGTGACGGAGCTTGCTCCCTTTTAAGGCAGAAAACACAAAATCCTTTTGAGGTAGAGTGCACAAAATTAATGAACTTCCAAGGTGCTAGAGTTCGTTATCAGATAAGGGTGAGGTTGCATCAGTATTTCCATAGACAGTGTAAGTGTTTGTTTTGAACACATAGACAATTCTCTGTTTTTCACACGAATACCGCTTTTCTCTGTTTTCTGAATGGCTTCATTCAGGTAACAGTCCCCCTGTCTAGCTCAGGAAGGTTTTCCAACCTTCCTATCTTATCCTCTCCAGCCAATAGGAATACTTTTGAAGGAAGCTACGCACACAATAAGGTGCCTGTCTTCCCTCCATCTTGAGGAGAAGGCTATTAAAGCGCTAGTTCGTCTGCTCTAAATGTTTAGTGTCTTAATACCTCAGTCTGCTTAGATGAACTCTAGTTCATATCTTTTGTCTGGGTTTAGAAAAGTAATTTGCAGGCATCGGCATCTCCATTTTCGCAATAATCTTGTTCTATATTACATATTTTTAATGGCTGACATCAACCACTTTAGTAATGACCCGTTTTTTGTTTTATTAAAAATGATAATGCATCTTTCCTCCTTTGCATCCTGGGCATTTCAAAGAATAACTGGAGTGAAAAGAACAGGGAGGAGCAGGGGAAAGATGCACAATGGTAAATAATGAATGCAAAAGAGGAAAAAACTAAATACCATATTTACTTGACTCCAAGACAAGGTTTTTTGCCTGCCCCCCAACTTTGTGGCCCTCAGTTAGCATAGGGGAAAAAAAAGCCCGGTCTTACACTAAAGGGCTGGCTCACGGCAGGCAGTGGGGGCAAGGGGCAGGCACTGGAGGCAGGGTGGGGGAAGTGGCAAGGGATAGGCAGCAGTGGGGCCAGCATAATGAGACATTTGTTTCTTTATGCTCTTTTCTGCAAAACAGAAAGGTAACTAAACATTGGAGTCCACACTACTACGTTCACACTCTCATGCTCAAGCGCAACCATTTTGATTGAAGTTTTTTTTAAAAAACATTTAAATGAATCGCCTTCTGAACAGAATCTGAAAGCGGGAAGATTTCAGAAAGTTATTAACAACTGAAAACAGGGGGTTAGAAGGGAATTGCTTAGGCAGCCTATGCTCTATCAGTGTGCTATCACAATAATAATGAATGCATGCATTATTAATAGAAATGTTTATTCTCATAACCAAATGCAGTGAGTTAATATTTAATCCAAAATCCGTATGAAACCCCAAGCTTTCCTGGTTTCACCTCCTTGTTCCCTTGGAAATGCCTGAGCTCTGTAAACTGACCTGGGACTTTGGCTGTTAGACCCTGATTTAAGAATCATATTGGTTTTTTCTGGCTTTCTGCATAAGAACCACACCTTTTGATCCTGTAACTACTGTCACTTGGGACCTACAAGGTTTCTTAGATAATCCCAGAGAGTCAATGCTTTGTAACTCACTTCACTTTGATATTCAAGGCAAAGCTGGACAGCCCACACATAAAAAGACAGACTTCCCTTTCTTCACAGGCTTAATTTCATCTGCAAATTAAATATATTGAGACAGATATTTATACTGGAATGTCCTGATCCTCCTGAGGGGACCACAGAGTCTCCCGGGTGTAATTCTGCTTTAGGAATATGATTTGTAATTTTGTCTTTATTCTTGAGGTGGTGGGAGAAGAGGGAGGAAATCAGTGAGCTCGCTTTCCCCAAGAAATTATTCCCCCACATTAACCCAGGATTAATGTGATATAAATTGGCATAGCAGTGCAAAAAGGACTTAACTAGTTCTTTCTACTTTCATATAATTATAATCAGCAAAGATATTTTAGGATGCATTCTTGAAGGGCTATATTTCAGTGCAGACTTCCTTTTCAAAATCAGGTTCCTAGACCTTGTTAAAGAGTTTTTCCAAGTTGGGTTTGTGATAGAAAGCTGTAAGGAGGGCCCTGTGGATAGGGGAACTGGAACAGTCAGGACTCTGGTAATGGTTTACAGTGGAGGTTGGCAACCTATGGCCCATGGGTTGGATCTAATCCACACAGCCATTTTAGCTGGCTGGTAGAACCAAGGGGCTTGTGCATCATTTCAGCAGCATTTCTGCAGTGAGGGACTTCATCCACATAGCAATGAGAAGTGGAAGCACTGCTGGGGAGAGTGGTGGTGGCAGCTCTGGCAGCATGGGACAGGTTGGAAGCACAGGTTGGCCTGTGCTTGAAGCCAAACTAAAATAGCCCACCACTACAAAAACATTGCTGACCCTAGGTTATGGGGTTTCCATAGGTTTGAATCCAACCTAAAATAACAATGGACAATGGTGTTGGCTTTTCAGTTGTCTTACCTCTGGCCTTGTCAAGTGGGTTGTTAGTCTACTTCAAAAACAACCTTCTGAAAAGCCGCCACTAAAATGACACCCATGTGGAGAGCATTGCAGTAATCTGATCTTGATGGGAGAATGGCCTAGACCACGAGAAATGTAGAGGATGAAAAGCTGCTGTATGTTACCTAGTTGTAGGTGACCCTCGATCCTCTGGATCATGGCATACGCATAAGAGGTCTAGTCAGGTGGCTGATAAATCCACTTCTGTGGAGGCCTGTGGCCATCACCCCAAGACCTTCGATGCATACGCCTAGCCAGGAATATGGAGGAATAGATTTATAGATTCATAGAGTCAGATTCATAGATGGTTAGGGGCTGGAAGGGACCTCGCAGATCATCGGGTCCAGCCCCTGAAGAAGCTGCCCAAAAGCTACCATCCCCCTTGTAGACTATTGAGACAGAATCAAAAGGCCAGACCAAGTCCAGACGTTCAGTGCCTCAATGGCTGCAGCTTCTCCCAGCACTGTTGTGGTGTTTTATACGAGCTACCCCACCACAAGTAGCCCCACCATGTTGCTACCAGGCCCTCCAGTCCGATGCAGTTAATGGTCAGACAGTTACCTTAAAGAGACTCTCCCTCCCTAAATGCATAGCAGACCCAGTTTTCAAAGGTGCTGTTCATCAGCTGTTCTCATTGACTGACTGGACCTGTAGGGGGTCAGTTCTCTTCAGAAGCCAGTCTTGAATACACCGCCCAGAAGGCAGAAGCCTGAGAGAACAGACAACCTTTGCAATGAGCCCTAGGGATCACTACATTTAAACTATTGTGGTCCCACAGATTTTCCTAATCAAGGGTCATCCTGCTAAGGACCCTGGACCCATCACCCACCATTTAAAAGCAATGCCTACTACACAGGCATGAACCTACTATTATCAGTGGTACACAGAGCAAGAGACACCTTCTCAGATAACCAGAATTTAGACTAGAGAAGGCTTCACGTCAGTAGCTTGGCTGGCATCCAGAAGCAAATAGGAAGCCGTTGAATTTCCCGGCTATTAACTTCCAACTGCTGCTAGGAGCCAGCTCTTGCAGTGTTACATGTACCCACTACTCACTGAGAGCCCCTTCCCTTCCTCAGTCCCTGTTTACCCAGGCCTGGTGTACCACTCTTCCTACTGTACCTTTTTTACATTACTGCCATCTAGCACCATCCCCTTATTGTGCTACTGTTTTCTAGTCCTACCCCGTAACCCCACTTACTCTTAAGCCTCACTCCTGTTAGCTGTGCACAGCCAGCTTCAGTAGCACTGGCAATTCAGCTTACGTTTCATTAACAGCTGCTTTGGAATTGCTTTTAAAAGAAGCAGCTAATCCCAGTACCAAAGTACCAGTGGCAGTAGCACTGATAAGAGAAAAGGAATGCCTCTTAAGATGGAGGAAGATGAGACATTTTCAGTTCAGGTTTAACTTGTGGTTGTTTAAAGCAATCCTGAGCTTGGAGCTAAGATTTCTTTCTCTCCTTTTGGCAACACACCTGCACACCATTCTGGTGCGGCAGAGTAACTTGTGAGGACCTGCGCACTCGTGTATGTTAGTGCAGAGGCGCTAAGTAAAAGTGTTTCTTGTGGGGCTGCCCCAGGCCATTGGGCTCTGTACATTGGTTCGGTTTTTTTATCATAGGCTGGTTCTAATGAATGGGGCTTTCCATTTCATTGTTGTGCAGCTTTTTCCAGTGGAGGTGGGTCATGTGCAGTGCTTTGTTATCGAAGGATTATTCCTGACAAGTTCTGGGCTTTATACTCTATATGGTCTTTGAGGAGCGGCTTGTTAAGGAACTGCCCCGTGCTTGTTTGGTGTGTCAGGTGTGATCCATGGGAAGGAATGGTTCTAGACCCTATTTTAAAGCTCTGGGGGAATGGGCACAGGAATGATGGTTTTAATAATAATAAGATAAGGGAATTTGGTACATTTCTGCATGCTATGAGATATCTTTTTAAGCTTCAATAAACTTTTGGAGTCCCTGGGAAGCTTGTAATATGCCTTTGAAGAAAGCATGACTTACGAAATCACAGTTTTTAGCTGAGATGGGTAATGTTAATGAGAAAATATTGTGGTCGGTGGCTGCAATTCTCCCGAATCCCACAAGTTTGAAATTAATTATTCTCTTTTCCTAAATGAAGCGACTCGACACAATGCTGCTTCTAAATCAGTCTGACGGTGATGATTATTTATTAATTTGTAGAACACCATTCACAAGCTTTGCAAGATAAACAACAAACTAAAACGGAGTGAGAGTTACAAACACTCGCTTACCGGGATGGGGGAATCCGTCACCTAAGCTGCAACGTGCAAAGAATTTTGATAATAATATGATGCGTAAACAGAGCTAACTGCAACATGGCTTACTTGTGGGCAAACCATTTCTCAGAAAAACTGACCCACACTGGCCAGTCTCAGACCATGAGATTCATTTATTGCTATTAAGGGTTTAAATGGTTGTGCACCAGTATGTTGGAGCTCAGTCCGTGGTCCATGTTGTTCGCACCCAGAGTCAGCTGTGGCTGACAGCCCTAAAAAGGTTGCTCTCTGCCCATGCAGGACATGTGAGAAAAGGACATGCCTTATGTTGATTCTGGCCAATTAAGAGTAAGGCATGTTGGACTCTGAAATGCATGCAAGTAGAGAGTCCAGTGTGCAATAGATCACAGAAACCAAGGTATTTGAATAAGTCCCTTAATTTAGTTGTCCAACATAACATGCACAACCTATTTTTCAGACCCCTGAACATCTACACTTCCAGCTGAAGTTGAAAGCAGCTATCTCAATACTCAATACTTTTGAAAAAGCAAGCATATGGAAGCCAAAAAAACATGGCATTTTAATGAGTGTCCATTTCTGAAAGCATAGTACTTATCACTGGGAATGCTGAGGTTTAAGGTCTAGCTAACCTATGAGATAGAAATGCAGGCTTCCTAGGACAGCTGGGTTAGTTGGTCTGAGAAACTCAGCTGGAGCCAAGCTACTCCAGTTTCTCTGTTTTGAAACAACAGACAAACCAACTAATGCATATAGTCAAATGGTTGACCCAAGTCATACATGTTTTGCCATGCCTTGAAGGAGGATTAATTAACTACATCTATCATCACTTTTGTTCTACCAAATTTTTGGACTTCTCTGTGAGATTCTATTACCGTGAGACACTGGCTGCCTCTACCCTGAAGCTTTAGTAAAAGTCTTTCGTTGTTGCTGTTGCCCTAGCATGGGAAAGCCAGTGTAGACCAACTGTTGATGTTACCACCATCAAGGCACCTCACACTGAGCATGGTGGACAGCTTTAGATACTACATGGAGAGAAATGCCATTATCATAGGCATTTCATCCAGACCAGACTCTCCCTCATCCACGGTGTTCAGAATTGGTTTACAAACATATTTGGGTCACAGAACTTGATTCTCTTAGCCAGGACAATGGAGTTATATTATAACCTTGCAAGGGGAGGAAGGACCAGGGTTACTGCAGATGTTTTAACACTAAAGCAGATTCTTCACTGTATACTACCAGTCAACTTGAGCCCTGCTCCTTTCCACTCCAGAGATAAGAGTGCTACCCAGCGGTGCCTTGTATCTAAGGCTTCCCTCATTGTTGGCACCTGTATTATTATCTGGAGAGGATTTATTTCATCCTGGAATAGGTCTCCAATGAAGTTATTAATCAGAGAGATGGACGAGTACAACAGTTTATTGTGTGCTGTGGATGAATGATAAGTCTGAATACTGATGCTTTGGATAACGATCGGGAGAGAGAGAGAGAGAGAGAGAGAGAGGAAGAAGAGGGAAGAGCAGCATTGTGGGTAAATATGTGCTTCTGGTGATGATTACCCTAAAAGTAATTAGTTTTTAAATCAGGCAGACGTTTCAGGAACTACTCACTATGAGCTGCTTTAATTATTTATACTCCCTTTTATTCTTATTATTTATAGTCATCCTCTTTTGAAAGGGAGATGCTTTCTGGGGTGGGCCACTCAGCCTGAACTGAAATCCATCTCCAGCACAGCCTCACTGAGCACACATCTCCTTACGAGCCACTAATTTTAACAGCCACTGGATGGGGAAAAATAATAATAAACCCCAAAGGCCATGTTTTTCTTTTGCTGCTTTTTTGGGGGGTGGAGGGGTTTGGTGGCAAAGCAAATGGAAGTTAAAATTTTTGCCCAAGTTGCTCATTATTGAAAGTACAACTCTGCTTTTGCGTTGCAATTAAATTCTCACTTAGCCTTATTATTAAACTCAGACCACTCCATAAGCCATCAGGACAAAGCTCCTTGCTTTCTACATGCAGTATTAAGCCAGACACATTAGAGAGCTTTTCAGGGAATGCTTAGTCCCATGGAGCAGCCTCTCTTGAGAACACAGAGACTTGTTTTCTCTCTACTCTTTGCACAGAAGGAACATTAACTAGGAAGGCTCACTGGGTAACTGGTGCTGCCTCACTGCCAGCTGCAAAAATGCTTTTGTTTTTACAAGAAAATATGTCAGAATATTTTTCAGGGCCAAATACTAGTCAAAAACTAGTTTTCATCTCAGCAAAAACAATGCACATCCAGCAGTGCAGGAGACTTGGTATCATTCAGAGGCACCTGTTCATTGCTGATGGAGATGGAAGGGTGCCACTCACCAAACAGGGGTGCATAATGCACCATATGGCATCATCAAGAAAGATATTTACTTTCCATATCCCATAGAAAAAATAGTAAAGTAAGTTCCAGCAGAAACCTAAGTCAATAGCAAGAAGTGCAAATCAAGCATTATCCCTTTACCAATGTCCTAGGTTTCAGGGTTTTGCTGTCTTGTGAAATGCACAGAAAGATGTTCTAAAGTAAGATGCATCTGATCTCCTGAAAAGAAAAAAAATTACCTTTTAATTCTGGGTCCACCCATGTGTTCATTTGGCACCCCTCTCCTTGCCCCCAGTTGTCTGCCATCTTGGTGTCCTGTATGCACATCCTCCACATTGTCTGTGCCTCTCAACCCCCTGGCAGAGCTCCTCACAAAGGCTCTTGCCTACCTTGAGTTTTAGTCCCATTTAACCTATTTGTGCTATGCTTCCACTGGGGTATGCCTTCCTCTTCCAAACCCTTTAAGAAATATTAAGAATCTGGGCCAAGTGCTGCCATCATCACTGTACATCACTCTCCTTCCACCCACCCTTTGTCTATGAACCGCCTGGCCCTTCACTTCCATCTGACAAGGCCCTAGCACAGTGGTTCTTCACCATTTCTAACACAACACCATGTTACAGCAGATAATCTACGGATCATCCTCCTCCATCTCTCTCCCATTCATCTTGCCTTTAAGATATATAGGCACCAGGTTACAAACACTTAGCTTACTGTGAGCACTATTGGAAACAAAGTGGACGCAGGAACTGGGGAAGTTTCTCCCCATCCCTGGCTTCATTTGAGATTTGCTGTAGGTTTGAGTTTAGGGCACGATACACTTTCTTCAGTAGGCTCCTTCTAAGTGTTTTGCATAGTCCCAGAAGTTGCCACTTGCAACCGCAATGGACTGGCACATCAATTTGTAATCACTGTGATGTTGTACACAGACATCACTCTTGATAGTGTACATCCCTGCAAAGTTAGCTCGGTGCCAGTAAACATTCTTCCAGCTAAGAGTACCGAACATGGGATCGCACTTCCTGATGAGCAGGACAATCTTGGAGGGAGGGAAAAAAAAGAGAGAGAGAGAGAGGTTGATGGTAGTCTTTCTGCCCTCTAAATGAAGACCCTGGCATCTGGGTGCTTATGCTCCAAGGATTTATAGTCTTCTGACAGAAGTAATGCTAAGGGTCTAACATAGAACTCAGCTGCTAACTGTGAACAATGACATCTATCTTAAGCACTTGTTTGGCTCCTATTACCATAATATCTAAACACCGCACAGGCTAAGGCATTTGCCTTCACAAGAGCCGTTTAAAATAAGGAAAGTATTATTACCTCTATTTATCATCTGGGGACCAACACACAGAGACTAACAGATAACTTTACAAAGATCCTTCATGGAGTCCATTTTTAGATGACCTGTCACATGGTGGAGTTCATAGACCCATGCCCAGGCTCCACATGAAATGTGTTAGAAGGGTTAGGGACCTAAAAATGGACCCCAGAGAAGCCAACAAACCAACTGTGGCACCTGTTTAATAAACCAGCAGGAAATGTCCTGGGGAGGGTTGAAGCCTGAAGTTGTCCCTCAAAGGTAGGTCAGAGCCTCTTCCTCCTTGGAAATCTCAGCTGTGAAACCTCTCATGAAATTAGGTGCCTAAGGCAGGGCATCTCTCACAAAAATGGGTGTGACAGCATGCCTGCCCCTGTACACTCATTATCCCTGTGGTTGGGGCACTTATCTGGGATGTGGGACTCAGATACCAGTGTCCACTCCAGTGAGTATGTGTTTATTTAGTAAAAAAATAGTTTCAAATTGACAAACTAGGAAAAGCCCACCAGAATGTCTAAGTCTAGATGACCTGGCACTCTCCAAATCAGGGAGAGGAGAGAAATATCTGGATTTAAGGCTAGACGTGAAATCAGGTTAGATGAGCAAGCAGAGTGGTGATGGCTTGTCACTACAGTGCCAGAGGCAGGAGTTGGACCCCCCTCTCCCTTCTCCCTCAACTCTGCATCCATGCAAAACACTGCCATCAATTAACCCAGTCTTAAATGAGCACCTCATCTTTTCAGCTGGGGACTCGAAGACAGCCAGACACAGTGCTAGCCCCACCATTCCCTTGTGTGCTGCTGGCCATGGTAACAGGCAATAGGCATGCCTAGAACTACAAATACCACTGGGGAATGCCTTCCTCTTCTAGACCCTTTAAGAAATATTACCTTGCCTGCAGACGGTGTTCTCAGGGGAAGCTGCAGGGTCACTCGCTGCGTTGCTGATCACTGGTTCGCTTGTATGTTACCAGCAGTGAAAACAGAGCTCCCCACTCAGGTTGCAATCTAACAGTGCTGGTCTCGGACAGAGTTTCAGTTAGGTGTGCCAGGTGGACTGAAACAATCCCCTACATCTTCTTTACTGCACCATGAAAAGGGCAAGGGGGCAGTTGGCTCCAGCTAAGTCCCAATGAAATTAGCTGCCACTACATCTCTTTTATGCACTGTGAATACCTCTATTTTTTCGGCTTACACCACTGTTAATGCTCTCCAGCTCACATGTCGTGGTTCCTCTCCTCAAAGCTGGCAGGGAGAGACTCCTTTCTCTCAGCCCCCAGTGCTGAGGCAACAGGCCTGCCCACAAAGGATTTGGAATTGAATGCAGCTGAGTCCACCTCTGGCTTCAACTTGGGCCTGCATTAATCTCTCCCCTCCTCTCAAGGTCACCACCACATTCAGAGACAGGCAAAATCAAATCCAAATGTCTTCACCTTTTGAAGATGCTTGTATATAAGCCCTTCCCTCTCTGCAAGAGATTAATGTGCAGCTGCTTTGCAGTTTCAAAGCTGCAAGGGACCCATGAGCCTAGTTTAAGCTTATGCATGGCTAAGCTGCTGGGACTGCCAGTAGCTCTGGCTAACAGTTTTGCAAGGGGAAGGTTCAAGATTTCACCAAGGGCAAATTCACTTCCCATTCATAGCTTGGGCACAATTTCACCAAGTACCTCTGTGTTCTGGGATGTGGCACATTGGCATTTTCATATTTTAATAAATGAAAAGATATCGAGCTGCTCAAGTCTTGACAGAGCAGTATTTTATCACTCCATGCTTAGCATGTGTAAAAATGTAGCCACGGTCAAAGCAGCACACTGCACAAAACATTTCTGAACTTCCTCAAGCATCTGGCTTTATGGCTCTCCCCTTCATAAAATCCACCTTTCCATAGCCTCTGAGCATCTGGAAACCATTCACTGTACTGTTCTTGTGAAGAGCCCTTTGACCCAGACGCGCAGGTCCTCATCTGAGCTGAACAGGATTGTCCCTTCTTTGAGAAGAGCAATATGTTCTTTCCCCTTCCAAGCAGGGAAAAAACATTTCTCAGCCTGTCACCCAGCACACCTACCCTTCACCACCGGAAGGCTTGTCGAAACAGCTCAGCACTCTTTGGACCCGATCTCAGTGAGCCCTTTCAACTCCCCTCTCTTTCACTTTGTGCAGGAGTAAATGAGGTAAGGCTGAAATGGGAGTACCGGGAAAGCTTCAAGAAGAGTAATACCATTTTTAGGAAGAATCGAGCAGAGATTTCTAGAGAGAAAGCTGTTCAGTTCATTCCTAATTGCCTTATCTACACTAGTCCTTTTTCATGAGAACTCTGCTCAAGTGACCAGCTGCTCCTTGTAATTCCTTGAAACAATAAAAATCTCTCATTTTTGGCCTGGGTCATTTCACTACAGCAGAATATCTCTTGGCAGGAAAAAATAAAGGGGGGCATAGACTTTATTTGGACTAATGTGATTTTGGATAAAAAGGAGGAACTTTAATGCAGTGTTCTGTGAAGGATGTTAGCTTCAACTACTAAATGCTGGGGTAAAAAGGGATCAATTGGTCCAACAAAAGGTATTATCAAACAAATCCTGTTTTCACATAATCCCATGACCATCCTGGCTTCCAAACCATTACTATGCCCTTGATGGATGTGATTTTTCTTTAGCTGAAGCATTTAAGCTTTATTTTAAGCTTTAAGCTCTTAAGTTTCTAGAATTTTAAGTTTTAGTTTTTTCTGTAGAACTGAGTTTGCTTCAAAAATCATGACAAAAGCATGAGATACATGAAGGATGATTAAGAAGTCTGATGCTGCTATGCTAAATGTAACTCAGCCAGTCTATGGGAGGTTGATAATCTTTACTTGTATAGTCCATTGGTTAAAGTGCTGACCTTATTGAAGAGTCTTGGCACTTAAAATTAAATCATTTCCTAGCTTAAAGGTTCAAAGCTAAAACATGATAGAACTGTTCCTATTTATGGCATATGTCTTTTCAATACTCAAGATGCACAAGTTACACTTTTGTGGAAATGAGAATAATGAGCTACAAAGTACAAACAACAGTAACTAGGATTTAAATTTGAGACACTAACAAAGGTCTTGATTTGTAGGAAGTATGGATGGTTGTTCTCCAAGAATCAGGCCACTTTAGAGAGGTGTCTTCATAAACAAAATCACTAGTCACTTCTGCACATTTTGGCCAGTGCTCCTAGCACTGCACCTGTGAAGGGCTTGAATGTACAATTAAACATTTTCTGCAAGTCTTCCAATGTCAAGTCTGTGTGTTCCTCTCCCCCTTCCCTACTGACTGCTTCTTTCCATCAAACCAGATACAAGACTACAGTTGGCAGCTTTATTGTCCTACCCCAAATGGCATGTTCCATTCACCTACCCGTTCCTAGATGGCCACCGCGCAGAAGTCATGAGATTCCAAAATCTTTCACTGAGAACAGAACTCATTCCCTAGGCCTGTGCGAATAGGCAGCTATTCGATTCAGCTTTGGATCCAGCCAATTCAGATGCCAGTGATCCGATTTGGAGCTCCACATCGGTTTCCTGCTTTGATTTGGCTGAATCAGCTCTGAAGTTTTGGAGCTGCTTCAGAGATCCGGCTATAGGGTGTAATGGGACATCAATGAAATATCTATAACTTCAGTTTTTTGCCTAATTTGGATGAAACATGCAGAGGTGGTAGCCTCTGGTAAGAGCATGAATCCTGCCAAGTTTCAAGGAGATAGGTGCAGGGGTTTGGGGGAAACTGCACACCAAATTCTTGAAAGCAAAACTCACGTCACGTGTATGTGTTACGCCGCAGTGGGGTGAAAGCTGCAGGGATGGTAGCCCCTGCTGAGGCCACAAAGCCTGCCAGCTGTTAAGGAGATTGGTGCAGCCAGAGGTACAGGGCCCCAGAACCCAGAAGCCCTGCACTGATCTGCTCAACAGCTGGCAGGCATCATGGCCACAGCAAGGGCCACCATCCCTGCAGCTTTCACCCCGCTGTGCCTTAACACACAGTGTCACCCATGGCACGAGTTTTGCTTGTCTGCAGCTTGAAGTGAAGTTCCCCCCAAATCCCTGCACCCGTCTCTGTGAAATCTGACAGGCTTTGTGGCCTCAGCAGGGGCTATGTCCCCTGCAGTTTTCACCCCACTGTGGCTTAACACACACACGTGACATGTGTTTTGCTTTCAGGAATTTGAGATGCAGTTTCCCAGAAACCCCTGCACCTATCACCTTGAAATGTGGCACAGGTCATGGTCTCAGTAGGGGCTACCATCTCGCATGTTTCATCCAAATCAGCCAAAAGACAACAAAGTTACAGATACTTCATCGATTCCTCATTATACTGTATGGCCAAATCGGCTCCAAATCTTTTCTGAAGTGATTCAGAAGCTCAGAATCGATTCAGAAACCCTAAAAAGCTTCCAGAGATTTAATTTGGATTTGTAGATTCAGCCTCCAAATCATCCAATCATCTCCAAATCCTGATCCAAAGATTTGCACAGTCCTATCATTCCCCTGCTGAACTTGCAGCAGCCTTTACAAAATTTCAGAATATAGAGGACCCTAGGAAATAGTTGTACTCCATTCTGCTGTACAGTGCATAGCACGGCTAGTGCATCCATTGAATGTTGCATTCCTATTGCCAGGGTTTGAACTACATTTTGACTCTTGGAGGGGTCTGCAAAAAAAAAAAAAAAATTGGGCTGCCCATCATGATGCCCTGATCAAATCAGAGATCCTCCAGGTTATGATTTTCAAATCTTACAGGTAGGCTCTTGTCT
>NW_017728928.1:15144030-15151027 GCF_001723895.1 Crocodylus porosus
TCTATGAAATCTATGAAATTTTTAAAGGTCTTCTCGATGATCAGGTCCCATGGTGGAGATTATTGTGCCTCACCAGCCCAAGGCATTCTCTTTTTTCTCAGTTACAGTGAAAACTTTTGAGTTTTTGCCCACCAGGATCTAAAGACAAACAGAATCTATTGTGCCCAAGGCTTTGAATTCAAGATTGCTGTAAAACAGCTGATCTCTCTTACCACATGGGCTGAAGTTTTCCAGGCTTCTTCAACCTTCTGAGCTTGATCCCAAGGTACCATCCATACTGGAAGAGGACTGACTGGCAGTAGTCCATTCATTGGCTAGATCTTTGCTAAATGAGTGCTGGTCCAGTAAAAGCCTTGACATAGCCTCTGGAGAAACGCACCCAGTTTTGTTACAGCAGCACCAACTGGAAGGGGGATGCCTTAGTTATCTGACTGAAATAAAATGGGTCTTAAGGAGATGACTTGCTCATAGGCTTCATAGGCATTAGGGGCTGGAAGGGCCTCGTGAGATCAGAGTCCAGCCCCCCTGCCAGAGGCAGGAGGAAGTCTACAGGGATCAAATGATCCCAGGAAGATAAACATCAAGTGCCTTTTTAATGAGTCCAGAGTGCAAGGGGGAGTCTGTTCCAGACTGTAAAGAAGTTTTTTCCTTATATCGAATCTGAATCAGTCTTCTAGAAGTTTGTGGCCATTAGACCTAGCTATCCCTTGGGTAGCCCTGGTGAACAACTGTTCTCCCAGATCCTGATGCACCGCCCCCCCCCTTATATACTTATAGGCTGCCACCAACTGCCCCGAGCCTTCTCTTTGCCAGGCTGAAGAGTCCCATGTCCCTCCGCCTCTCCTCATAAGACTTGCTCTCTTGGCCTTTGATCACGTGGGTGGCTCTCCTTTGGACTCTCTCAAGCTTACCCACATCCCTCCTGAAGCGTGGGGGGAGACGGGGCACAAAACTAGATGCAGTAAGGCTGAATAAAGCAGGAGGATGACATCCCTGGTTTTGTTCAAAATACATCAGTAGATGCATGCCGAAGTTTGCCTGGACAGTGGTGCTAAGTGGATAAATTCACCAAGGTGCAGCACCAATAACTACAATTATTTACCAGAAGGAAAAACTTGGTCCAATAAAGAGTATTATTGTAGAAACCCCCAAAGGGCCCATTATTAGCCAGCAGGAGCACTGCTGTTAGCCTGATCCCGACATTGGTACAGTAGTTTATCGCTGGAATCTTCTGAATTCAGAAAACACAGTGCCCCCGATTAAATCCCAAGCACCACAGCTGCCAGCTCTTGGGCTGGGAAGTGAAGGACTCCCGGAAACCTCCCCCCACCCTCCGCCCAGTTCAGTATCTGACAAACCAACCACCTCTCCAAGGTTTGGCAGTTCTAGCAAGAAACACACACTTCCACATAAACCTCTTGGCATTTGAAACATTTATTTTGGGAAATACATATTAAACACTATTATTTATACAAAATGGACTAAATTTGTCATAATGCATATAACCCCAAAAAGGCCATTTTAATAGATCTGGATGAATTTTTTTATTTTATTATTTTTTTTTTATCTATTTTTTTCCAAAAATTAGATTACAAAGGAGAAAGCGGCATGTCTTGCTTGGCCCAGCTTGAGATACTGACTAGGAGAAGGTGAAGATGGTGACATTTGCTGAAGTGCATCACACAAAAGGCTCTCTCCCCCTAATAATCTTTTAAGCACTTGAAATATATATTTTTTCACTTAATACACAACATTTTCTGGTTTTGCTAAAATATAGCAAGTCAGCAAGTAAATAATTATTTGTCCTCAACTTAACAGCTCAGTAAGAATTCCTACATTTTGTTGAAGAGTGAGGGGAAAGGACACCATAGTGAAAGGGGAAATACAGATTTTACTTGCAATGCAGGCACACCTGCACACACACATTCAAGACCTGTCCCAGAGCCCATCAGCACAGAGCATGAAGGAAGTGATCTTGCTAGATGCCACACCTCCCTCTGCTACCATCGTGCAGGACTGGGCCGAAGGTGACACAGTTGCTATAGCTTCCTGTTACCAACCAGGCGTGGGCCACCACGAGTGGAGGGAGGCAGCCCTGAGCAGCCCACCTGGCTGTGCCTGTGAAGAGATAGATTGGAAAAGGAAGTTGCAGACACCCTGCTGATGCAGAAGGGCATGTGGGCCTCCCAGCTGAGGCGAGATCTGCATCTTTCCAAACCGTCTCAACCGTCTGTAAACACGCAACCCAGTCAACTTGCTAAAAGGGGACGCTCTGTGTGTGTTCTGCAGATGTCTCCATCAGGTTACAAGTTGGACCCCCAGCCATGCTGGGGGAGCACTGAAAGGGAGTGATGTAGGCAGTCTTACCCTGCTGAGAGGGGTCAGAAGGCTTATGGAAGGCAGGCAGCAGAATTGCTTTTGACAGTGGATTTTTAGAACAGAAATCTAAGAGGAGGTGAGGGGGGCAGGCACTGCTACAGATCTCTGCTCCAGGATCACTGTGCATGTGTGCTGTGCAGCTACTATTGACTTGGCCTCTTGAACCGTCTGTCCTGGAGCTGGATGTAAGCATGAGGCATTTACAGGAGGAGATCCAGTCAACTGGAGCATATTAGAGATCAAGGACCCTACACTACAGGGAGAATGTGTGAGACACCAGCCCAGCCTTTCCTACAGCTGAAGGCTTCTAACATGCGTGGTGACATGCAGTGCTCAGTCTGTATGTGCACATGGTCCCCTAGAGGAAGCATTAGCCAAATTAAGGAACTGGTTATATACATACAAGTTGCACAGGTAAAGAAGAAAAGAAAAAACAAAAAACCCCCAAACAGCCTTCTCTGGCTCATTGAAAACCCAATACATCACCTAGGTCACACAGTACAAGAACTCCAGCCCCTGCCCTTGCTTTGCAGAGATGGTTCCATTCTCAGCCCCTTTCACAGCCAAACATACTCTGAGCCTTCAACACACAAATGTCCCATGGAACTAAAAATAAATACATGTCTTTTCCCAGGAGACCAGCCAGGCACAGTGCCCAGGCCTGGAGTGACAGGGAAAAGCTGGAATCCCTAAAAAAAAAAAAATCAATCTGTACTGGCATGTGCCAGGCTGCACAGCCAGGCAACACAGGCTCTCCTTTCCCCTGAGCTATTGCATGATAACTGACTGAAAAAGGCACTTCTTCCCCAAGCAGGCAGTTTTGCCTGGCCATGATTTAGTGATAGGTGAGTCCAGACCATAATATTCTCAGCTTATTGCATGGAGACACGTGACAGGGTTTGGGGAGAGGGGGCTGGCTAAGCCCTGAGAGCTGGAGGAGGAAGAGAGGCAGAAGGCAATCACCTTCCCAAACTCTCCATGTCACTGTGCCTCTCTTAAGGAGGCTACATTCAGCAGGAGAAACCCTGGCCTTCAATGGACGGAGAAATAAACAGCAAAGTCACGAGATGAAGAGGTATTTGGCCCCTGGTAGTCACTGAGTTGCAACAGCCTGTACCAACAGGAAGTGAGGCAGCGAGGAGGACACATAGCCCCGTCTCAGGCGCTCCCATCCCATGGTGCCATTTCACTCCACAAAAGGGACAGAACTAGATTTTCACCACTGACTTCCTATAAGCAAGAGGGGGAGAAGAGCCCTTACACATTAGATAGTTCATTGCAAACAACCTTTCTGGCTTAATCTACCTCCTGCTGAAGCCCACAGACATCTTTCCATACTGAAAGCTGGAGCAAGCCAATAGCAAGGATGGGGCTCTTCCACTCATGCCAGGGGTTACACTTTGGGCTAGCATCAGAAAACGGAGGCCAACTTCACCTTGAGACAACTCTCTCTGCACTCCCCTAACACCACCTCCACCCCTGCAGCCCATCACAACGCCCAACGGGGGCTGAGAACGGAACCCCTGCACTGCAAGAGGGGCAGTGCCAGGGGACTGGCAGTCACCACCCTCTTCCTGACAGATAGGGCATCTGGTTATTTGGTCAATTAACACTGGCAGTGCTGGGGAGGGGGGACGGTGGCAATGGCATAAGAATTATATAAAATAAAAAGGGGGAGGGGGTTAAAAAAAAAAAATAAAAGAGCGAGCGTGAGCAGGCTAGGTCCTGGCTACAGGGTGGGATGGTTACATCTCGTTGGCCACCAGCTCCTTGTCGGCCACACCGTTGGAGAGCGCGCTCTGGCCCTCATTCAGCCTCTTGACTCTGTAGGCCTCGAAGTGGATGTTGCTGGTAATGTCCTTGATGTTCTGCATGTGTGTCCTGAGGGAAGCAGAGAAGCCTGGTAAATTATCCCTTAGAGCAGGGGTCAGCAATATTTTTGGGCAGAGTGCCGAAAACAACCAAAACTTCAACTTGCAAGATGTTGGTGTGCCAGGGGTGGGTGACAGGGGAATACACGAGGGGCCCAATCCTTGCTGTTGGCATGTAGCCCCAGCCCCTCCCCTGCCATCCACCCAGAGGTATGTGTGCCAAGCAAAATGCCTTTGAGTGCCACGCTCTAGCACCTGTGCCGGGGGTTGCCTACCCCTGCCTTAGAGTGTGCATACATGGCTGCAAATAGGGTTAACAGCACCTCTTTTGCTCCAGCTGAGGATCATTCACTAACTCACTGAGAGGAGGGCAGAGAGGTGCGTCTGGGGGACAGGCTCTGCAACACGGGGAACACGGGGACAAACCCATCTTTGTGGTGCCTCTACTGGTGGCCTGTGGGTTTGCCTGTGACAACAGAGCTTCCATCCCATTTACTGTTTTTGCTGCCAGTCAGTGTATGTGAGGGGTCTTCCAATTCAAGAAGTGACCGGTGCCTCAGCAGCTGCTGGCCTGGTGCTCGGTGAGGAGTACCAGCTGAGCAGATCCAGAGGCTCATGCTCATCCAAGCACATGCTGGGCTCTGCCCTTCCCTTGGATGCCACCTGCTGGCAGAATACTATTTGAGCATTGGAGCTGGTTTCTCACCCAAGCGTATTTATACCGACCTGATCAGGAGATCCCGCAGGTAAGCAAACTCACAGTGTGTCGTGTTCTCCACTGAAAGGGAGGAGAGAAGGCAAGCCATTAGGACACAGCCCAGCACAGCCATGTTTCCTAAGCAATGCGGCAATTTCAGGACAAGAAGGACCCTTGTCTTCCCCGTCAGGGTTCCTGCTAGGTTATTCAAGCCCATTGTGCTCTGAGCTGGGGGCTCTGATATAGACCCTAAGGACATTGGGCCAAGGGATCTTATGGATCCCATCACAGAGGGGAAAGTGCTTGTCCTTTTGCCAGCCACAAAAGAGCTTTTATCCATGTTCCCTTTGTTTCCTCATGGCTTCTCCTACAGTAGCAAGTTGGTGCCTCTTCCCAAGCCAGCCATCCACAAAGGACTTTATGGAGAAGGGACTTTAGGGAGATGATGCACTATATGCCTGCAGCAGGAGATAGGAGTTAACAAAGCAAAGGATCGTCTAGTGGCTAAGGTACTGGCCTGTGACAAGGCAGTCCTGGATTCACCTCTGGCTTTGCCAAAGACATTGTGAGAGACAGAGAGCGTGTTTCAAAGCATCTTAGATCCTTTCCCTGCCTCCTGCTATGGACAGAGGAGACTTAGACAGCTGTTTTACAGGTACTCAGAGTGGGGAGAGAAAGCCTTTAACAATCTATCAACTTATCACCTGGGTCTCAGTGCATTGTGTGTTTGAACTGTATTGTTTATCTTTTTGATAAGAACAACTCCTTGAAGGGGGAGGAAAGTGTCTTCCCTTTTGCTTTCTACAGAAATGAACAATGCTCACATAGCAGGCAGATGAATGACACTATGTCTGCAAAATAACCAGTGATAAATGGTGAATCCTTGAGCCTCCCTATGTTGAAGGCAGATACCATGCATTTTAGACATGACTGGCATTTCTTCTGCATCTACCACCATCAAGCCTGTGATTTCCAAAGAGACGGCCACTAGGGGGCAGCACAGGGTTTAAAATAAAATAGGTTTTCCTGGCATTTGTGTTAAGCATATATACATATAATAAAAATAAAGAACCATAAATGAGGGAGCAAATTCTTTGAAATGTGTGTGGAGGTGAACAATGAAGCAGTAAAGTCACATGGGCTGTTTTCCTGGGTACTTAGTGGCCATGGAGAACAGAATATGTGCTTCGGCATTGGGTCGGCTTCCCAGGCTAAATGCTGGTCAAACTTAAATATTGGAAAGGAAAAAAGAAGGACAAAGAGAAAAAGGGTAGAAAGGAAGGGGCATATGCATGCATGGAAAGGAGGGGAAGAGACCTTGCAGGTGTCCCTGATGGGGCATTTAAACTGTGACTTATGGGTGCTGAGACTCAGGCAGTGTGTAGACTCACACCCCAACACTCTGGTCTCAAGCTCCTGATGTAGCCAAGATGGCCTGTGAGATGCAACCAGTGAGAGCCCTGGGAGCTGGCCATGACCTGCCCTAGAGGACAGCCATCCACAAGCACTTGCACGGCACAAGTGAAAGACAATGGCCTCAGATCAGAAAACAGGGGCAAAAACAAAAAAGGAACAACGGGTCCTCGGTTCCCTGTCAGGCCCCTGAAAGTGCTCTGAATTGACCCCCAACTCTGTAAGAGTCTATAGGAGCTTCTCTTTGCTTGGTCCAACTTTCTATCAACCCCTGGCACCCTGAAGGACACCGAAAGGAGCAATGCTTCGGGAGGAGCTGGTGTGTTTGGCAGCAAGAGGGCTGAAGGAGCATGGAGGGCACCTGAGAGGCTGGAGTCTTTTAAGGCCTTGTGTGCAGTGAAGGAAGGGGGGCTCCTATCTCTATTCAAGAAGCACTGTGGAGGCCGCAGCTGAGATCAGGCTCTATCAGGCTAGACACAGTACACAGAAAGCAAGGGACTGCTGGCCCTAGAGGGCTAGTCCAAACAGAGAAGGGAGGAAGGGTGGCAGTTCATAGATTTCATAGACATTAGGGCTGGAAGGGACCTCAGGAGATCATCGAGTCCAGCCCCCTGCCCAAAGGGCAGGAAGTCAGCTG
>NW_017728928.1:15151582-15158870 GCF_001723895.1 Crocodylus porosus
ACTTGGCATGTTTCCTCCCTGTTCTTCCAGCATGTGGGACAATGAAGGTGAGGAGGCAAATGCAGCCTCATGTTTTTCTCATAAAGTACCCTCAATGGGTTCTGTGTCCTTTCAGCTCTACCAAGCCTGACATGGAGCTGCTAGTCTTCAGTACAAGGCACATCAGGAACTGTAGAGCTCCCCCTCTCCTCCCAACTGACTCTTACCAAGTGTCAGCTCCCCTAGCCCACATGGCCAGGACCAGCACTTGGAAATGAGCACCAGAAGGACTTGTCATTTCATGAGATCAGTAATTAAAGCATGGTTTGAAACTCAGAGGTGCCCATTTCCCATGCAGCCTACTGGGGATTCAGTTAGCTGGGGCTTGTCTGCTCTGCATTGCTTCATCTTTGGAGGCTACGGAGGGTGATGGGAGATGCTGCCTAAATAATCTCAGGGACTGAGCAGAAACAGAACAGGTAGCAGTAGTCTAAGCTCATCTGCATGGCCCCACCACTGTTCTGAAGGGGTCTCTTGCCTCGTGTGTCTGATTCTCTACTGATGGAGACTGATGAGAGTCCTTTCACATTGGTCTGGTACCAGCCACCAGACAACAGGGAAGCCTGGGCCTGGACAACTCCCCCTAGCTCTCCAACACCATGGACATGGAGCTGCTAGTCTTCAATACAAGGCAAGAGCGCAGCGGTGTGTACTCCAGCCCACATCCACTTGTTATATGTGGGTTTCTATCGACATCCTCTGGTCCTTTGGCTGAAATCCCAGGCAAAGACAGACATGGGGGTACAGAGAGAAACAGCAGCCCCTACCTTCAATGGTGCCCCACTTTGTTTTTCTTCCCAGGATTCTTCTTCCATTAACCTGGTATTCCTGGTCACTGCCCACCACCGCAAATGGAATCATTTCCTGGAGAGACAGAAGTGGCACTCACTGAACAGCTCCATCCTGGGAGCCAGCAAGCCGACCAAACTGAGCAAAGTCTGTGACCATTATCACCTAGACAAGCAGCAAAGGCTCTGAGGGGGTGGCTGTCAAACAGTTACTAGTTCAGTCTTCTGCCTGGCCCATGGGTGCTTTCCTCCTAGGACATGCACAGGGGGAGGCTGTTTTTACCACAGATTTCTACAGAAGGGTCTCCTGGTTATCTTGGTGCTTCCTCTGCACTTGAGCAATGGGGGCAATGCATCCTCACACTGGACAAAGGACGCTATAAACCCAGCACCACTGCAGCCTGCTAGGCCAAGCCAGGAGTCAGAAAGTCTCCCAAGTGGGGAGCAGCAATTACTCATAGCTACATTTAACACAGCAGAAGTGAAAACAGGGACCTGGGGCCTTGTAAAAGCCAGGCAAGGGGCACAGGGCATCAGAAATGCAGGGCAGGTTCTGACACAGCACTGCTGGCACACACCATCCCATGGGGCCCTTCTGTTGCAGCGGTGGGCATGGACACACATCTGCTAATGCACCTCAGTCCTGGCTGCTCCGTTCCAGTAACGCTCTCTCTACTGTCACGGACCTCAGCTGGCCATGAAAGTGGAGGTGCTCAAAGAGAAATGCTCTTCTGACAACAGATTCCCCAGCCTCCCTGACAGCTGTTCCCAGCAATTAGACAAACACTATTACCTGAAGAGCTTGTGGAAAGAGCAACAGCATGAAGGGGCTCCTTCACCCATTTATTAAAGGTTTTTGGAAGATTAAAACACAGGTGGAAGCTGCAGTCACACCTTAAAAGGTGACACAGTCTGGAACCAGAGTTGGTCTCTTCACAGCCAGACTGACCCTTAATAAGGCAGCTGGAGGCACATAACAGCCTCAGCCCCACAAGGGTCTGGTCTCTTGATCTGGTGTTGGGGATCCAGAACCAGAGGGAATGCTACTCTCTTCTACCTCTTCTCCCAGTGGGAAGGTACAGCAAAAGCTCAGCAGTCTACTGCCACAAGGGAAGGGCTCAGCATCCTGCCTGTAAAACTCATGAGAATGGGGCATTGGCATGAAAAAGCAGGGAAACAAGAACATCAGGACATTTTGGGGAGTGTCCCAATATTCCTATGGCTTTGGAGGTGTAGGTCCCAATCCCAGAGCATTTTGGCCCAAAAGCACAGCTGGGGAAAGCACCAACCACTTACTCTGAACTTCTCATTCACTAGCCGGTCCTCAGGGTCTTCATCAAACTCCTTCTGAGGATACACGTCAATGCCATTGGCAAGAAGGTCGGCTGTGATCTGAGAGAGGCAGAGAGAAAAAAAATCAGATTTCATACCAGAGAGGACCAGCAGAGAAGCAGTCTCGGAGGCACTGTGGTATGACTCTCAGCCTACCCAGCAAACACTTCCAGGCAGCACCCTGGGTTGTTCTAGGATGCTAGGAAAGCCCCTAGCCTCAGTCAGGTTGGAGGAAGCCAGACAAGGTTGCTTTATCCCTCCCTGCCTCCCTCCATAACCCTAGCTAATGGGCGTGTTTCAGTGCTAAACCCCACCCAAAATATGCCCAAAGTGCAAGCAGCAAAGTCCTGAGAGACCCTCACTCTGCTCTGGAGCTGAGCAGAAGGACAGATTACGAGCACAAGCCCAGCAATCCCCAACGGCTAAGTCTGGCTGCCTTACAGTGCATTTGCAAGTCACTTTCCAGAATTTGTTCGCTCCTTGGAAGAGAAACCAGAAGCCACATGGGGACAGGCACATCTAAGGCTTGATGAGCTGCTAATGCACATATTTGTGTTTTCTATCCAAACCCATTATTATCTCTTTTAAATGTAGGGGTTGAGCCTGGCAACAAAACCATGTGCAGGAAATTGTCTCATGACACAACATGCCTCAATTCAGCTGCACAAAGTAGGAAGACAACAAGGCCCCCATAGTCTCAGCTACTGCCATCCTGACTGGACTCCAAGGACCTCCAAAGCTAGTTCAGACTGCAGGGACTTGGCAGCCATGCTTAGTGGTTGGGGAAGGAACTACAACTTGGGCACAGAAGGAGGAACATCATGCATTGATTAGCAGAGTTTGTTACCATGGCTCAGGGAAGGTAATGCCACAAGCAAATAGGCTAAAACAGCCCTGAGAAGTCCTGGCCAGACCAAGGTGACACCCAAACCAAAAAGGGCTTAAAAGTTGGAATGCAGCATTGGAAAGGCTGCAGCGGATGAAAACTTTTCAAGGGAACCTTGCTTCAAAACCTGATGTCCTGGGTACCACCAAAAGCTGGGGAAGCTGTGCATCCTCCCCTTCCAGACACCTGACTCGCCTCCCTCTGCCCCCACTTCAGGTCCATGTCCTTGAGGCAGAGGTGATGCATACTGGCAGGAGTGGACAGCGGAGTGTGGGTCCTTGCTGCAGTGCATCACTCCCTCCCCAACACGGCAAATAGCAGGTCACCCAGCTCTGACAGGGCTCCTTCCCACTGGGAAGGATTTCAAGAGCATGGTTATGAGCAAAAATGTAAAGCAAGAGTCAGCTTCTTTTTTCACTTATCTATTACCTGGGTCAACTATTGGTCAACGGCGATCTTTGCCACCCAACTAAAGGCAGACTCCAACTGCACATCTGAAATAACTAAAGGGACGATGCCCGCTGATTGAAGTGGTTCCTGCTTCCCTGATAAATGTGAGTTGAGTTCATTAACTGCAGAAGCAGCTCAGTAGCGCAAGAGCCAGCTGGATTCTGCTGTGCTTGACGCATCATCAGCATTGTCAGCTCAGTTCCGACAGCACGAGCTTTCATTACCAGGGACGACAGCATAGGCACAGAGAGGCCAGATGGATCGTTAGATTCCAGACTAAATGTGCAGCTCTAGCAGTCAGACAGGCAAAGAGAGGCACCCTCGCCTCGTGACTTCTAAACGGAACAAATGATCTGGGAGAAGTCATCAGGAAACACTAGTGTGTCACCCCTGACTGCCACTGTTATAACCCTCTCCAGCCTGCACTAGCTTGTCCCATGTCTCCCAAGAGCACAGGCAGTCTGATCAACTGATTAACCCCAAATTCTGGCTGCACTTCCAGGTCTCTGCTCAGCCGGGTGCAGATGTGGGACCAGCTGTGAAATTTGGATCCGACCCCCTAGTCAAGTCTGAGACTGCAATTCACAAACCCCTCCCACACACACACCTACCAGCAGGCCAATGACGTTCACCAACAGGGCAGCTCACCTCCATCTGTTGTGTTGTCAGAGTAAGGTCCCAGCACGGGCAGGTTCTCTGGCTCTCCAGCACCCTCCCCACCATAATCTATTGTGCAGAAACTGGATTCATCCCCAGAGTGACTGGCTCCTGTGCCCAAGGTAAGGATGGGAACAAACTGGGAACAGCTTTGCAGCTGAGGCTGGGGCAGATCTGAGTGCAGGGGTTAGCAATGCAGGACCCCCCCCCTCCCCACACTGTATATTTACACTCTCCTGCCATACATAAGTAGTGGAGTCTGGCTTGCTTTTAAGCGGTGTCACTGCCAGCTATTTGCTACCAAGTGCAAAGCTCCCCTCCAATGGGACCTTTATGGGTTAATATTAACATTGGACTTGTGGACACTAGCCTTCTGGAGCCTTTTCCCAGCCATTTACCACCCCCAGCATAACCCAAATTCATTTCCCTTCTGCTTGGGGCTCACAGCATTCCATGTGGATATTTATGGAAAGCTGGCTGAACTATTGGCTTTGGCAATACCTGGGCTATTCATGCTCAAAAATGCAATTCAGGCTCAAGAAGCAATAAGCCAAGAGGTGATCGGTGGCTTGCTTATTTTTGCAGCAAATGCTGAGCCCATCATGCCTGTAGCCACTTCATTAGTTACATGAGCGGGCTTCTTGCCTTTTATCGAAAGCCAAAGCAAGTGCCCCCGCCCTCCTCAGCACCAGGCATGCATGCTGCACAAGGAAACCACAGGCCTCACTGGAGACTGAAACAGTTCCTTTCAGCTTCCCCACCACCAACTTCCAACCGCTGCGAGCAGGGGAATTTCATGTTTTGCTTTCCCTGTAAATCTCTCCCAGCTGAACTCAGCAGACACCCATGCATTTTTATCTGGTTGCTGTATCACTGCATGATGCTGCACAGTGATGCTGGCTCCCTGAAAAGCCATTTCAGGGCTCTGCATACCACAGCACCAGCCTCCCAACATAAGAGTGACTTGGAAGGGAGAAAAAAAAAAAAAAGAGAGAGGAGGAACAAGCCTCAAGACCAAGGGCTTGAAATTTATTCTGAGCTGACAGAGATCCAAGAGAAACACAAGGAACTGTTTGGAGGCAAAGGCCCTTCCTTCTGCCACATGGGATCACTCAGGGCCGCAGCCCAAGGAATGCTCTGGGCTCCCAGCCAGCAGTTTGGCTGTACAGACCTGGTGGGGAGGGGGGAGAAGGGGCAAGGGAAGCAGTGCAGAGCGGAGAGTGGCTGCCACCCCCTTACCCTTTGCTTGAAGTACTCTCTCTCCTCCAGCGTTAACGTGTCGGCCTTGGCAATGACCGGGACAATGTTGACCACTTTGCTCAGGCGTTTCATGAATTCAATGTCTAGTGGTCGGAGTCTACAAATGCAGCAGGAGAGAAAGGGAATCAGATTTCAGCAATTAGCATCCAGAAGCTGTTGGGAGAGGGAGCAATTACCCAGTAGAGAGAGGACATTCGAAGGAGAGAAAGGGATGGGGAGAAACTATGCATCACAGAAGAAGAAACAGTTACTTTGAAGCATGGGAGTGCATCTCCGTCACACATACACACATTTTGCAGGCAAACGCTTATAACACTTTCCTTTCTACTTTCAAAGTGCCAGGCTATCTCTTATGTTTCTGCTTTCAAAGTGCCAGCCTATTGGTTAGGAACCCTTGCAGTACCCCTGTGAAGCTGGCAGGGGGGCTTTTATCTTCTCAGGGATTTTAAGCCAAAGAGGACTTTAAGGAATATGCTGCAGGCTGCACAAGTCCTTGGCAGAGTGGGATCAGCACTCGTACATGCCTGACTGGGCTCCATCTGCTAGGCTGAGCTGCTTTCCTTGTGCACTGGGCCTGGGCAGAAAAGAGTGACCACTGGCCACTGGATATTTTCATATGTCCCTTTGCTTTCCCATATCACACCTGGTTTCAGAAGTGTGCAATGAGACTGAGGTGGAATCCTGAATGGAAGCCAACACATGGTGAAATTCATCCCCATGCAGACTAAGGGGCCTGTGAATCACTAGCTTTGTAGTGTCCCATCTGCACAGGGTTGAATTTTACCCCACATGACACCCCTGTCACTGCAGGTTACAGAGAGGAACCGATTCACTGCCAGAGGGAGCAGCAGATGTGGAACTGGCACTGCAGTTATCGCAGGCATAAAAATGTCATGAGGGCAAAAACGAATCAAAACACCCAAGTCTGAAAAGGGTTTTAACCTGAATGATTTTCTTTGTTAGGAGAAACTGCCCTTCGAAAAGGCTCTGGCCAGAAGCCTCTTTAGGATCCAAGGGCTGTGAGGAGACATGACTACAGTACACATCGGTAGAGCCATATTAGCCCAGTAGCTGGACTAGGGTTAACTGCAGCAGTAAAGTCAAATGGGCCATCCAAGCTCATCTGTGATCTTGGGGACATACTCAAGTTCCAGGCCTGCCCTGAAACCTAGGACACTGCATTTTCACTGGTACTGGTCCCTGGACTAAGCAGTTTGGGTACTAAAGCTATTCTGGTGCATGTGGACTGAAATCACACTTCTAGACTGCAGGGCGAAGGTGCTCCCAAGAGCAGCTGCCTTAATACCAGATGAGCAGAGAAACAGAGCAGGTGCCACCCACCACATCAAACCCAGGGACAAGAGATCAGCAGTGTTCCTTCTGGCTGGAGCGCAGCTGGGGTCCCAACTTGCCCCCTGAAGAATGACAATGATTTGGGTGTTTTGATGTACAGCTATTTTTGTTGGCCTAAGTGAGGCATGATCCTGGCGCCTCCTCTGTCTGCCTTCAGCATGTGGCCAGATGTGCTGCTGGGGGAGAGCAAGTCACTGCCCTGGGGCAAGCAGGACCTGGCTTGGGGAATGGAGGGTCAGGAGCACACAGAGTTAGCTACTGTAAGGAAGAGAGCATCGCGCCATGTCGAGATGCTGGGAGCACAGGGGGCATTGGCATAAAGGAACAACAACATTTAATGCTCTGGTGCTGGAGGAAGAGTCCAAAGGAACCCAACTGCTTGAAGCCAGCCCAGGCCCAGGTGGTGTGGCCAATGCAGTATTCGAGACACAACCAAGAGGCCTGTGCTGGAGCCAGAGGGAACAACGGTGATATGTTCTCTAACCCTTCACAGTAGTTAGCCCTCAGCCTCCACCTGCCAGGT
>NW_017728928.1:15158881-15161243 GCF_001723895.1 Crocodylus porosus
CGCCATGTCGAGATGCTGGGAGCACAGGGGGCATTGGCATAAAGGAACAACAACATTTAATGCTCTGGTGCTGGAGGAAGAGTCCAAAGGAACCCAACTGCTTGAAGCCAGCCCAGGCCCAGGTGGTGTGGCCAATGCAGTATTCGAGACACAACCAAGAGGCCTGTGCTGGAGCCAGAGGGAACAACGGTGATATGTTCTCTAACCCTTCACAGTAGTTAGCCCTCAGCCTCCACCTGCCAGGTAGGTCAGCAAGTTGCTGATCCTCACCTGACAGCTGAGGAAAGAAAGAGGGGCACAAGGAGGTCAAATATACGTTTGTGCCAGAGCTGGAGCCACAAACCAGGGCTCCTCTGTAAGCCTAAACTATGATCAGAAAGGGAACTCAAACTGCTAGGAGGGTGACCTCAAAATAGCTATGCACCCAGATGGATCCAGGAATCCAAAAGGCCAGTGCTGGATCCTGTGAAGAGGCACTTGGACAAGCAGACAGAGCATGGGCTGCAGGACAAGGAGAAGAGGACATAGCCAGGAGACTGCGGCTCTGCACTGCTGCCTGCAGCCAGCACCTCTAAGTCAGAGAAATCAAGGGCCTTAAAGAGTTCAGAGGAGCCTACAGGACTGGGATCATACTAAAGACCTGATCTGTCAGTCATTTGATGGGATCACCATGATCCTCAGCAGCTACTAACCAACAGTGAAGCTCTTGTCCCCACCTGCAATCTGCCTGGACTCACGGGTGGAGCTGAGGAACATTTCCTAGGAGGTGCCACCAAGATCTACTGGTAGGGTAGGGTTGGCGAACTTGCCATAAGAGCCTCCCCTCCTCCGTCACTGTAGTGTACTTCTCCATGTTCTCTGGGCATAGTGGCCCTGGCTTACAACTGAGTGAACTTATTAGAATTGCAGGCTTGGACAGGGCTGACATCTGACTGAGACAGAGGTCAATTCATTCAGATGCAGAGCTGGGCTCACTGCCCCTGCCTTTCCTCCAGAACCTCTCTTTGCTAGTAAGCAGGGGGCATGGGGCAAACAGAACGTAAAGCCCAGAGACTGCATCTTTAGTGTGAGGGCAAACAAGGTCCTAACAACAATGCAGGAGTCGCAGACTGCTCTGAGCTCCAAAGAAGTGAGAGCTTGGCTCATCTTTTACAAGAAAATCCCCACGGACACATGTGAGCAGGCTGCTGCTGGCAACCATAGCCTGGAGCTCAGCATAATGTATTTCCCAGACCTCCTAGGAAGCATCCGTCTTGTGTTCCTTTCCCAGAGCGCTCCTTCCCCCCTTTCTCTTTGCAATTTTTCAAGTAGGTTTTTTTTTTCCTCTTTAAAAACCTCTTCCCCACTGAGAGCATGCCTCTGCGTCTTTCATCAGGCTTTGTTTTAGGCTGAAGGCAAGGACGAGTCTACAGCCAGTGCAGATGGATTGACAATCAGCCATGCCTCTGGATTCCAATCCTAGGGGAGGACAGGAACCCTGTTACCCAGCCTGCCTTCCTCCGCTGACAACTGGGGGGTGCTGGGGCTCCCTTTGTTGGTCTGAGAACATAGCACAAGCCACCTCTCCCTCTGTATCCAGGTACGCAGACAGCTGGCTTCAGAGGTTTGTATCTCCTGGCATCACACCAGGGCTCACCCTGGGGCAATTTGGTGATGGGGCCAGAACAGCAGGGTGCTTTTCTTGCTTTTCTTTTTGGTGCTGCATTATTTCTAATGCCATTCTGGGGAGTCTCCTCAGTGCAAGGTACAAGGTCACACATGTTACGGCTCATACATTCAGTACTGGGGTGAGAAGCAGACAAGTCACAGCTGACCAGGCACACGCGTCACAGCAACAGAAGAACCACAATCCCAACTCCACCCCCCCCCCCGATCCAGTAGGTGGCGCTCTTCTCCGTTGATCTGCTCAAGTGTGGCAATAGGGGGGTACAGTACTGCAGTCTTCCAGGCTAGACGAAGGGATGGTGATTATTTCCGATCTCGAGGTCTTCACATAGTAGGGCACCTAACCCTCCTTCCAGCCTGCACTCTTCTCCAGCTGTCTTGTTCCCCCAGCGTGCTTTAACTTTATAAAGGATAAAGGAGTATCTCTCAATAGATGTGTGGAGGTAGGCTGATTTTACTTTAGGATTTAAGAGGGAAAATAGGGCAAAACTATTCCCAACACCAAGAGCTGCAGAGAAGCTGGCTGTCACGTCCAAGGGAGCACGCTGGTGAGCAAGGATCAAAGGGTGAGATCTGGCAGAGGTACAGGTCCAAGGAGGTAGGCTTCATAGATTTCATAGACATTAGGGCTGGAAGGGACCTCGGGAGATCATCGAGTCCAGCCCCCTGCCCAAAGGGCAGGAAGTCAGCTGGGGTC
>NW_017728928.1:15161959-15256300 GCF_001723895.1 Crocodylus porosus
GGCACAAAAGTCTAGCTTGATGTTTAAGTACCAAGCTTCAAAGCAGAACATACACATTGCCTGACTGCACCCATGAAGCCTTGAGGGCTCACAGCTGACCGTAATCCTTTAGTAGATGTCCTGTGCACTATGGCTATGGTTGATCAATAGCAGTGTGGGGGAAGGATGGCTAAACCTAATCACCAGTCCAGCTACATCCCTTACTGAAGTGCAGTCCAGTCCAGCTGGGAGCTTGTGGCTCAGGGTCTGTGCAGGGTTCAGCCTCCTCACCTCTGATCACTGTGCATAGAAACAGCTGCTCTGTGCAAGGCCAGAGGGCACCTGAGCTCCAAGGACAGAAACCCTGGTCCTCACTGTGGAGTGTTGATCCTGGGACCTAAAGGATGCACCTACACATTCATTAACGCACAGTAGTTACTGTGCATTTAGTTTAGTACTTGCTTAATGAAGTACTAACTAAATGAGCAGTCACTACAGAACTACAATTACTGAGCAGTAGCACCGGCACACGGTATTTTTGTGACACTTACTGCACAGTATCCTAATAACACTGTGCAGTAGTGTATTAGCATGGTTTTTGACTGGCATGCTACAGTGCAGTAAGCATTTTGTGTAGACGCACCTAAGGAGGAGCATTTTAGCTGACATTACCCATCACCCTCCTAGGGAAGGCAGGCAAGAAAAACGTTTAATTGTGTACAACCTACTGGAAGGGAGTCCTCATTCCACCTTCATAAATGGGCATGATCTGACAGATGGGGAGCGTTTAAGAGAGAGAAGCAGTTATTCTCTTGTTTGGCTCCTGGTAACCTGGCTCTGGCCTGTTCTGCCCGAGGCTGCCTTCTCATGTGGGGTGCAGGAGGACGGGGGGAGCTCCCTCTTACAGACATGCTCACAGGCACCTTCTCCTTCCCTTCTGATAAGAGATCACTGTTCACCCCCGGAGGGCTTGCAGGGGCACTCAGGTTACCTATAACTAGGACCATCAGCACAGACAGGGCTTTAACACAGAATCATCCTTGCAGGCTGCAGCTGTAGAAATAAAATCCATTGTGGCTCCACAGTTATTTCCCTGCAGTGATGTCCCAGATCACACTGCAGTGAAATTAAAAAAAAGTGATTAAAAAAAAGTCTTCCGAGCTGGTGCTGAGAATCTAACAGGGCTCCAGCCCCATTGTCTCTGTGCCTGTGATGGAAGTCAGGCTGGCGGTGCTGCTGCTAAGGCCTGAGGCAGCGTGGATCCTGACTCCCTCTCTTGCAGGCATGCTGGCTCTGGGGTGTGGAACGACTAGTGGGAACGGGAACAGGATGGTGTCAGTATGTCCAGCAGCAGTTCTGAAACATCCCGACAGTAGAACAGCTGAGGACGACGATGCCATATTTGAAACGCATTCAGAGTCAAGCAGCGTTTTCCAGTGCTCAGGGCCGAGAAATTTATTGGGTAGCGAGGAGACAGGGCTTTGCTCCCCTGAGCCAGGAGCCCTAGCCAGCATGTTACTGATGCCTTGCAAACATGGGCTTGCTGGAGCATTAGGAGAATGGCGGAGTGCGCATGCACCCGGTTAGCTACACCACTGCTGCCTTGAGCTCTTTTCTAATGGGAGACTGAGACAAGGCTCTGCTGTCAGATGAGAAAGCCAGCAGTGATTAACCCTTGGGTTCCTATTCAGGGGGAGAGAGAGAAAAAGCCCCAACGCCTGCATGAGTCAGAAATGGAACTAATTATCCACCCTACCAGCACATAAAGCCAATACCTCAGGCTTGCAGACTGGAAGGGGAGACTCAGCAGCCTTGTAAAAGTCATTCAGGCCTTTGCTGTTGCTACTTAGCCTCAAACAGAGCTGAAATCGTTTTGCCCACTACAAAGAGAGAAATCTGGTCTGAACAGCACCAGCACTGCAGGCTTGTCAAGCCCACAGGAGGGAGCAGCCAAGCATTGCAGAGAGGGCTCTGGACACCTGTGCTGGGGAGGAAATGCCCTGTCCTGCACTCAAGTCATCAGCCTGGAGAAGGGCATGGCCCTGCAACACTCTCCATCAGTGTAAAGGAACTGACAGTGTGGTGTTTGTCCCTTGAGCATCAGCTGGAAGGGAACGCACACTTCCAGTGTGAACAAGTAGCAGCAGTAAGATGCGTGTCTGGAGAGGGAATTGGAAGATGAGTAAAATCGAGAGCCAAAGAGTAGCAGGGTGCCACAGATGCTTGGTAGGCTAAGGAGCATCTGTTGCTGCTGTCCAGGACAGCGCTTCCCTTAGCTCCAGTGGGTCCTTCTAGATTTTAGCCTGAAGGCCCTGGAGCTGAAGCCCCACAGTTGCAGCGCTGGTTCCCACTTGTAGCGTCTGCAAGAGAATGATTATCTAGCAACTGCCTCTGCAGCACACTGATTCAGTGGGGAGGCACAGAATAGTGACAATGGGCTTGCCTTGCTGGCATTGACCCCATGCTGCTGCCTCGCAGCTCACTGCTCTCTGCCCTGACCAGAAGCCTCTTCTAACAATTTGCCAGTATGAGCCATTCCTATTGGAGAGAGTGGCCAGGCAGGAGCCACAAGAGGTGAGAATGGGGCAGGAGATTTGGGCAGAAAGGTGCCAATGGGGCTAAGAAACATGCGATGCTGAGCCTAGATGGACCAGGAACATGATGGCTCCTCAGAAACCAGCATTTCTTGTGTACGTCTCCCTCCCATCCAGGTTCCCCTCCCCTCCTCCAAGCTGCAGTCTAAGGCTTCAAAAAGGTCTCCTGTTCCCCAGCTTATCTGCATCCTACACCATGAGAGGAGTCAGGAGCCAGATGTTCACCCTGACACCTGGGCAGGAAACCACAGCCCTGGGAGCAGCCACAATCCGAGCCAGCAGCAAAGGGAGTGAGCACTAACCCCCAGCTGGGGTATCGGGTTACACACAGCCAAAGGCTATTTCGAAGAAGAAGCCTGTGTGCGCAGCTTGGTAATGAAGTCCCTTCCAGTGCTGGGCCATTTCTCATATTGGAAACACATGTTTTGGGGGGAGAGAGAGAAGGAAGTGAAGAGTCAGACTCTGAAGCTATTATTGTTACCTGGAGAGCAGATGGGTTAGAGAAATCAGAATGAGCCATAAGGCTCCAGTGATTTTGGGGGGGAGGGAGGCAGGGTATCTGCTTGTCACTACCTTCCCTCCACATGTGATGGCCACACACATAACAGTGTCCAGGGACTTTTGGGGGGAGTGGGGGCAGGAGCGGCTGCCTGCGGGCTGGATGGTTTGCACTCTCTCAGAGGCTCCATTTACAAACCCTTTTTGTAACACAGATGGGCAGTACTAAGGGTTCAAACACCATCCTCCAGAACATGTGACACACCACACTTGATGCCTTGTTTGCATTCGAGGACTGGAAGGTGGATCAGGCCTCTTAAAGATGCCATCTTCCTTCACACAAAGGAAGGGCTCAAAGGTTCAGGCTTTTTCCTCTGCAGAAGAGTAGGAAGAGCATGGTCAACAGACTGAAAAATTGCCGCTTTTTAAATGGCCTATTACTTTAATAATGATCTGAAGACAGACAATGCCATCAGATCCCCCTGTTCCTACTGAAGGCTACAGCACATAAAACCCCAAGTCAGCAGCCCAAATCTAACAGTCCATGACACTGGGCTCCTTACAGACCACACATATGTGTAATATCTGCACTGTATTAAAACAAGTGCAGGGTGTTCACACTGCCAAGGACCCTGGCCCTAAGAAGCCCTTGAAAAAGAGGCTTTTGGGGGTTTAGTTGAAGCTGCTTTCCATGTGATACCAGCTGAACCAAAGAAGCCTCTCAGACTAAAATAAGCATCTGCAAAGGGGGTTTATACTCAATATTACTGTATCAGTTTGAATACACACCTTAGCTTATAAACTTAAAAGTCTTGCTCCTTGCTAGGGTACAGATAAATGGACCTTTCAGTTGCTTTCAAGGTTGGGGGAAGGAACTGTGGAGCACACATCAGCGGCTGCAATCCAATTTATGTCTGCAGGATCCTGTAGCAATCCAAGTAGCTAATTCACCCTACATTTGACCCTGAATGAAACAGGGTTGCAGCTGGAATGGTTTTATCCCACCTGTATTACTACAGAGGTTTGGAGGTGGAACAGTTATGTCATAACACCATCTGCATTGACAAACAGTTATCTCCATCTATACCCAAGTTGCATTTGCAAAGTCACATGGCCAGAAATGAGGCTATGGATGAGGTATGCTGTGACCACCTTCAAGATGAATAAGTTATTTGAAACTAACTCTGTCGTAGTTACCAAATTGGCTCTATTAGTCTGTGCTGTTAGGCCAGTTCACTTTACAAAAACAGGCACTCTGGTAGAGACACATACCAGTTGCAGTGTGTTCTTTTCTGGTCATCTAAGTTCCTAAATGTCACTTCATGCACAGGCTGGCAGCCTCCAGCATGCAGCCTTACACAAATGCCCAGACTGGTCATATACTCTGGCAATAATATGAGAGAGAGGGCAAGACCTTCCACCTCCCCCCACTCCAAATAGCTGATGTGTAAGGCATTCACCCGGGAGGCTGGAGGTCCTAGGTTTTGGCCCTTGCTCTCCTAAAGGGGGTTTGAAATTGGGTCTCTCTGACCTCCCTGCATAAATCAACCACCACATCGCAGCTCAGCCACTATCCACTCCTGCTGAAGACTGTACCCCTCCAATGAGAGGAAGGCCTGTGGGTGATGTGTAAGGCCAGGAGAAATTAAGCAAGCCAGAAGTCACTGGGCGCAAGGAGATGGCTGCTGGAAGAAAGGGCCCTAGATTTTAGCCTGGGCCCTTGTCCCCAGTGTGGCAGAAGCTTCCCCTCTTCACTGTTCCACCCTCCATCTATTTTTCCAAAGACTGTGTTAATGGTTTAGGTCCAAAAGGGCACTGGGGAAGGGTCAGAGTAATGGCTAACCAGGGGTGCAGTGCTTCATGTGCTGTTCCAGGAAGGAAAAAAGGACCCTGGTTCAAACCCCCTCCAGGTGAAGGAGATCTAGAACAGAGGGATCTCCAGCATCCCACGAGAGTGCCCTAGCCACTGGACTAGGATGCAAGAGGGACTTACCTACCCACATACCTTTTTCCTGTCCCAAGTGACTGAATCTGGATGCCTGGATGACCAGGAAAAAACAAAATGCCACTCCTAAATGCATTTGGGTTTAACCATACCACCAGATTTCAGACATCAGTCACACAGACCCTGGCAAAGCTACATCCCTTTCTAGATTTTAGTCAGCTGTTTAACAGGCCCTTGGGAAAAGGCAAGACAATGCCTATATATTTGTTTTTACCTGTGCCCAGCTAGGTTTGCTTTGTCCTGCTGCATGGGGAAGAGAGCTGGGCTACAGCACTTCTGTGTGCTTCTTGTGTGTGACTGTATGTTCAGAGTCACTGTGCAACTTCTGGTAGGAGAAGTTCACACCGACTCACAGGGAGTTATGAAACACTTAATGCAAAAGCTCTGTCCCCTTCTCCTGAGAGTTAGTTGACTAGAGGAAATGACTGCAGAGTCTCACAATGAGCAAAGGGGGTGTGAGCTTCTTGCCAACTGCTGGGGTGACTGAAGACAGCACCTGACAGACCCAAGGGGGGGCATGCTACCCTCCCTATAACAAAGAGTAAACTATTTGGATACAGGATACATACGAGTGACCGGTGGCTGGAATGAAGTATATACAGCAATGCACTCGGGTGTCTGGGATCCGCTTCTTCCGGTTAATGTTGATCTCCTCCTGCAGGTATTTCTCATACTGGTCATTGATGAACTTCATGATGGGCTGCCAGCTGTGCAGAAAGACACATGGACACGTGAGCTGGAAGGCAGGAAGAGACAAGACCGCCCTCTAGGCAGGGTTTTAATGGGAGTAAGCAGGAGCAGAGAGAATGATAACCATCTTGCAGGAGTGAGCCCCTGAACAGGAGCATAGGGGATATCTTAGTGTCCGTGACCACCTAGTCATAACGGCTGGAGGCAGCTCAGGAAAAAAGTCAGGAGTCCTGTGTGATAAACACCTAGCTGCTCTTCAGATTGTGGGAGTAGCAGACCTTGTTCATGCTCCTTGTTAAAGAAGCAGCTGCCTGAGAATCCCCCTGGCCCTACCATTAACAGCAAACAGAGTTCAGGATGCACAACGTCAGGAGACTGCAGCTACCTGAGCTGTGAACTCTGCCTCTCACACTAGGAGGAAGTGCATAGCTTCTGACCGTTGCCTTGGAAGGCTGGGCTCAAATGCAACCTCCTCTCACTGGTAACAAACGGAAATGCTAAATATCATGCTGGCTTCTCTGCCACCAGCCTAATACCAATGGTCATGCATCCTGTGACGGTTTGCACTCTGGCCCATTTCAGAGCAGAAATATTAAAGGAAGGTCAGATAAGCCATGGAAGGCCTCAAGGCTTAGCCCAGTCAGCTCCCAGCTCCTCATCCAAACTAGATCCCACATCCCAACCTGTAAGCAGGTGTCACTGGACCTTGCCCTTTGGGTAAATGGGGCAGAGCAGCTGGCCACTGGCTGTACGGACTACAACAGACCAGCCTCCAAAGCCTAACAAGACGATGGAGCTTTTAGTGCTTTTCTAAAAGTTTTTTTTTTTAGAGGGGTGAACAGTGTGGATGGGGCTAGGGAGAAGAACCTATGTTTATCTCTGCTGCCCACAGAGAAACCTTCAACCCCCACCCCTGCCCCCAGCTCAACACTGATGACTGTCACACTTGACCACATTCCCAAAGTGCTCAGCTTATGCCACAGAGGGAAGGTGCTTGTGGGTAAACAAATTGTTGATAATAAAATCATGCACACACACCCAGCCTTCAACACGGGGTGAGATGGCTGTTCAGAAACAGTGATTGCTCCTAGGATTTTCTCTCAAAGGCACCATTCTTAGCCAAGGTGATAAAGGGAAAAGGATCAGCCATATCAGCTATCAGGGTTTCACCTGAATTCAAATTTTCCCAGGCCATTTGCACAGAGGCTGGAAGTAAAAGAAAGCTGGCAGGGATTAGCTTCCCTCTGCAGCCAAACCATCCCAGCTGTTCAGCAGTCCCATCCTCCCCACTGCTACTGAGATGGAGCCCTGCCTCCCACTGTTCGGCCCCACAGCCAACAGAGGAATGGGGCTCAGTTTAACCTTCACTCCTAGAAAGACACTGCAGCATTTTGGTCATGAGCCCTGACCTGTCCTGCCCTCTGGGGTGGCTCAGAGCCCTTGGGAAGAAAGGAAGGCTGGTACATGACAAGACAGCTTGCATGATGGAAGACCGAGGCCAGCCAAGCATCCACGCAGCCAGCAAAGTGCACTAAGGGCCAAAACTCACCAGTTCTCATTGTTGATGTGGTCTCCAAATCCTGGGGTGTCGATCACAGTCAGCTTCATCCGGACCCCTTTCTCCTCGATTTCTGAAACAGACAAACATGCAGGGGCTGCATGTGTGACAGGGACCCACAGACCTAAATGCCTGGGGAGCTCCCCTCATCTCCAGATCAGCAGAGGTGTGGTATCTGCAACCCTCAAATGGATATATTGTCCCTCTAGCTCACAAGCATTGCAACTCCCTTATAACCCTGATAAGAAGGTGATTCAGCCTCTCTCCCTACAGGGAGAGCTTCTAGTCTTATGGCTATGAGACTAGATGGCCCTGTATGCCATCCCAGGCCCCTTCAGAAAAAGCACTGAGCAGATGGGTACGAGGAGAGCCCTTGGAGGAACAAGGCTCAAAGAGAACCTGCAGCACCCAAAGCCAAGTGTGTATACAGGCCCTGCAGAGAGACTCACCATGAGTAACAGACTTTATTTCAATGGTTTTGGGGATCCGCTCTTCTGAAGTTGGCTGCACAGATTTCCGGCTAATTTTGGATTTGAAGAGAGTGTTGATTAACGTGGATTTCCCCAAGCCACTCTGACCTGGAAGACAACAGAATGTGTGGATGTGAGAGTGAAATCATGTCCACTTCCCCCTCCCTGCAGCCAGCCCAGCATAGACCAGGATTGCATCTGCTACGAAGGCAGAGCCCACTCTGCTACCAACAGCTTTGCAAACAGCCAACAGATCCTTTGTGGAATTGAGCTTGCTGTCTTGCCGGATGGCACTTCCCATAAGACGAGGACCATGCATTGGCTCAGGCACACGCGGTGCCCTCTCACAGCTAAGCCACTTTAGATGCACTCTCATTCTGTGTTTCAGTCAACTGACATAGGGGAGCAGTTCCTTTAGCTCAAGTCTGTGTTGGGAGGGAAAAGTTTCATTTCTCTCTTGTTCCACAGACAGGTCAGATTTAATAGGGCCAGAGGGCAAAGGGTCTCTTAAGGGTGGGGCATCACAAGGTAGACTGGGCTAAATCCTGATCATGTCACAAGGTAGATTGGGCTAAATCTGTCTCTTTAGCTCCACTGGAGGGGGTGGGGCAGTAGAACCACAGCTCAGTTGTTAGCGGGGAAGCTTTCACTTTACACCATCCAGCAGCGCTCACTGAAAACCACTTCCTTTGGTAGTCAACACATTTCCCTGCACCCATGAGAAGTAGAAACAATATACATCTGTTTTTTGGGCTCTGGGATGGCAAATGCAGGCACCCAGGCTCTTGTGAATAGAGATAGGGGGTTATGACACACTCAGCATGAGGGGTGATGCTTATGAAGTTCCACTTCTGACCTTGAGGGCCCTGGCACTGAACCTGCAGTAAATTTATTTCCTTGCTTACTATGAGCATGGGAAGCAGCAGCACAAAGGCTGCTGGGTGACGGAGGTCCTCTTTAAGGGACTCACAGATGAAAGGGCCATGAAGGAAGGATGGACATGGGGGTTCCTACCAGAGGTCTACCTCCTGACAACCCCACCACACATTTCTGGTATCCTCATCTCCATTTCTACACAGCTGATCCCAAGTTCTTGATTTCCCCTAGGAGAAGATCTTCTCCAGCTCTTCAATAATCCCGCAGGGGATAGATCCTAATGGCTCACTAACCAACAACCCAGTGAGTTACGGCTGGTGTCACAAAGAGGGAATAAATTAAGCCAAGGGACTGATCGGTTCTCTCAGCAAACAGATGATACAGCTGCTCTGGCTCTGGAGTCAGGACTGATTTAAGAGGGCCAGAGGGCAAAGGGCCTCTTAAGAGAGTCAGATCTGTGCAGGCCAAAGCTGTTTAAGCTAAATCTGTCCATTTAAATCAGTGTTTCAGGAGAAACAGCACAATGCTTGCATGAGACAATCCTCAAGAGATATCCCACCCGTAGGCAAAGGGAGGCCTCAGATAACAGCAGCAGGGCCGCTCGTTTTGTAACCCCATGTCCGGGAAGCCCTTGCAAGAATGCTTCATGTGCTCAGTTTAAACTCTCCCCCCTCATCAAACCTAATGCCCCAGCCCTAGAAGAGCAACTGCAGCAAGCCCCGCTTTCCAGGAGGGAATCCTTATCATGCACTTGGGTGCCTGGGATCCGCTTCTTCCAGTTAATGTTTATGCCCTTCTGCAAGTACTTCTCATACTGGTCACCGATGAACAAAGTGGGCTAGTGGGAGGCACTAACAGCTCAACAGCTCATGGCCAGTTAGGGAAGAGCAAGAGTTCCCTGGGGTCTCCTATCCCATTCGAACTTTTGATTGACCCTTTCTCCTTTGTCAAGTTTGTTCTTGTGACCAGACTGCACAGACCTTGCAAAGGGCTCTGAGGCGGAAGTATCTTTGACCACAGAAATACTGCTGAATGAACCTTGCAGCACACCAGACTCAACAACTCTGTTCTGGGAGTGCCAAAGTGAATTCTCACCAACTCTGTTCTGGCCCTGATGCAATTTCTTGTGAAAAAGCACTGTTTCTTTCATGCCACGTTGCTAAGGTGCGCCTGCATTGATGTGTCATAGGATAGATGGGAATAATGACAAGCAGGAATGCTCCACCCTCTGGAGGGGCTACTCATGAACACAGTGCACCCCATGGACAAGGCAGGGGGAACCAATCGGTTCTTAAAAGAAAAGGCAGAGGAAGCAGGGCACAGAGAGCTCCTGTGCCAGGACCACATCCACTGAGGCAGGCCTTAAAAAGACCAGGAGAGAAGACTCTAGCCAATGCTACAGCTGCCAGACTAGCCACTTGGACGGTCCAGCAGGAGCCATCACACTCCTCCCCGTCTCCTCTGCCCTGCACAAGACAGACAGCTCCAGACAGCGATGGGTGCGTGCAGACCGCCCAGGGTAAACAGTGCCACTGAAGGGCACGACAGCAACAGGCCGTTATACTTGCAAACGAATCTGCCAACACACCACACGGCCCCACAGCTATTGAGGATTACCTAGTGCTGTGCCAGATGGGTCACTGTCTCTTAACACGTGGCTGGGCAGTGTCTTAATGAAGGGCCCCATTTCAGCTGGGGTCTTTCCCATCAACAAGCTGAAGAACAAAGGCATTGGCCTGGTCCCCACATCTTGGCAACAGTTCTGCAGCCAGAGTCCTGTGGCTCTGCTGATGCCGAGAGGCAGGACCAAATCCAGCTCGCAGCTTCAGAGCCGTGTGGGCTCCACTGTGCCGACTTGCTTGTCAGTAGCTAAAACAGCTCTGGGGGCAAAAGAAACATGTGGAACGGATACCGGCCAAGTGCTCCGTGCCCTTTGCTCAGCCTTTCATCAAGCAGCACAAGGGTAAACAGATTCTGAACTGTAAACACACTTGGCTAATCTGCAGTTCCTTTTGTGGGCTTGGTAATTAGAAGCACCTGGGAAGGGAAAAAAATGTTAAAAGGTGACACATAGCTGCAGCTTGCATTAGTCAGCCCCTGCGCCTGCCTCGATTCAAACTGCTGGAGTGTGACGTCATCTGGAGACAAAAGGGCAAAAGGAGAAACGGCATCTTCCAGGAGCTAGCATTAAAGGTGTGGGTCTGGATTCCCAGCTTCCTGGTCAGGACAGAGTTCCTCAGAGTCCGTGTTGTTGTTCTGCAACTCATCAATATCCAGGGCAAAATAAAGGAAGAGGAGGCTGTATTTTACATAGACCGTTACCCGATTCTTCCCAGACCCAAAGTGGCAGGGACTGGGGTGTCCAATCAGTCCCGGAGAATCCAGGCAACCCCACAACTTGAAGACTCACTTCCATGGATCTGATCAAAGCTCAGAGACAGACCAGGGTGGATGACACGCCAGCAAATAGAGCTAAGGTGGCAAAAGGGCATGGGAGAGCCTGTTGCGACGGGTGTAGTCAGGGCAAAAGTACTTAACCCAACTGAATGAGCTATGTGCTGCACAAAAAAGATGGTCCTGGAGGGAGGCACTGGGGCTGGGACTACTATAGGCTCAAAATGCAATCCCAGCAAGTCACTAGACTTCACTGAACCTCAGTTCCTTATCTATAAAACGGAGGCAATGATAACGATGATTCTTCTCCATCTCTGCAGGTGCTTAAATGCTAGAGGGAAGTGGTATATGAAAAGGCCTGGGTGTTACTGGAGTGCGCTGACCCACCTGGGTGCTGCTGAAAAAAGAGGACAGGCAAGAACTCAATGAAAAAGATGCTGCAAAGTCAAGGGTTTCTCTGAAGAACTGCAAGCTATTCACATGAGCAGCTACCCTCCTACAGAGGTTTACCTGCTGTTCTTCAAATTTAGAGATCACATTAAGTGCACTGAGCCTGTTTGGATGGCCCAGGACACATGCAATGGACTAAATCCATAAGGAAGAAAGAACAAATCATGCTTGGTTCACTCCCCTTTTTCTGAGAGACTTGTGAGAGGCAGCTGCCAGATAAGCTTCAGCAGGGTGTACAGCACCCAGGTAGAGTGACTGCTCCTCAAACACATGAGTTCTGCCCCAGAGAAACAGCCCCATTTAGCAGGAGTCCTGAAATAAGCAGCTGTCCCATACCTTTTCCCATACATGTCCTGGCTGAAGAAGCCTGTTATCCCCCTGCCTTGGCATAGAGCAGAGTCAAATGGAGAGTGAAGCCATCCAGGGAACATATGTCCCAGTTCAAGGGGCTCTTCACTGATCCTATGCAGGGGTCACCCACCCATTTACATGTGCTGCCTTGCCCCCTTACTCTAGCTCCTGCCCTGTGTTTCTCTGTGATAACTGGAGATTTTCAAGCTTGTTTACACTGCCATGAATTCCCCGGCCTATAAACACGCCATGCAGAGTCTGCCAAGAAAAGAACAATGTTTTCCAGCTGCCGTGAAGCAGGGGCTTTCATACCACACACAGCGTTCTGCCAAGGCAAGGCCAGGCCCCTCTGCAACCTATCCCAGAGTCATCAGCACAGCAGAAAGAGGAGCCTCCTCAAGGCAGCCTACTTCTGGAGGCCAAAAGAAGAGCCCTCAGCATCATGGGCACAAATGTGAATCCAGGGGCAGAGCAGCAGTGAGTCCTGTCCTGGCCAGGACTTAAGGAGGCAGCTCGTGTAACTTCACCTCCCAGAGAGGGACTCAGAAGCTGAGGATCTGAAAGAGCCCCCATACAGGGGAACTTGGCTGAAAATGTTGAACAGCAGCTGTGTCGGGGAAGACACCCTGGGAAACCTCCAGGAACTGGTCCGAGTGTAGGGCTCGCATTGGGCTCACTGTATAATTAGCTCTATGGAGGCATGTGCCAAGAGGCAGTGGAGCTTGCATGGCAAGTTGTGAGAAGTCCAGGGCAGAAGCAAGTTCCCAGGAGAGTGGAGGTAAGAGGAAGGGTTATAAGGCCTGATGCACTTTGGAGTGCACTGAGCCACCGCATTCATTTTCAGTCCCCAGACTTTTCTGGAGCATTGTACACCCTTCACTGCAGAGGGGGGCAGCTGACCACTACTCTGCACAGCCAGCAGCAAGAGACACAGAGGGACTTGCCTGGAGCTCTCCTCCCCCCACGTTCTCATTGACACCCTTGTGCTGCTGCAGGCACAGAGAGCAGCTCTCATTGCTGGAGACTCTGTAGCCTTCACAAAGGATTCAGCTGGATCCCTGGACCCCAGACCGAGTTGAAAGGCCCAGGCCACCTCACCGTTTACCTTGCAACCTGAGCAGCCTGCCCCTGGCAATCATTATAAGCCTGGGGCTGCGATGTCACTTCTCCGCAAACATGCTGATAGCAAAAGGAGCACTGGCCTACAGCTACAGACTTTTCTCTAAGTTTGCTCTCAGGGAAAACCTCCCCTTTCACAGCCTAGTCAAGAGCACCCACATGCTCTTCACTTCAGATTTCAACCATCTCCTGCTGACACAGGCATTTTTAACCTAGAACAAGTTGGTTACAGCCAAGCTGCAAACTCCTGAAATTAGGGGTTCACACAACAGAAACGCAGGCAGCCATGGCAGTACAAAGCAGGTAGAGCAGTGTAAGGAGGCAGCAGGCCTCAAGCAAGGGGAAGTTGTTTGAGTGGTTGTTGGGGAAGGACCTGAGGGCAAACCTCCATCTTTCTCACTCCACATTCGCTGTAGCTCCAAAGGGCAGATCAGGCCTCAACAACATCAGCCTCCTGACAGCTGGATTTTGGCCCAGAGCTTGCAACTCACAAGCCTGGAAAAAAGAGTAAACCCAGCTCTCCTTCTTCACCTGCCCTGAACTCCAGGGATGCTCCCATCTCAGCATACACTGCGTTTCAGGATCCCAGGGGAAGCTGCTGGAGACCCCTCAAGCTGGCAAACAGTCCAGCCAGGGGAGCTTCAAAATTATATACCAACTTCCCCAGCATTTCATAATCACATTAGCAAACCACCTGAGCAACTTCCTTCCCTGCTGCTCTCTGCCATCTTTCAATGTCGCATCCATCAGCAAGTGGTTTGTGCATTATCAAGCAAAGGCAATTAATTAGCATTGGAAACTCTGTGCTTCAGAATCACATCTGCAGAGCAACCAAGACTTGGTGCTTATGCTGAGTTCTGCTGTGCTGTGCATGGCCAGCCTGAGCCACAGGACCATTGCTATGGGTAACAATGACTTCAGTTTCCAAGTTGTGCTGCTGTGCATGCCCCCAACTATAACATCTCCGCCCCGTGTCCAGGCCACCTAGAGGAGAGGCCAAGACAATCGTGGAGTGAGATTGCCCCAGACTCCATCCTGCACCCATATAATGCAAACCCATGGCATTTGTACACTTGCATGTGCTGCAGTGCCAGGCGCTTTTAAAGGTGCCCAGCGCTGTGGCACATACATTTGTAAAAACAGCGAAATGCACATCAGCGGTGAGAAAATGGAGGCAGCACGCTTTTAAATTAAAACACATTGAAGGTGTTTTAGTTCAAAAGTGCACCGCCACCACGTTCTGCATGCTGAAGTGCATTTCGCCATTTATACAAATGCATGTGACAGCTTTGGGCATATTAGCTCACATGCTTCACAGATTATTAATCCAGTCTGCTCTAACGCACTGGATTTCCGGAATGTTGGAGCAAACAAAGTTGTGTGTATAAAGGCCCCCATAGATTTGGGGAAACTCTCCAATGGGGCCCCAGCTGAGATGGGCCAGGAGATGCCACAGAAGGAGGCTGAAGTCCTGCCAGGTCCTCCTGGCCTCCTGCTTCGACCAAACCACTGCATGGGGCACTGAACAGGAATGTGGAGGCAGTGTGAATCATGGCAGAAATTAGGTGGCAACAATGTGGCCTGGTAGCAGGGACAGCCCACTAAAAAGCCACACAGACATCTGCCACACGGCAAATAAATCCTTAACATCTGGAAGCCATGCACAGCCACAAGGGCAAACAGGCGCTTCCAACAAGCTGACCTTCAGCCAGTCCCTCAGAAGCAGGAGCGGCTTTGCTGACTCCCACTCAAAAGATCCCCATGTTCAATCCTAGACGCTGCTCTACAAGGGAAGACAGATGGAGCGCTAAAAGGCAATGCACAGTGCAGACAGCCTGAGGAGTGTGGCCCCTGAGGACTCACCGACCACCATGATGTTGAACTCAAATCCCTGCTTCATCGCTTTCCTCCTCATCTGTTCGAGGATGGCATCGATGCCGACGTAGCCAAAGTCCACGGCAGGCTTCTCTGTCCGCGTTGGCGCAGCCTGCTTGAGGCCGGAGTCTCTGGGGGCATCCGTCATGCTGGGTGTGTAACTAGGAATCACCTCAGTGCCTGCCAACAAAAATGGAGAGCAGTTATAAAGTGCTGAGTGGGAGTGGGAATTTTTCTTGTCTGGGAAGGGACCTCCTCTCCAAGGTGGGAGGGAGGTGCTTTCTGCTAGGGGCAGTGCCTTTACTGCTTGTCATGGTGAGAGTGGGGGGACAGGAAGGCTGAACAAGGATAAGGCATCCCAAAGCAGGCTTCTGCTGTGCGCTCTTAACTCAGTCTGGCCTTCCAGGCCCTGTGCCCATCTCTGGCTCCAGCAAAGTCACAAAGCTTATTTGAAAGAGCAACCTGAAGTCAAGTCCTCCAGTCTGGTCTGTACCAGATAAAATATCTCCCAGATCTTCCCCGCCCCGAGAAACCACCCCCAATCCCAACAGGAGCAAAGACCACTCTGGCAGCAGGTTCCTAGACCTCCAAATGAAGAAAACCCATCACCATAAAGACAGCAGCAGATTTCAGAGCCAAGAAACCCCTCAACGAAAGTCTGAAAGTTTGTTTAGTCAAGAATGATGAAATCTTGATAACACAAGACTTCAACTTTGACTCGGTTATTATGGACTTCCAAACCTAAGACAGTTTCCCAGGCGAGCTCTACCAGAACAATTACCCGCTCGAACTATGTGGTGAAACACAGCACAGCCACATTTGCGGGAGAGAGAGGGCTTTTCTTTGACTTATCCTAAACCACATCTATAGACAGTGCTCTGAAAGTGACTCTCGCAGCTCAGCTGTAGCGGTTACGTTACACCAGAACAGTTCTGCTGGTGGCCTTCCCTGTGCACAGGGGCCTTTGGCCTTGTTTCAGAGGTTGAGAGGCCTTACCCAGTTTGCCCAAGAGTGGCTGGATTTGCAGCTCTGCAGACAGAATCAGCACAGATCCCCTGCACTGTCACCAGTGAGAGACTGTGCTGGGCAGGGTGGAGGGAGCGGGGGGAGATGGAGGGCGAGTGTATAAGCATGGAGTGCTGTACTGCCTGTGAAAAAGCACTCTGCAAGGAGCCATTCCCACAAGTGTATTAACAGAGCGGCAGTTAAGGAAAGGAAAAGCTGCCAAAGGCTCATTTGCAAACACACAAGACTATGGCTTGACTGTGTCCTTGAATGTTTAGGGTGTCCTGATTAGGCTCAAGGCTGCCAAGTCTGCTTATAATAAATGGAATTGGGCTTGTTTTTAAAAAAAGTCGTTTTAATTTGTTGCGAGTCACGGGCTGCATTTCTGGGGGACTTGTTTTATTTGGAGGTCGCTTATTTGGGGGTTTTTTGTAATAGGTGACTTTAAAAAAGTTATAGTTCAGGGGTGGGTAAATGGCAGATCTGACCAGCAGCTGAACTCCATTTCTCAGCGGTCCCTGCCCACATGGCTGGGGCTAGTGTTCATGGAGACCCCAGCAGCACCTGCACTGTAATGGTGTGGGGCTGGATTTCCATGAGGATGGGCCCCAGCAGCACTGGCAGGGTATGCTGCAGGGTGCGGAGCTGCTCTGCAGCCAGGCTGGGATCTTACAGCAGGGACTGCATGGTCTGGATGCCCTGGGCAGGGGCGTGCAGGCAGCGAATCGTGGCTCTGCCCCAGACCCCTAGCTTGCACACAAGATGCAGATGCACTAGAGAGGAAATGCACAGAACGGATACACACAGTAGCAAGGCTTTACACCAGAGCCACATGAATTCACGCTGATGGACAGCTGGCAGTGTACTGCTGGCTCCAGCACAGCTCTTTGCAAAAATTACAGCCCCAGTGAGCCAGAGGCTGGTCCAGAGATCCTGAATTAGTGTTGTTTTTAAAATGGCAAGGCCCAAAGTGGAAAGAATTCTGATATACCAGGAGAAAAAATAAATCCACATGGAAAGTATGTTACCACTACGAGGAGCATTAGATTATGCAATGGTTTAACCCCTGCAGCCACAAAAACAGAGCAACACAAATAAACCTCAAGTGATTTTAGTGGGATTGAAACTTGAAGGTGTATGACTCTGGAACTGTTTGCATCCATCCTTAACTGCGTGCCCTAGTGCATAAGGTGTCTGACTTTGGATCAGAAGATTAAAGGTTCAAGTTCCTTTATGGTCAGTAGTTCTTTTAAGGGTTGGACTAGATGATCTACCTATCAAGGTCCCTTCCAACCCTAATCTTCTGTGAGTCCATTAATGTTTTTATGATATCTGGAAGGGAGCCTGGCTGGGGCAGGACAGGGCAGCACTGGAGCTGAAGGTTATAGCAGCAATGGGGAGAGATGCATTATTTGAGCCTTAGTTCTGTATTAGCAGCCTGTACCTGCACTATGACAGCAAGGAAGCAAATCAACTGAGGAAGCAAACAAAGCAGGCACCTACAGCCTCTCCCCCATATTCAAACCCACCCAGCTTCTACAGCCAGGCAACACGTGGCACCAAGGAAAAAATGCACCATCTACTGCCAAGCCCTGCCCTCACAAGTCAATGACCAGGCCCTTGCATGATAGAGGGGAATGGATTGGATATGCCCTGCTCGTGTTCCAATACAACCCAAAAAGGCCCATCCACTTGACTCCAGAGAGGAGCTGTTTCACCAGCTGCTCGGGATATGATAAAAGTTATACGACGTTAAGTGTTAACACATGCGCTGTCTTGTCACTGCAGATTTTAAGGGCCTGCTGCCAGCGAGCAAATGGTAATGCGAATGGTAATGCAGTGTCTCAAGTCCGGCTATAGGAAAATATGATTTTTAAAAGCTTGATTTTTCCAGGACTTCTCCCATTCCCTGCTGCTGCCTTAGAGAACTCCACAATCAGAACAGAATGACTGGATGTCAGGAGGGAAGCTGTAAAAAAGACCAAAAGGAATACCCTTTTTTGCAACACGGTTGAGGAAATTTCCCTTTAATTCACCATTACTACAAGCACACATGGTTGTTCCTTAGAATCATAGAAAGTTAGGGCTGGAAGGGACCTCAGGAGGTCACTTAGTCCAACCCCCTGCTCAAAGCAGGACCAACCCCAACTAGATCATCCCAGCCAAAGCTTTGTCTAGCTGGGTTTTGAAAACCTCCAAGGATAGAGCTTCCACCACATCTGTGGGTAACCTGTTCCAGTGTTTTACTACCTTCCTAAAATTCTTCCTAATATCTAACCTAAACTTCCCTTGCTGCAACTTGAGACCATTGCTCCTTTTTCTGTTGTGGCAGTGAGATGTGAACTAGCTTCAGGGCAGAAGTGACTGAACTGACAGTTAATAACAAGGAACTAACTGACAAAAAGTCATCACCAAGAAACCTGATGCACTTTGACATCCCATTTTGGCGTGGTGGGTAGTGACATGGCTTTCCAGACACCTTGCAATCAGGCCTGCTCCAACATCTAGAAGCACAAGTAACGCACCCAGTGCAGGGACCATCAGCAATATCAGGGACGCTGAAGTATCAGGACTTTGCTTTCATTCTGGCAGAACGGCATGGCAGGAGGCGTGTTTGCAAAGACAGGAAAAGCAAATTAGGGATTATATCAGAAGAGAAGCAAGGGTTGATCACATCCTTCCTGCCCCCTGGGTCATTTCTGCAGCTGTCTAAGGCCGGGGTGCTCAAGCCACAGCCTGCGGATGAGATCTGGACCCACAAAGCCATGTCATCTGGCCAGATGGGTCCGGAAGTTGGGCAGCAAGGGAGTGGTGGCATTTAACACTGCTACTGCCCCCCCTGCCAAAATGCCATGCCTCAGGTGGCTGTACTGGGCACAGGCACAGGCCCCCTGCAGTTGGACTGGCCCTGACTAGGCCAGCAATGTGCACTGGACTGGCCTGTGGATCAGATGGACTGATGTGGCAACACCTACCTGGCCCACACAGAGAAAAGTTTGGGCACCTCTGATCTAAGGGCCTTGTCACACATTCACTTTTAACTGTTGCAAGTCACTGGAATACAGTACCCTATTCAAGCTAGTACGCGTTAGGGGACAACTCTTGCCTGAAAGGGAACAACTTTGCAATGCCATTGCAGGTGGACTTAAAGTGTGCTCAACTGCTTGAATGTGCATCTGCTTGCATTTAAACTGTACATAATGTTAAGCTCAACATATAACGCCACCTTAAGCTTGTCATCTTGTTCGTGGTAAGGGTACCTGAGCGGCAGTTTCTCATGGTCTAAGCATCATCACTCCACAGCTTATAGAGGGAAAATATCACGTTCAGGTACTGCAGCAAAAACACGGCTTCCTACCAGATGCACAGCTGTTGTTCTGCTGCCCACCCAATGAACTTTTAGCAACTGCAGGAGGAGATTTCACAAAACCCTGCTCTCCAGGAACAGGAGGCCCTTCTTTGAACTTGAGGCAGGGGTGTCAAACATACAGCCTACAGGCCAGATCCAGCCAGCCAGCCACCTCTATGCAGCCCACTGGGCTACCAGAAGTTGGGGATGGCCAGCAGCATGCATAGCTGGCCACGGAACCTGAAGCCCTGCAGGACAAGGCCACTTTGCCCACCTTGGCTTGCCTCACAGGCACTTGTCCCACTGCTTCCAGGGTGGCCACTGCCACCCCGTGAGTCCAGCCCAGTCCCAGGAGAGTTCGACACCCAGGACTTAATGAACTTCTCCATACAGGGCCTAAGACACAACTGAGCAGTTCCAACTCCACCCAGCAGAGGGCAATGATACACAGGAGCCTGCTCATTAGTGAACTCCTCATTGCCACTGACGGTTCACAAGCGACCCTCCAAACACCGCACCTTGCCCATGATCCACTCCCTCCTCAGAACCTGATCATGTGCATGTGAACAAGCCCGGGGCGAGACTCCAGGCAGCAAGGACCATCCAGTACAGCTGTGCAGAAGTCCCACTTGCTGGAGGCTCTGGGACTCTTGATAGGAACTAACGCGGGAGTCAAATTCAAGCCAGCGCAACAGCTGCGTATAAAAAAGGCCTACCGCATGGAGGTGCTGCACCGAGGGAGCGGGCAAAGAGAGCTCACCCGCTGTAGCGGACCAGGGACTGAGGCGGTGGCACACAGCGGGCCCCTGTGCACAGGCAGCTGCAGTCAGGACATTCGTTTCAGATGGCAGGAACCCCCCAGGCAGTGGGAAACCTGCTGTCCTTCAGAACAGCTCTTCCCAAGGGTTTCTGGATCAACCGACTGTGGCCAACCCTTAAAACTTGTTGCAGGCCACTGCAAGCTCTGGACCAGTTACAGGCCCCGCTTAGTGCTGTTCTGCTATAGTACTCATTTTAAATTGATATCTGATTCCACTTAGCACTCGCTGAGTTTCATTATAATGCTCAGCCGCCATCCAGGGTCATTAAAGACACTTGCAGTCGCCATCTTGGATCGTCAAAAACTTCCAATTTCGCTTAACGCTCAGTTTTTCAGAAACCAAATAAGAGCGCTAAGGGGGTTGCCTGTACAGAGAACTTCTCAGGACCACAATTTGGATCCACTTGTAGAGGCCTCCTCTGTACATAACAGCTAATGAAGACTAGGGTCAGGATGTGAATTTAAAATCCAGTGAGTGTTCCCTGGATACCCTGCTGAGTTAACCTAACGTGAATGGTGGTTAGGTTAAGCAGGAACAAGGACTCTTGTTCTGGAGTGAGTGTCTCCACACGTGTTGTTAATTGGGCTCAGTCTGCGTTCAGCAAGTCCTTGAAAATTCAGTAACTGCGATGAAGAGGAGGTCACAATATATGGCCTACAGCCCCCCTTGCACTCCACCCCCGTATTCACCCTTCCCTTGCTTGAAAGCAGCCATTTGAAGCTCATCTCCCACCCTCGCTCTCATCTGCGAGAGACAGAAGTTTTGCACACTACTTCCTAATCCCCACCCAGGGCCCCAGCTGCTGCTGCTTCCAGAGGCTTCACTGCTATTCAGTCAGGTATTAACACATGGGCCTTTCCCCACCACAATCTCCCACTCCCATTTCCAGCTTCTTGTCAGCTGCAGAAAGCTTTCTTAGAGAGCTCTGCACTGAGGTGCACACTTCCCTGGTCTCCTGGTTTCAGCCTGCCCTGAGTATCAAATGCAATCTCTCCAGCAGTTGCACTATGGAAAATGTTGGGTAGCACTAGGTGCGCAGGGCAAGGATTCACTTGTCCTTTTAATGGATAGAATGAGGGAGAGGAATCCAGAGGGCCAGAGAGAAAAGCAAAATAGAAAGGAAGAATGGCTGAAAAACAGGATAAAGAATTCGGAAAAAACAGGCTGGGCAACACGAGGCAGGTGAGTAGCTAGCAGCTCTTCCCAGGGAGCCAGCAGGAGCTGAGATCTGTTATCTCCAACATGACAACAGTAGGCTTTACTTAAACGCACAGCCTGGGGGCTGAAAAAGACTATGCAGTTACCAAAACTTAACGTAAAGGATGCTCATGAAGTGCAGAGTATTGCCAGTGCTGGGCACTTAAGGAACATTGCTTCTTGGCCTTTTGCAGGTTAAAATCAAGTGGGGGCATCTGAATCCCAAGACCTCTGGGCTTGGGCCTGCATGTAGGATGCCTGCCAATGGATTTGGGAGTATCTGAAGTTCCAGGGCGAGAGCCTGGGACGGAGGATGCTCGTCGGTTGTAATGCCATACATGGTGTTTAGATCGATTGAGTTCTGCCTGCTCAATCAATATAATTTGGAACTGATATGGCTGATCTGACTTGGAATACAATATATATATATATATATGTTTTTAAAAATCACCACCCTGGAACTGACTGGCTGCCCTCTTCTTCAAGGCTTCTGAAATAGCTCTTTGAAAGCTGCTTCCTCCTCACTCTTTCCAGACAAATACATTATCGCACAGTTGAGTTACAAAGCAGATGGCGGGCCTGAAAGAAACTAGACTTATGCACTTAATGTATATGCAGAGAACTGATGTTGGTTACAATGCAAGAAAGTATCAGCAAACTGGGACCAGCGTTGGGCAACACAAGTAACCCAGTTCTGCAGGCATCTGGGGTGCGTATACATGGGAGTACGCTGCAGCAGAAACAAACCCTCCGGCCTCTTCAGGAAAATGAAGCCAATCCCGCACCCTCTCCAGTCCATTAATGAATTGGTGTTGGTTCACACCCACCCTTTTCCCATCACAGGCAGGCTTTGGGAAGCACTGTGGTAGATCAGGCTCTGATCTCCCCTCCCTTCCCCCCATGCAGCAAAAGATTCAGTGTTCATAATTTCCTCCTGGACAGCCACAAGGGACCACTCTGATTTTATTCTGACCTATAAACGTCACCCAGCAACTTTTGCATGATTTTTGCTCCCCACTGAAGTACCATCAGTGATACCCAAGCTAGCACCCATTGGCTACAAATTCTGCAGCATGCGTCAGACTCCTTGCAGACATAGGCAGATGTATATCTGTCATGCTGGCTTCACTTTCTGACAGTTTTCTTCAGAAGAGATGGAAACTTATTTCAAAGTGATACCTGCAAGCTCCTTCAACTGGTGCACTGCTGTGTGTAGTCTAGAAAACACTGCCACATAAAAGTACTTTGAGAACCAAACCAAGTCAGGAGACTCCGAATTCAACTAAAAGAACAGCAGCACATGACAGTCTCTCTGTTTGCTTAGCTTGACATTATTCTAACCACATGCCAGCCCTTGCAGCGTGGTTGAGGAGCTGAGAGACCTTATTTCTCTAACCACAGAAGAATGCAGTTCAAGTGACAGACAAAGATATAGGAAACCAACAGGTCTAGAGACACTACAGAACAAGACCCGCTGGCATTCGGGCCAGCACCTTTTTCTGTCTGCAAAGGCGGTACAAAGAGAAAAAATTACAGGAGTTTGACTCGTGGCTCACCTCCTTTGGGTCACGCTAGCTTGTTTCCACAGAGGCCTGCCTCGCTGCAAGCACAAAGAACAGGAAATGTGAGCCACGTGTACTACAGAAACCACGTTAACTCCTCTTTTTGTACCAGTGCCATTCGTGGCTCCTGGCAGGGACAGAATGGTCAAACCCTAAAAGCCTCTCTGATGCGCTGGCAGGCAGCAAGGGGGTAGGGGGACTGTGGCATTTGAGATCAGACCACTGACCTCTCCAGCAGCAGGACACAGGAAGAAGCTGTCTCCCTCACTTGTCCTAGAGCTTTTCCTAACCTGGGGGGACGGGGGAGGCACCAAAAGGCCCAGGCAGTGTCTGCCTTACCATTTTAAGTGCAGAATTTCAGCATTTTAAACATGAAAGGAAAAGCAAAGGTCCTCAGTTACACAGGCTGAAAACGCAGCAAGAAGATTGTTAAAAATGAGCATAATTGGATATGACTCCCTGTCTTTTTGCCCAGCTTCAGGCACTGTCAGTAATCTTCAGAGCAGAGGCTTCCCAAGGCACAGACTCTGCCTAGAACTTTGAAGCCCTGAAATAATTAAAGGCAAAGGATCGGCATGTCCCAAACCCTGCCCTAATCCTACAGTACACATGGCAGTAACTGTCCTGCTCCACTGAGCAGTCCCATCAATGTCTAGAGGGCTACTTAGAAGTAAAGTCCATCATGCAGACAGGGTGAGGCAGACCAGGGTAACAAAGGAGTTGGTGAAAGGGAAAATTTAAGAGGTGGATAACTAAAGAGCAGAGTTGTGTCCCTGGAGGCTTTTTCTGGATGAGAAGTCAAGGCAGTAAGACAGTGGAGTGGGACAAGGGGAGGGACTGACTGGTAGGGCTGGTCATCTTAGGCATGCTGCTCTGGGTACTGCATCCCAGCAGGACAAGGAGGTGAAACAGCCCATGCTCTGGTCTGGAACGTCTTCCAGTAACAGGGCTGTATTCACTAGCACACAGAGGGCAGGGAGAGCAGGGATGCCCCCACCCCAGCTGTGACAGAGGCTGCCCCCACCTCCCTCCAGGGGCTGATTTGCTTACAGCCAAGCCAGCATGATGCTGGCTCTCTCATTTTCCCGCTGGGAACACAACTTGCTATTCATCTCATCCCCAAACAACACTGAGCATGGAAGCAGAGCCAGCCAAGGCAGGAGAAACAACGGTTCCTCTTGTTAAGCTAATGTAATTTATTGCAAACACAAGGGGAGGACAAGGGAGAAGGCAAGGCCTCCCTGTTAAGTGTTTACCAGCTGAACCTTGTGTGTACTCAGATAGACTCCTGTCCCAAGGCCTGCTGGGGAGCTGATGGAGCGGCTCTGCTTTGCTTTAGCATTTGCCATCCTTATAGTACAAGGCCCTTTCAAGGTTAGCTCCCAACAGAGGCCACCTGGGTCTGCTGCAGGAGAGCAGCCAGAGGATTCCTCCCCATGGATCCACTCTCAAGATAAGCTGCTCCAGCAGCCATAACCTTTAAACACAGCAAAACATGCCTCTAATTATTGCTGTGCCTGCTGCTTCCCTCAGACATGCTGAGAAATGCCTTGCATTCAAGCCTGCCTACCTTTACCCCAACCATGCATTTGGTCTAATAAAAGGGATCACCCACAGTGATCCTCATCCCTTTCCCCCCCCCCCCCTTTTTATATACAGCAAACTCAACCCCCGCCCCCCACGTCCCCCCAGGCAGGCTCCTTTTCCATCCTGCATTCAGCCCTGCCCAGCATCCTCAGAAAAGTGAAAAATCCAGCTACTTACCCTGGCTGCTTGTATTGCTGCTACCTCTCCTCCAGCTTGCAACAGTCTCCTCATTCCAATTGCCCTTATTTCCTCCTCCCCCTAATCAACTAACTCCTTCCAGTTGCCTCATTTTACTGGTGAGCTCGCTCTTGATTAGCTTCAGTCAGATTGCAAGCACATCTTCTTAAAGGGGCCTCACTGCCCAGCAAACTCCTTTTCCTTTCCTACCCTTTCCTGCTGCTATATGGACAACAGCCAAACCTGGCTCTCCCTTCCCAGGGAACCCATGAACGTGCAAAATCTCCTGTACCACTAGCAAGTGCCCTGCAGCAGGAGGAGGTTGCCAGCAATGCTAGAAATAATCTGCAGAGCTGCACTGCTACAACTTCCATTCCCCACAGCCAGAGGGAAGGGAGAGTGCCGTTAGTGCTAGGCAAGTTAATCCATTCCTGGGCAGTTTCTCTTGGTCCTAGCTGCAACAATTTGCCCCTGACAAGACAAGGCCCAGATATCTAGTATCTACAGCTCTAAGGGATGCCCTGCAAGATGGTTCTGCACCCTGCTGGGCCTGTGTCTGCTTCTAAGGACATATTTGTACTGGGCCCTCATAGGCGACTTTTCCTTGTTCAGAGGCTCCATCAACTTTTGAGGTGCTGGGAGCCCAGAAGCAGCTTTGGGACAGGGATGCACAACATACAGCCCTTGGCCTAACATCACTTTTAGTAGACCACTTTATTCAATGAAAAAACTGTGAAAAGCTGCACAGTCCCATCCCCTCACTGATGATTTGTTAATCTGTGTATACATCTGCATGTGTGGTCCACTTTCCCCTTGCAAAGGTGTTGAGAGCTCATGCCTGACCAGAGCTGATCCTACTGGCAGCAGCCTTCCTTTGGGCAGTGCACCTGGCAGGTGACCCTCGATGAAGGGAGAAGTGTACATGCCTGCTTTAGGGTTTCACTGATGCAACAGGCACAGATTCAGGCCTTGCCTAGACATGGATGGAGCAGAACAGACATGCATCTGGTAAAGATAGCCAGCACCAGTGCAAGTTACCAGGATGACTTACCCAGGCGAGCTGCCCAGGGCAAGACCTTTTTTTGAACTGGCGCCTTGGCAGAGAGATGCCACTCTGACTCTGAGAACTGGTGCCTTGGCACCCGGCTAGTACCCTGGTGTTTAGAATAAAAATACTGACATAGACAGTAGGGCTGTGCAAAGCTTCAGTAGCTGATTCAGTTCGGAGGAGATTCAGCCCAATTCGGGGACCGAATTTCCAAATTCGAACCGAATTGGGAGACCAAGTAAAAGCTCTGAATTGATTCGAAGCAATTGAATCGATTCAGGAAAGTTTTGAAAAAGATTTGGCTGATTCAGAGATTCAGCCATAGACTAAACAGGAAGCTGACAGCTGCCTCCACCTGGTAAATCTGTTGGGATTGGGGGAGGGAGGGATTGGGGCTGGGACAAGCTGCCCAGCATGCAGGGACTCAGGGACGGGGGCACAGGATGTGGACGTGGCAGTGCTCACAGCAAGAGCTATACCCGGCTGCTGCTTGCCCAGCCGGGTCAGGGGAGGGGGAGAGCAGGATGCGGGCACTCCAGGTGGAAGGGGGTAAGTGGCAGCAGGGCAGAGCCCCCGCTCCCAGCGCTGATGTGGGCAAGGCAGTACTGGGAGCAGGGGCTATGCTCTGCTGCCACCTAGAGCAAGCTGTGCCTGCATCACACACCCCTGCCCCGCACCAGCTGGGAAAGCAGCAGCCGGTGAGTGCAGGGCTTTTTTTTTAAAATTTTCTTAAATGGTGGGACTAGGTTGGGGCTGGGCAGGGGATGGGGCCAAGCAGGGCAGCCATGGGAGCTTCTCCCACAGCTCCCACTATCTGCGGAGAGGCAGGCACAGCCAGGGGAGCCATAGGAGAACCTGCAGCCACCTGTCTGTGCCTGCCTCTCCCCGGCTGATCTGAATCACTGAATCCCTCCGAATCAGCACTAAATCTTCCGAAGCTGATTCGGTCAAATTGATTCAGGACAATGATCCGAATCTCCAAATTGAATCACTGTACTCCAAATCGGCCGAATCCCAATCGAATACTTCCCTATTTGCAAGGCCTAATAGTCAGGACATATGGGAAGTTCCAACAAGCCTGGCTCCATGTTCAAAAAAGCCCCCAGACATAGTCACATCCCTCCTGACATAGCATCACAGCATCAGCTTGGGCAAGGCATGCTACAACCTAAACAAGGGATTTGGGGAGAAGCCCATCTCTACCCCTACCTATCGCCAGCAAGACACTGCAACAGCTTTGATACTACAATAAAATACTACAATGTTGATTTTAGAGATACTACAATAGTGTAGTATCTTAGAGATACTACAATAAGATACTACAATGTGGAGAGCTAAAAGAATTTTTTTTGACACCTCCACCTGGAAGAATATTTCCATAACCAACAGGAATCTACTTTCAACACAAATTCATCTGGTGACAACGCTGACAAAAAAAAAAGACACCAACAAATTAAAAAAACCCCTCAGACTGGATACCTAACAGTGGATGAAATTCAAACCTTGATCAGTATCTACAGCTCTAAGGGATGCCCTGCAAGATGGTTCTGCACCCTGCTGGGCCTGTGTCTGCTTCTAAGGACATATTTGTACTGGGCCTTCATAGGCGACTTTTCCTTGTTCAGAGACTCCATCAACTTTTGAGGTGTGGGGAGCCCAGAAGAAGCTTTGGGACAGGGATGCACAACATACAGCTCTTGCCCTGACATCATTTTTAGTAGACCGTTGTATTCAATGAAAAAACCGTGGAAAGTCGCACATTCCTGTCCCCTCACTGATGATTTGTTAATCTGTGTATACATCTGTATGTGTGGTCCAGTCTCCCCTTGCAAAGGTGTTGAGAGCTCATGTCTGACCAGAGCTGATCCTACTGGGCAGCAGCCTTCCTTTGGGCAGTGCACCTGGCAGGTGACCCTTGATGAAGGGGGAAGTATTGACTGCTTCAGAGAAAGAATGAACAATGAATTTATCAGCAACAAACACCACCGTAACAACCTGTTCCTCTCCGACAGAAGGGCCATATAATCTCTAAGGTCCAACCACCAAATAGTAATAAAACCAGCAGATAAAGGAGAAGCTATAGTTATCCTTAAATGTGAAGACTACATAAAAGAAGCCAACAAACAACTCTGCACTACTTGCCATAAAAAACTAGATCCTACTCCCCTTTTCTCCTCAAAACTCAAAACCACCAACACATCACTTCCATTGGAACTATAAGAAAAACTTCAGACCCTGATTCCTCTACTACCCAATCCAGGGACTTTTTACCTGTTCCCTAAAATCCACAAACAAGGAAACCCCAGCATTTCATTTCATTTCAAACCACAGAACCCTAACAGAATAGATATCAGGTTTCATTGAATCCATCTTAAAACCACTCACCACCCAAAGACTGTGTTTCATCCAAGACACAATAGACTTCCTGCAAAAACTCAAAAACACAGACCACCTTCCCAGCAATACCCTCCTAGCCACCATGGATGTCACTAGCTTATACACCAACATCTCACACCTGGCTCACATATCAATAAGAATGAGATTACAACTCAGAGAACAGACCTCAAGATATCACTGAACTCATATACAGGCAGTCCTCAACTTAACAATGTTTTGACTCTCAGTTTTTTGCACTTGCGGCACTCCGCCATTTACACCCATGTTTTTACTTATGATGCTGGATAGTTGCACTTACGGCATGACGGCAGCGCACAAACGTACATATGTCACCCAGTCAGTCTGCTTCCTGGTGTGCTCCGGAGTGCAAGTTTCTTGTATTCTTTGGATTCTTACTGTATGTTAAGCTTTTTAAAATATCCAGTCCTTAAAAATGGCTGATAAAAGAAAAAGAAGCCCTTCTGAATTCCATGACCCTGATGAAGGTGTTCCTTCCTTTATGTGATGAGTTACTGCATTGCCCTGTTTAATCGATTTATATACAGTACACTTTAGAAAACTTTGTACTGTACAGTGTATATTATTTATAATTTATTAAATAGTCCATTTAAATATGGTGTTTATGTTCATTTCTAAAAAAAGTTGGGCATCAGGCTCTTGGTCAGGAATGTAAGCCCCTATTATAACATTGTTTCTATGGGAAAATCACATTCGACTTGCATCGTTTCGACTTCCAGTGCCTTTTCCAGGAACATAACCCGCCATACATGAGAGGACTGCCTCACATACAACAATTTCATCCTCACACACAACAATTTCAGTTTCAACACTCAACAATTCTTCCAGACCATGGGCACATCTATGAGCACCAAAATGGCCCCACAGTATGCCAACCTTTTTATGGCCCACCTAGAAGAATTCCTGAAGAACTACACCATCAAACCCTTACTATACATAAGATATGTAGATGACATCATCATTTGGAACAAAACCCTGCACTCTGATTGATTTCCATCAAAAATTCAACAATCATCACACCTCCATCAGACTACTACTTGAATACTTTAACACCAGCAATTCCTTTTTGGACACCATGATCAATATCCAAGACAGTAAAATTCAAACCACCATATATAAGAAACCTACGGATCAACATACATATCCACACAGAACCAGCAATCACCCTAAACACACCAAGAAAGTTGTAATGGACAGCCAAGCTCTCCGATACCACCAAATGTGCAGCGAGGAAAATATCCGCGATCACCACCTCACAAATCTCAAAAGGGCCTTCAGCCAACAAGGACACTCCTCCAGAGAGACAGACTGCACCCAGTTACTACGTGAAGATTTCCTCACGTACAAAAAGAAAATCCCCACAAATCACACACCATTAGTTACAACATAACACTCTTCCCTGGAACCTACACGGAAAATCCTCAGACAATTGAAACCCATATTAGAAGAAGACCCAATTCTCAAAGAGATCTTCCCAGAACCACCCATCCTAGCCTTTAAACAAGCACCAAACCTCACTAACCTCATCACCAGAAGCAAACTCCCTATGACCCAAACCACACCAAATGGATCCAGACCATGCCAGGACAAAAAATGCAAAACCTGCCAACACATCTCCACCCCCCCTCACAATAACTACACCCCACAAGAGAACCATCACCATCCCTGGATCTTATAGCTGCACCTGCAGAAATGTTATATATCTTATCCAGTGCACCAAATACCCTGATGGAAAATATGTAGGAGAAACCAAACAACAACTGCACACCAGAATGAACGCACACCGAAAATCCATCAAAGACAAGAATACCCAACTACCTATGGGGGCACATTTCTCACAGGACAATCACTCCCTCTGATCTCTCAGTTCTAATCTGCAAAGGAAACTTACAAAACACCTTTCATAGACAAGCCTAAGAACTTCACTTCATAAATTTACTAGAAACAACAAATTGTGGACTCAATATAGACATTGGATTTATGACACATTACAACCTGCCGGATATCTGATTCACCAGGTACCTGCCAGACCTGACCTCCTACATTCTTCTTTTCCCCCACCTTTTCTCCCCTCCCCTACTTTTCTGCCCCTTGTCTTCCTAATTTTCAGTTATTTCCTTTCTCACAGACAGCCTCTTTTTTACCTTGTCTTGCTACCACTGGAGTGTCTCCCTTTGGGCGTCCCTCCCCCACCACCTTCCCTGCTTAACCTGTTGTCCTTGTAAACTGGTAGGAATTAGATTCTCACTGACATCCTGCCACACTTGAAGCTTCGCCCATTCCATGGGGTATCAGACCCCTTGTGCCTGAAGAAGGGTGACTGTGCCTGAAAGCTTGCCTAGAACTTTATTACAGCTACTCAGATGGTCTAATAAAAGATACCACATCTACTCAAAAAATCTTGCCTGCTTGTTTCCTAAGGGCTTAGGTAGAGAAGGTTCTTTGGGTAGATGTGATATCTTTTATTAGGCCAACTAAATAGTTGGAAAAATTGTTCTTTGCAAGCTTCCAAGCACAAACACCCTTCTTCAGGCATAGGGAAAAAACCTGCACAGGACAGGCTGATAACAGCACAGCAGGCTTTCAACCCTCCAAACCAGCTCCTCAGGTGCTACCTAACACTGCCTCCCGCCTCAAATATTTGCACTAAGCAGCCCTTGCCAGTCCTGCTTCCCTTCAGCAGCCCGGTACAAACAGAAGGGCTGGGTTCCTGTGTGATTATTACAATGCACGAGTGCCAGGTTGGCAGCCTGGCGCCACTATTATCATTGTACTGGAGTGCTGAGGCAACACAAGCTGATGCTGGCTTCTAGTGGGTGGAGGTATGGGATGAATGCAACTGGCCACTGACAGCACTTTCCAGGAATGCTCATTGAAAGCCAAAAATAATGACTACCTGCATGCTATCTCTACAGCAATTTCACTGATCCCAACTTGCTGTAGCTGCAGACAGTAATGATTGGATCAGTAGGCTAATTAAGGGATCCCCTTCCTTTAGTGTTTATCTTCCCCCTTCTAAAGTGAGGACCACTCCTTTGTTCTATAAGCCTGTTGTCTAAATTCTTTAGCATCTCAGGGAGTCTTTTGAAAGATACCCATGGATCCCAGGAAATGCTCAGAAAGTTGCTGAAATGGGATCAGAGGATAGATACCAAAGGGGTGAAGATAGGTCTAACTTTGGACCCTGACCCTCTGTACCACAGGGAGTCACTTTCATTGGCATGTCCTTGGCATAGGCTGCAGAGGGTCATGTACTATGCACCAGTCATCTCGACAGCCTTCACAGAATTGACCACAGCTAAAGAATGACTCTGATGGGTGAGAAGTCCCCACTGCTTGGAGACATGGAGGGAGGAGCAAGGAGAACAGGGAGAATCATAGAAAAGGAGGGTTGGAAGGGATCTCAGGAGGTCATCTAGTCCTACCCCGTGCTTAAAGCAGGACCGTCCCCCAACTAGATCATTCCAGCCAAAGCTTTGTCTATCCGAGTCTCAAAAACAGCGTAGGATGGAGATTCCACCACCTCTCTGAGTAGCCTGTTCCAGTGCTTTACTACCCTCTTAGTGAGAAAGTTTTTCCTAATATCTAACCTAAACTTCCTTTGTGGGGATAGAGGTCATTATCAGTAGGTTCCCTCCAACACCAAACCCTCAGAGAGGTTTGATCACTAGGCCAAGGGAGCTGCTGCCCAGCTGTCCTCCTACTAAGGGTGCTTGCAGACATAAAAAACCAAAACAAAACCGCATTTTACTTTAAACTCAACATATTTCTGCACTGAGCCCAGCACATTCCCAGAAGAGGCAGCACATTACTTCATTCCAGCTTGCCTGATGGCTGAAAAGATCAGGTGCTTTAAAGAGACTTTTTTGGTGCTTTTATCTAGTAGCTGATTGAATCAGCTTTAGCTAAAAGCACCCAAAAGCTCCGCTGAGGCACCTGATCTTTACAGATGCTGCAGAGATGGGTTGGAGTAATGCGCTGCTTCTTCCAGCAAAGCCCTTTTTTTTAAAACATCTGCAAGCAGCCTACAAGACCCTGGACCCAGCTGTGCTCGACCCTAACTCCTCTGCAGCAAAGACCAGCCAAAGGTCTCTGCAACTCAAACACCTACCTATTCTGTTAGTCTCTGTTGCTCTCAGCAGGCTCTGCAACATACTCACACACAGCGGCTGTTTTCCTGTTCTCTTTAGATCTGGCCTGAGATGCCAAACTCTTGGTCCTGTGTTAAACTCCTCCCAGGTTACACTTTAACAGAACTTGGCTGGATGACTGCCTTCCCTTCCCCAGGCTGCCAGCAGCTCCAGAAACATTAATGGCCTTCGAGGTTGGCAAGGATCTCTTTCCAAATGGACTGCTAACTGGGCTGGATGGGATTGATTCTGGTTCTGTGGTTTAACAAGTGCCATGAATAACAATTTCTGAGAAGCCTCTACCACTGCCTTGAAACCGAGGCAGGAAATCCAGTCTCAATCTGCTTACAGTGCAGCTGTGTGTAGCTTTCTGATGGATTATGCCGCTTTTTATGACTTAATAAAGCCTTAGCCCCTATCAATGGGCATTAGTGTTCTAATCTTTCTAATCTCTGTGAAAATCCTATGCCAGATGCCAAACATGGTCTTGCCCAAGCAGCAGCTGGAACCATGGTGTTTTAATGTAACGCTTTCCAGTTTTGCTGTTAGCTTCATCTGCAGAGCCACATCCTACCAGGCAGAGCCACATCCTACCAGGCACACAGCTGCACTGTGGCAAGAACTTGCTGCTCTAGGGCTCAGGCTCACTTAGCCTGAAGTCAGCGGGAGTTTGTCCAGTGTCTCCAATAGGGGCCTTCAGTACAAAGCTCTCAGCATAAAATGGCTGGCACTGGAGAGCCAACATACTCTACCAGTTATCTGCGAGCAGAGGCAGTTAGGCATGTTAGTCCAAAGTCAGGCAGAAGCCAGGATAGACTTGCACTTCACAGACTAACTAAATCAGAGATGTGTAGAATAAGCTTCTGTGAGCCTGAGTTCACTTCATTAGAACATCTGATGACCAGGCTCATAAAAGCTGGTCCAGTTATTACCCTACCGCATGTGAAATGATGTGGTTTCCTTCTCTGCTTAGAACAGAAAATAAATTAGGTGTCTCCAATGCCTGCTGACTTGGCAAGAGGTGACCACCCTATATTGTAACATGACTGAAGCAATTACATATGCAAGTATGTCTACAGCCATGATGCAGATGTTTGTAGAATGACCCTTGCCATGGGTCATTGGCAAGATTAAGTCAAGCAACCTCACCACCCTAAAGCAGGTTTTTCTTCAGCTTGAGCTACAGCAGGGATACCATTAACAACTTGCAATGGTATATGCTTAGCCCACATAGGTGAGCCATTGGAAGAGGACATAAGGCACTTAGCTGGCATGCTGCACTTCACACTAAAATCTATTCCATTGTTTTCGTCCTGGTTCCATGCAGACATTAGTTTGTAAAATGCAGAAAACGTTTCTTCCTTCAGCTACTAAGGTTCCTGATAAGGAAAGGTAAGCACTGCATCAGAGCTAGGAATTCATGCATCGGGAGAATGACTTCTCAGCCAACGCTTACATGCTCTTTTGCTTCAAAGTTGTTCTATCAATGTACAGATTGGGCAGATCTGGAAAAAAAAGACTGAAGGTTGAAGAGAAAGGGAAACTAAGACAATAGAAAGACATCCCTTGACTCTAATAAGTACAAGCGCTAGACATTTATGACAGCATCTTTCACCAGGAAGGATCCCCATGTGCTTGCAAATTGTTTGCATAGATGAATCACTAATACAGCAGTGCAGCTACCTCTGGGATTTGTACTACAGTAACACCTGCAGACTTTAACAGGACAGGGCCCTGTTCTACTAAATTCTGTACATGTACCTGTACACACAAATCCTAACTTGCAGAGACAAGTACAAGCAGATAAAGAGCTTACAGGTGGGGTAAGGAAGGTGTCCCATCCTCTTTTTTGCTGTGGAGCAATGGAGAGATTACATGATTTGCCTAAGCTCAAACAGAAAGTCTATAGCAAAGCCAGGGCCCAAACTAGACAGCTTGCACTTCCACAAGGGCCTTACCACAAGTTCCTGTTTCCTGTCACGGCCAGGACCCATTGTGGTCAAACACTCTAGCTGTTAAGAAAAGCATCAGGATTGTTTCTAACCACAATCAACTGTATGACATTACATCTTATTCTAGATAATGAGGTAGATTCTTGCCTGCCTGGACTCATAGATAGCCTTCAACATGCAGGCTTGTAAACTGTCACCCATTCTCCATCCACATTAATGGTGGTCCCCTCTACACCAGGGACAAGGAGGTAGAGCGACAGGCCTGGCAGCAACACAGGGCTCCCTGGAATTCTGCTGGAGGTCAGAACAACCCAGCAGGCGAGTCTACACATTCATTAATGTGCTTTAGGTAACGCACATTAAATTTAGTACCTGCATGGTGAAGCACTATAAAAAGGCGCATTGGCCCATTTTAATGCATGTTAGCTAAAGAGCAGTTTTTTTGTGATGCTTTAATGTGCATTAAAGACTGTGCCCAATAACACCTATTGTAAGGACTCACTAATGCTACTATCACTTTCTGCAGGAAAACAAAGGGAAAGGGCTACATCATCAGGATCTGTTGTGCTCGATGGGATCTGTATCTGCAAGTCAGAACCTCTAAATTAAGCACTGGAATAGCTAATTAAAGCATATGATGAAGTCTCCATCCCTGGCAATTTAAAAATCAAGACAGGATGCATCTTCTGAAAGATCTGCTCCAGTTCAAACAGGGGTCAAGGCTGAAAAACGGGAAGTTCTAAGGCTTGTGTTATGCAGGAGGTCAGGCTAAGTGATCACAGCAGTCCCTCTCGCCCATATATAATCTTTGGATCTATTAAAACAAGCCTGCAGAGCAACATTGCTAGGACAAGGTCTCTCCAATTGTATTATTCTCACAATAGGAAAACAAGGGGCACCTACACACAAGCGCAGAGGCTGCTCTGGTGCACTGGAATTCCAGCATGTGGCAATTACTGCGCTCAAGCAGCCTCCTGTGTCTCATGTACCAGCATCCCCACACTTGAAAATGTTGGCAATGGTGCTTGAACTAAAGCTTCTTTGATAAGCTTTAGTTCAAGCTGCCCCACCGCCATTTTTAAGGGCAGGGATGCTGATACATGAGACAGGGCGGCACTTCAATTAGAGAAGCTCTTGGAGACACTCTAATTAAAGCACCACCCCCAGAGCACATGGAGAAGTGCCAAAGGATACATGCTTTGCTGAGTAATGAATAGAGGCCTATAGACGAAGAGAACAATTTAAGTAGTACCTATTTTCGTTAGGGAAGCAATCATTAGTAAGAACTGGGTGTCATTCATATCTGTTACTTTCTGCTGGTGGTAGACCCCCAACTCCATCCCAAATATGATGCAGTTTTTTTTCCTGCAAGTCATCAGTTTTGGCACTGGCTGAACAGCCTATTGAAGAGCATACGTCTTGTTTAGCATAAGCTTGAACCTATGCTTCTGAAAAGGGCTGTGAAAAGGAACTGGTATGTAGTGGCTTAAATCCACTGAAGGGGAGCCTATCCCATGAGGATTCAAAGTAAATCAAACCAGTTCTGCCTCAGTCCCCAGAAATGACAGCCATGAAGATAGCAGGGATCTGCAATTATCTGGTCAAGGGTCAAGCCTGTCTGAGAACAATGTTAACAACAAAACAGAAATGGTGAAATCCTGCTCTGGAACATAGGGAAAAAATGCAGCCTCGGCAGCAGGCAGAAAGTCACCAGTCACTTTAAAGGCAGCGTCATCCAGATAAAGCATCAGCACAGAACTCAGAAGATGACACTTGGGTTTTAGTCCCGACTCAGCTACTGACTGGCTTTGTAACCTCGGACCATCCCTTCTGTTTTCCATCTTCACCTTTGTTTGTCTCTTCTTTAAACTGTAAGTTCTGCAAAGCAAGGACCAACATTTTTCTCTATATACATTTATGGTGCTTGGCATACTTATTCTGATTCAGCTCCTCTAGGTACCACCATAATGGTATCAGAGAATAACAGAATCATAAAAAGCAGGGCCAGAAGGGACCCTGTTGAACATCGAGACACTGATGTCTACTCATTGAGCACATGATCCAACGTTCTGGATCCAGCTTACAGTCCACGTGGTCTCATGCAAGTCAAGGCGCTCTCACTCCCAGTTTCCCCACTTGACTCACCACGCTTTGATGTTATCAATGGGCAGGTCCTTGTGGGGAGAGAATCTTGTTGACAGGGGGTGTGTTTACACTTGCAATTTTAAACAATAAACTCTGCAGCAGTTTGAGCTGGAGTAAACTACTGGTCACAGTGTCTACATGTGCTCCCAAGACAACAGCAATTTGGGTCAGGGAAGAACAGGCAGGAGTCAGGCCCACGGCTGGCTGGGATGACCAGGCACAGTTTATGCCTGCCGTCAGTGTCTACATGTGCATTTAATCTCAGTTATTTTACTTGGCTGTAAAATAGTACTGTCCCCAACAGTACTGTTTTACTGCAGCATAAATTAGTTTACTGAGGCCTAACAGCATCACATGTGTAGACAGTGATGCTTTACTCCACAGCAAATTAGCTTACTCTGCAGTAAAGCGTACATGTAGACATAGCCAGGGTGTAGCAGCCCTCAGGCTCATCTGGGGTGTAGTCTCCTACCACTGGGCTTTTAGGGCTCCTTACCCATCCTTGATGGACTCATTACCACCCCCTGTATTCCCTCTGTCTCTAATGGGTCCTTTTCCTCACCACCCTTTTCTTTAACCTCCTTTCAGATACAATTACAACATTAGAGAAAGAATATGGTCAAATTCAGCAAATAGTTGGACTCAAAAGAAGTGGGAAGCATCTAGGAAAAGTTAAAATGTTTCATATTGACATTTTGGAAATTAAATAGTTCCATTTTTTGTAGCTGGAGTAGGACATTAAAGTACTAGCCCTGCCCCAAACAAACTGTTTCATATAAGCCACATATGATGGGGAGAGTCACAAATGGAAAAAAAAATCAAGTATTTGCATAGCTCGTAGTAGCCAGACGGACCTTCCTGTAGATAAAGTGTGTTGGGAAGATGCTGGTTATCAAATGGAAATTAAAATCTTTCTGTGGCAAAACAGCAGTGTTTGCCAGCATCACAGCTTCTCTTCCTTCTAACATAGGGGTACACAAGCTATAGTATAACCTCTGGGAAAGTGCACTGTTGACTGTAGCATGTGCTGTTGATGGGGGAAAATTAGTGTGAGGGAAATATAATCCAACAGTTAAGACCCTCGCTCAGGATTTGGGAGTCTGGGCTCCAATCTTTGCTCTGATACGGGCTTCTATTTAATCTGAGGCAAGTCACTTTGCCTTAGACATCTGTGTCAATAGTGATAACAGACAGATGATGTGTGCATTAAAGCCAGGGGTGGGCAAAATGCAGCCTGCGGGCCAGATGCAGCCTACCAGGCCATTCTATCCGGCCCACAGTGCCACTAAAAAAATTTGGAAAATTAATATTAATCTGTCCCTGGCTGCCTGTCATGTGGCCCTCGATGGCTTGCCAAAACTCAGTAAGCAGCCCTCTGCCCAAAATAATTGCCCACCCCCGATTAAAGCCCTAAAGGGTGAAATAAATGGGGCCACAGAACAACTGAAGTAACATGGGCACCTCTCAGAATCAGACATCTTGGAGAGAAGTGGCTCTTCTCCACTGGCCACCTATGAGCAGAGAGAGGAAGGTCCCACCTCCTACTGCAGTGCGGTGCGGTGCGGTGCATGCGGGCAGAGCATGGGTGGAGAAAAGGCATCTGCTCCTTCCCAGATACACACGATTCAACGCACACGCAGTCAAGCAAGACTCAGTAACTCTGGGTCGCTCTAATCTTGGCTCTCTCTCAAACTCAAAGCCAGGGGCTGTCTGTGGTCGGACTCCCTCTTATGCCTAGACACCGACAAATCAGAAAGCCCGCTCTGTACATGCCCCCTGCGTTGCTTTCCTCTCTCAGGTGAAACCGGAGTGCCTTTAAGAAAAAGACGTGAAGTTAGTGAGGGCAGCTTAGCTCTACAGCTCTTAAGAAAAATAACACATTCCTGTGCAGTGAGCTAGGCCAGCCTGGCTGACCCCCTACCAAAGTGGGGGGGAAACGGCTCCTTCTGCCTGGCCCCCGTCCACTCGCAGGATGGAAGGAAGGAAGGAACTATTTTGTATTTTGCCAGCAGTCAATATGCAAAGCTGGCCTGTCTTTGAGATGAGTCAGCCCTTCTGTCAAGAGGGTGGACTCACTTCCTTTCCACCCCCCCAGCAATGCTGCTGCAGCAGTATCCTTTCTTTCACAGGAGGGAGACCTGAAGTGCCAACTCACTTGATTATGGAAGGCAAGTGATCCCTCACTGCACAACCAATCACTTCCCAGAGGGCAATGGCATTGCTAAGTCTTGTGCCTGGGGGCAAGCTCACACTGAAGGGGCAGACAAGAAAGATTCACCCATCAGCCTCTCCTCCCACAGCACAAGGGCTCAGATGCATCATGCGCCAACCTCAAGTGGAGGGGACACTTGGCACCATCCAGGAGATGACCAAAGCCACAGGATATGGTACACCAGAGGTTGATTTCACTGTACACGCAGACATTGTTGCACAACACGCAAGTGTTTCCAGTGTCAGAGCATCCTACAAGCAACAATGCTGCAAGCTTCCAGAGGTGAGCAGCCCTACTCCCTGGAGCACAACGGGAGAGCAGTCCCCTTCTGCTAACAAGAAGGATAGATAGATTCACAGTCCACTTTCCTAGGAGCTGCCTCTATCTTCTAGGTTGGTGGAGAGGTATCAACTCCCTTCCTGCAAGGAAGCCTTCAGTGTTGCCTTCTGCCCCACCTCCTAGGGGGCCCTGGTGCAGGGAGCCAATTCCTTATTCCACGACAGTAGGCTGCTGGCCATCTCTACCCAATTGAAGCCAATGGCCAATTAACCAACTAGCAAGACTGACAGGCCTCCTTTATCAAGATCCATCACCCTGTTCTCCCAGATGTGATGCCTTCTTGACACACACCCTTCTGCTACAGAAAAGCCTGCACATCTAGATCCCAGTTCATCGTTCCACTAGCCCCTCCAACAGAAGGCTATTATCCTGCAAGTCTGGCTGCTTGGCTTGTTTCCCCAGCACAATTGTGCTATGCGGCTCCACCAAGCTGAGCACAGTGAAAGGTCAGTGGTAGCATAAGCCGAGTCAGGACCAGAAGTGACAAGGAGTCTTCTCCCCTCGGCACAGCAATGGCGGAGCAGTTCGCAGTGACAATTTCAGAGTGGCTTGGCACTGCTTTGCTACTACCAGTTTTCTTTTCTGTAACCACTAACAGCTCAATCCTCAGATGACTTAAAAAAAACAACAGGCCATTTGCATGAAGACACACAGGAAACACGGAACAATTCACAGTCCATGCTGCTACGAGCAGAGGAAGGGGGAAAAGTCACATTTTTAAAATACCACTTTTGTGTGTGAAGCAATAAATGCAGTGAAGTGTATGGAAACAGGGCCCACCTCTGAGGCCCAAGTTGGTTGCCAAACTGCCTTCAACTCTGCTTCACCCCGGCATGGCCACCCAGTGCGGCTGGCTCTGCAATAGGTTACCCAGTGCTCAGACCAGCTTGAATCTGAATGACACCAGTATTGAGGCCTCCACCAATTCCTTCATGAGATCGTTCAGAATCAAACCAACCTCCTTGCTAGCTAAGACAGTCCCCCCCGGGGTTCAGGCTAGACATTTGCTGGGTGACTTTTGCCCATAATTTCTAGTTTCTGATTTCCACAGCCTTCAGAACAAACTGAACTTCTATCTTCTCAGAGTGGCACCCACCAGACACTTTTACCACAACCACATTTCTTTGACAGTTTGTCTATGTGCAGTGCTTGCACTGTCTTAGCTGTACAACCCTTAGTATAGCAGTAACCATAAAGCCCAGAACAGCATACAGGCCAGTAGAGCTGAGTCCTCCCTAGAGGACTGCCCTGATTTAACTGAACTGGTTTTTCTATCAATTTAGTGAAGCTGGTAGATGAGCCCATATTCAGTATTTGACCAGGTTCCCTGCATTTAGGACAAAATCTCCTTCCCACTGATGTCAGTAGAACGCTTATGTTCACCTTTACTTGCTGCAGAATCAGGCCCTTGGTTCTCTCAATGGTCCCACATCAGTCAGTTTTGTTAGCACTTTAACTGTTAGCCTTACTCAATTCCACAGTTGCTTCAGCCTGCTTTTATCTACTGGGAGGAGAACCAGCATTTTGGACAGAAACGGGAATCTACCCAGTGGAGCAAATGAAATAAAAGCTGCATAATCCAGAGCACAGCTGTCCGGCTGGCAGCCCATGAAGGGTGAAGGTGCAGCCCCCCCCCCAGCCAGGCCCCTGTCTGGCCACCACTCACCCCATAGCTCCACTCACCTCATATAACTCCAGCTGCAGTTTCCTGGCTCTTCCTCCCTCCTCCAGCTTTTGCTGCCTCTCCCTGCCCCAGGGGGTGGGGTTGTCCAGCATGGCACAGCCAGGGGAGCCAAAGGTGAGCTTGGCATGCACAGTGCAGGGGGGTCAGGGTGTGTGCGGGGGACACCTGCACAGCAAGTGGCCCAGGGGGCCCACAGTTCATCCTGATGCAAGCTATGTGCATCTCCTGCTAGCAAGGCCTTTGGCTCCTGGCCGCTTAGAAGTTGGACAGCCATGACCGAGGGGCTAGTGCACCAAGCTGGGAATGAGATGATCTGGGTTCTTCAACACTGGCCTGCACCGGGACCTTGGGTAAGCCACTGAACCTCTTTGTCCTTTCCCAGCCCGTCAGACTTCTCTACTTAGTGTGGAAGTCCTCAGGGCAAAGACAGCCTCAGACGTGCGGACAGTGCCAAGCACAACATGGCCCAGGTCCCAGCGAGGGCCTGCTAACTCTCCTGTGATACAAAGCACAAGTAATAGTACACCAAACTCCTTGTGGTGTTCAAGGGTTTCGCTGTTCTTTGCACAAGTCGCAGCAGGTCCAGCAAGTACTCCAGCACCAGTAAACAAAGGGAGGACTGTTCCAGGGGCTTTCACCGGAACAGGCAAGTGAATGAGATTGGTTCCATCTCAGGAAAAATACTCCCAGCTGAGGTCTAGCAGTGCGCACACACACAGTGGGTTACCTCCTGCTCAGAGATGAGAGTTGCTGTTAATGCTGAGCAACGCAGCACTTCCGCCACGTTAGAATAGACAGCTGCAGCAGGGCTGATCTCGCCCAAGATCCTCCTCTGCATCAGGAAGTCATGAGGTTTGCACCGGGTGCTCAAGCAGGTGCTCACGTAGCTCACGTGCCCAATCCGTTAGCACCAAGCTGGGAAACTGGGTCACCAGGCACAACTGAGAACCGGACCAACTTTGGCCCTTATCCGTTAGGAATCCCACATAGCACTGACTTGCCTGAGGAAGGGCAATGCAGGCCAGACCAGCCAGACATCTATATTCCTGACTACCCACATGCCCACAGACACATGCTATGCGGAAGGAGGGGGCAGGGGGCTGGTGTTCCTGGGAACTCCTACTCGGGTGAGATTTTTCTGGTCTTCAGTGCTATAAAACCAAAAGCAACTAGGAAAACCTGACCCCGATGAGAAGGGAAACTCATCGTTCTGTCTCTATTGCAGCCGATTAAATGCTGCTCTTTCTTCCAAAACTTAATTAACAGCAGCTTGCCATAACAGGTTGTTTATAGAGCTAGCTGCATCATCTGCTGGTGGGGCTGTTCTAATAATCACGCTGATATTTTGATATGGAAGACAGACCTGAGTAAAAGACTAAAGGAGGCAGGAAGGAACCAGGCAGGGATAGCCAGCCACATTTTTATAGCTATGCCTATCACTACACCGTTTAAAAGTGCCCTGAAATATCAGTGAACCCCAGCCAACTAGCACCCGCAGGTGGGAGGCACGGACTTGACAGGGGGTGACAAAGGCTAGTTGATTTCCTGATGATCAGCTGTGTGTCTTAACCACCCTAAGAAGGAGCCCTTGCCTGGTCCCAACCCCCAGCAACAGCTCGCTGGCTGTGGTGATAAATGAGCTGATAAAATCTTCCTGTTTATCTCTGTGCTGCAGCACCAAAGGGGAGTGAATGCTCAGTCAATGACGTCCTTCACCTCTGCTCCTGCCATCAGCTTCCCCATTGAGGAAACACTTCCCTGGGAAACCAGCGCACTGTAGAGCCACATGTCCTGGCCACAGCCAACACAGGCACTGGGAGGGGTAGGTCCTGCAGGTACAAAGCAATCCTTGGCTTCAGGGGAGTGAGTGAAGGCTACTCTGCACTGTGAAGGCTACTCTGCACTTTGCAGGATCTGAGACATGTGTCTGTATCAGCTTAAGGCAGCAGGGTCATAAGGACATGCAGTACTTAGACAAAGAGGAATATAAAGTGGAGGTCTATAAGTAAAATGGCTTTCATTTCAAGACCCTAGCTCCTCATGCACCCATGTCAAAGCAGATCTTCCAGTGCTGCTTCTATGCTAGATACCACCACTGGATCTAATAGGACTAATAGGTGACTGGCTCTGTGGATGTGGGGAGACCAATGGATGTGGCGTACCTTGATTTTAGCAAGTTTTTTGATACAGTCTCCCAGGCAAGCTAAGGAAGCATGGACTGGATGAACATACTGCAAGGTGGATAGAAAAGTGGCTGGAGCACCGGGCTCAGAGAGTAGTAATCAATGGCTTGATGTCTAGTTGGCAGCAGGTATCAAGTGGAGTGCCCTAGGGGTTGGTCCTGGCGCCAGTTTTGCTCAATGTTTTCATCAATGACCTGGAAGATGACACAGAGTGCACCTTCAGCAAGTCTGCAGATGACACCAAGCTGGGGTGGGGGGGGAGTAGTAAATATGCTGGAGGGTAGGGCGAGGATTTAGAGGGACCTAGACAAATTGGAGGTTGGGCCAAAAGGAATCTCATGAGGTCCAACAAGGATAAGTGCAAAGTCCTGCACTTAGGACGGAATAATCCCATGCACCAGTGCAAGCTGGGGCCTGACTGGCTGGGCAGCAGCTCTGCAGAGAAGGACCTGGGGGTTACAGTGGGCACTTCGGTGAGTATGAGCCAGCACTGTGCCCTTGTTGCCAACAAGGCTAACGGCATACTGGGCTGCATCGGTAGGTGTGTTGCCAGCAGGTCGAGGGAAGTGATTATTCCCCTCTATTCAGCACTGGTGAGGCCACATCTGGAGTACTGCATTCAGTTTTGGGCTCCCCGTTACAGAAAGGATGTGGACAAATTGGAGGTAGTCCAATGGAGGGCAACAAAAATGGTGAAGAGGCTGAGGGACATGATTTATGAGGAAGGACTGATGGATCTGGGCTTATTTAGAGAACAGAAGACTGATAAGGGATTTAACAGCAGGTTTCAACTACCTGAAGCGGGGTTGGGTTTGAAAGAGGGTGGAGCTGGACTGTTCCCAGTGGGGACAGATGACAGAACAAGGAGCACTGGGCTCAAGTTGCAGCAAGGGAAGTTTAGGTTAGATATCAGGAAGAATTTTCTTACTACTGGAACAGGTTATCCGGAGAGGTTGTGAAATCTCCATCCTTGGAGGTTTTTAACACCTGACTAGACAAAGCTTTGGCTGGGATGATCTAGTTGGGAATGGTCCTGCCTTGAGCAAGGGGTTGGACTAGATGACTCCTGAGGTCCCTAAGTTTCTATGATTCTTTTACTACAAGAACACTGGTAATTTCCAGCCCAGCACAGTCAGCAGGCAGAGTTAATGCTAGAGCTCACCACTTTGTTCCTTCTCTTGGGACTAAGTCACTGTGTGTTGCATTGCTTAAGTCCACAAAGGCGCTTCAGGACCAGCTACGGATCTGTAGCTGGCTGTGTGCATGACACCAATGCCTGCCCATCAACATTAAAGGTCTGCCCCAGGTAACTGACCCATCAGGCCAGCATGCTTATGGGATGCCAGCCTCTGCAGCCAATGACACATAAGGGAGTAACGTGGCTGGCATCACAGTCTGGGGACTGGAAAGCAGCTGGATGAGCCACCAGGTTTCTGACCTGCACTAGGTAGAAGGCTCTGATTTAGACTCCACAGTGTGCCTAAAGTGAAGAAAGGCTGGATGACAGTAGCTTGTGATGAAGAGCTGAAAGCAATGGCAGCACATGCAGATGGACTAGCAGTGCAGGTCGCATGGCCACATGGGACAGCCCCAGCTCATACTCTCAGGGTTGTAGAGAAAGCACATGGTACAGCCAGAGCAGCATCCCCCCTCTGCCCAAGAGTGGCTGATTATCAAACAAAGCTGCTGGGCCTCAAACCTGAGCTTATGTGGGGGTAGGGGTCAAAGTGGGGGATAATTGGGTGCAGCTGTCAGGATTCTGGCAGGAAGGGGAGGAACCTACCCTCCCACTCGTCTCAGGAGACGAGAAAATCCATCTATTAACATTTCCCTTGCACAGGGTGATTGTGTCTTAATGCTTAACAGAGCAGCAGAACACTGGAAAATTCAGACAATCAAGGCAGCGGCACTATTCCTCACTAGCATATTCTTGGGAATCTCTCATTAACTCCTCCTCATGCCTGTTGGACCCAGATCCAGCGTCCCTCAGAGGGAAACCTCCGCTCTCCTCTAATTGGGAACTTTCCCAGGGATAGGGCCAGTGATCCTCTCCTCAGGGATGGCAGCTCTCATAGCCCCTTCCCTGCAACCAGCAGCTTTGTCTCAACTGTGCTGCGCTAGACCACCCGGGCTTCAGTTTGCCCGAGTGGAGCGCAGCCGGTCACGGAGAACTCGCTGGGATAGGAGCTCTCCCCAGATCCAGAGGAACCAGGTCAGGAGTTCATGACAACTCCATTTCTCTGGGAAAGTTTCCAATTGTTTCTACTGGGATCCTTTCACCTTGGTATTACCCTGCTGTCCAGAGCTGATTTATCTTGTTCTCCTACCAGAAGAGTGGCCTCTGCTTGCAAACCCATTCTCCTGGGGAAAACAGCTCACAAACACATTCATGCGGCCATGCTGGAAGGAAAAGCTCATGTTTTCTGCTAAGCAAAAGCACCTCCTGGGGCAGAAATGGGGAGGAAACCTGGGAGTTCGGCCTCACCCTGCCTCCCCTCCCCAAGATCTGCATTTCCTTAGCCCCAGAAAAGGCAACCTCGGAGGCACCAGGCCAGCAGTATTTATATGATAATTCCTCTCTGAGAAGAGAACAAGGAGAGGCCTCTTCTGCTCTGCAGCCTGGTAGCTGGAGGCGGGTGCCTCAGAGGAGGCGCCTGCCAGCTGCCCCAACCTTTTGGGTACAGATAAAGTCTGTGACTTTTATTCTCCTTTCCCAGCCCCGTTAGCTGGTATTGTCTTCACTGTGCCCAGTCCCACCTACCCCACTACTCTCATTCGGAGCCTGGGCACAGCGGTCAAGAAACAGGAGAAAGATAGTTAGCCATGTTAGTCTGAAGACGTAAGCCGCTTCTTCCAAAAGCTTCAGCTATGCATGGCTCGTTTAGATAGCCTGTAAGGTTACCTTGCCTTCTGCAAGAAATAGGAGGCCAGAGCAGGAAACAGGTTGGCCCACCCGTCTGACAAGAGTCCTACTGCCCGAAACAAGGAGGGGCAGCTCCCATTTTCGAGGGGAAGAACAACAGAGTCAGAGCTGACAGTTGCTGTCTGGGCATACAAGTCTGTGGTGAAATTAGCTGGCATCAGCCTCCAGACGTGGTGTGGGAAAGCACGGTCCCACGCTGCCCCAGGAAAACAATATGGCAATCGCGTTCCCAGCATGAGCGGTGAGGACGAAGAGCCCCCCTGGGAGGAGGGTCTCCAGGCTCAGCCACCACTGGCAGGAAATGAAGGACCGTGATGTAATCTGGAGATGCGCTGGGGTCAGTGGCAAACAATGGGAGGGCTCTGTTACAGGAAGTGAGTGTCACTGATCAGTTTGGGATGGAGGGAGGGCGAAAATGAGAGGAAAGCGCTGCCGGAGAAACTCAGCAGAAGTTGAAATGGGCTAAAACCGGAGCCGGCAGCGATCCGATCCCACGCAGGGTGCGGGCAAGGCCTCTGTCTAGCTTGACTTCACATGCTTGTACTTTCAGCCTCCGAGCCCAGCAGGGAAGGGGCTGGCAGCCAGGGGCTGTCTTGAATCTGTGAATCGGGGGGACCAGCTGTAAACATTCCCAGCGAGAAAGAGAGGCAGGGGCAAGTTACTCGGCATCCTGACACAGACCAGGAAGGGCTAGCCCACCCCGGCTAACCCATGAGAAAGGAAAGAAGACATAAAGCTTTTACCCAATGCTGAGTCTCATTCAGACACATGGGGGGAAGGGGAGAGGCTTGAAATTAGCATGGCAAAATGCAACCCGAATGAAGATGCAGAGGGGGCCGCCACTGGAGAATCATCCCAAGCTTGGCTTCTTCCTCCTCTCTGCTCCAAAAGCTCCTTCCACCCACAGGCACGCAACCCTGAACTGCAGGGGGTCTTGCTGCCTGATGAACAGTCCCCCAGTGCTCATCAGAGCCCTCATTTAAGATCCAGAGATGAGGAATAAGTGGACTGGCTGTGGAGAGCATAGGAACTTCTTTTCCTGCACTGCGCTCAGCACGCATGCCTGCAGTACAGAAGAACATCATTTATGACTGGATTTATCAAAACAGGAAAAAAGAGGCATGATCTCAGAGCACCTGAACTTCATCCCAACATGCCCACAACTTCTGAGTCCTGGAGACCCTTCCCTTGCCACTGTCAATCAAGCAACTACTGTGTGCCAAGAGCAGCAATGGCTTACATGGAAAACGCTAGGCTAAGAAAGCACTGGATATATTTTTAGCAGGTGAAAGCAAGGAGCCAGCACCACATGACCAGTCAGCTTTTCTCTGACCATTACTTGGGAGCCATGTTTTAGGGTAAAAAGGCCAGGGCACTCACTAAGCCAGAAAGAGTTGGCAAGCTCCCTGTCTAGCAATGGGGTTAACAATGAGGCACTGTTTCTTGCTATAAAGAGGATGGGGATTACAGGTAGTGATTTCAGTGGGAGCTACATTATTGCTCCACGGGGTCCTTAAACACTCTCATGACACCGTGCCAGCGTCTCTGCTGCAGTTCCCAAGGGTCCCTGAATTCTGAGGAAGAAGGATTCTGCTCCCACAGCCGGAGCTCCCAGGGCCCAGAGGAGGCTGTTCACATAGGAATGGGGAGGGTTCAACTTAGATTTTTCTCTTCTGAGTATGCATGAGACGCTCCAGTAGAAACCAAGGTATGTGTTGTAGACAGCATCATTAAGCCCCAACCCCACTGTTTCCTCTACAGACGAGGGGCACAGCTGCATGGCTGACAGAGGGGAAAGACTAAACCCAGGCACTGGGGACAGGGAGTAAGAATGCTTTGCATGTATCTGGCAGATGCCAGCTGCATATCACACAGTGCTTTACCCACGTTCTGGAGTGGCAATAACTATAATTAAGGCTGAAACCATCTTACCAGAACAAACCTGATTTTCAAGCTGGCCCCCTCAGCAATTACTCAAACTTTCCCCAAAAGAATCCAATTCCGTTGCAATTCCACATGCCACATCTGAACCCTGGGTAAAGTCTCAGCTGTGTTTCACTGAAATGCATATCCAACTGACTCCTGTATGGGGGTTGCTTTTGTGCTGATGAATACAGCCTCATTACACTCCCTGTTAGGGACACACTAGTCCCATTTTAGAGATTAGTGAACTGAGGTGCAGAGAAGTTGAGAGACATGCCTGAAGTCACAAAGCAGAACAGTTGCAGAGGAATCCTGGTTCTCATTTGCCCGTTCTAATTACTAGACTGCAGTGCTGCTGCCTTCAGAAGACGTGGAGTGAAGCTTGGGGAGATCATATGGCAAACAGAATGGCCAGCATGCACCTCCTCTGGTTACAGAGTTCCTGCGTTCAGTGCTTCAGAGTAAAGGCATCCAAGAACGTTAATACAAAAACTGGGGTCTGCAAAAAGCATATCGATCACAAGCATCAAACTCTTGGTCCTTGAGGCCAGATCTGCAGACCGAGACCCACCTCCAGCAGTGAGGCAAGGGGCAGTGGTGGTGGTGTGGGAGGGTTAACACAGCCATCACTTCCCCTGTCTCCCCCCCACCAACCCTATCATCAGCATATGTCTCTAACAGAGCACCACACCCCAGATTTCAGGCAACAAGCTTCCTCCTGCCCATCCTGACCCTGAATTCCCAACCCATCAACCAGCACCATGGGCCAAATGGCATGGGTTCATAAGCCAGATCCACATGCAGGCCGTGGCCTTGACAGCCCTGATATGAGGTATATTTTTTTATAATTTAAAAATTTGCTGGGGGGGGGTGGGGAGGAGACACGGGACTGTAAAGGAAGGAGGTGGGGAAACTTCCCCCCCCCCACTTCATCTTACTGATGTGTTAAAAAAAGTTGAGAACATTGGTTGAAGAAAAAGTGTAAAACATCACTGACTAATCAACCAATCAGTCTACGCTTGGACTTTGGTTCATTTGCATACAGTACCCTAGGGATTAGAAAACTGTCAGGATCGAAAAGCATCCTATTTCATGATTCTGACATCACAGTTGTTATATCACTTTCATGACATATCCATGTGACTGGAACATTTCTCCCCCAGAGCCCACTAAGATATTTTGCTCTATTGGCAGTGAAACAGCCATGCATTTTGACAAAAAGTGTTACTGAGCTTGCACCTGATACTAATGTATCACAAAGTGTTACTGTAAACGTCATTATGATAGCCTGTACATCTACACAATATGTTACAAAGTGGGCAGGATACACTTTGTGCCCTGGAGAGCCTACAGGACAAGTCTACAGCACCAGGCCAAGGAAGTGGCAGTCTGGGGCTTTAACTGATGAGAGGCCTACTTGGAAAACACCACGGGCAATTCTCCTTTTGGAAATGCAGTGCAGAAGTCAGGAATCAGGGGAAGGCAGAGGGGATCAGAGCTGGGCTGATTACAGACTTCCCCTCTTGTGGCAGTGTTTGTGTGCAAGTGCAGGGGGGGGGGGGGGGAATAGCCCAGGGATATAAGGGAAGGAGAAAATATGCTCCAAATGAGAAGAATGACTTATATAACAAAACAGTACAGAGATCCAGCTCCAAGACAGTACTTTCAATCCATAAATCACAAAGCCTTGACAGAAGAAGTACTGATAGGGAAACTGAGGCATACAGAAGACAAATAACTATCCTATGGCCACCAAGCACCCCTTGTGTGACCCTGCAGGAGGAGATGAGCAGAAGTGCCTGGAACAGCGAGATCTACTCTCTCAAAATACAAGACCCATGTGGCCACGACTTAGTCAAAGCAGTCACTGCCTTTGCTCAAGAGCACGTGAATGTTGTGATGGAGGATGCATCTGCAAGCAGCATCTGGCCCAGATCTAAGTCCGAATATGAAACACCTCCTCACAGTCACCAGCACAGAGGTGACTGCAGCCCCCTACAGTGGCAGCTCAGATCAGCTGTAAAACGTGAGAGCTGTCCTCCTTCACCAGCACAGGAGGCATCAGAGGCAACACAACATAAGGAAATGCACATGATACTAAATTGCCCATGCGAGGCTGCAGCCTGCAAGACACCTGCCCCAAAGTCAAGCACTGGTTTCCAGTCTTCTCTTTTCTCTGCATCAGTAATACATGCAAGCACCCTGAACAGTGAGGGAACTAGCAAAGAGAAAGCCTTGCAAGTCTCAGCCTTGGCAGCAGTTTAGTTTCTTAAGGAGTGAAATGCTTTGGTCTCAAATCACTGGATTAAAAATAGGGGTCTCTGGGCAGCATTCAGTGGCCTGTGCTCAACAAGGTCAGAAGAGACCTGCTGTTGGTTCCTTCTGGCCTTAAACTCTGAAATCTATGAAAACCTTGAGGCAGTCTAGTGTGCAACTGGAAACGTTTAAGTCACTCAGCCAGTAACAATGGCACAGTCACAAACAGCTGCTTGCTCAGCCCCTTATGGGAAAAGCAGCATCCTTCAGAACAGCAAGAAAGGGGCCTGTGGCAGTAAATGGATCAGGCCAGATTCACTGACTTCAGGGCTATACCTTGGGGGAGAGGGCTATGCCTTAGGGACACCTCCTTCCAATACTTGCTGCCTGAGAAGTCTCAGATAAGCATTTACACAGCAAAACCCAAGCTTTCCCACACCATGGCCTTTTCAACAAACACATCCCCATGGCCATTTCAACGCACACATCCCCAATCCTTGCTGCTTGGTCCACAGCCAGCCATTGCAAGCGATAAACTGAAGAGCAGGGGTTGCCCCCCCGCCGCCGCTCAGTGTCAGAGAAAACATCCTGCCCTCCCACACTTTAAAACTGCTGCAGACCTCAGAGTTTCCATCAGTTTAACGTAAGGCAGCAGCAGAGATGTTGCCTCAAACCAAAACCTGTGAACGGCGGATTTAGAGAGAAATGCTAAATGTTTAAAGAGAGGCACAAGGTGAGCAACCCCCAGACCTACTTCTGGGGCTTACAGGGAAAAAAAAATCCAGCCACTTGCACCAAACTCTTGCAAGCCAGATCACTAGAGAAAGGCTGGGGGAAAGTTACAGTGAAGTCTCATGCCTCTGCCTCAAGGAGAGCAAAGCTGCTCGCAGAACAGCCTTTGAAAGCAAGGGAAGGAAACGATCAGAGGCAGAAATTAAAGCATTCGGCTCCCTTGGCCAAATATTTACAAAGAGATAGCTGTGAAACACAAAGCTCTTTTTCTTCTGTCTGCTGCAGAATCTGGTGAGGGCATTGAAACAAAATTCCCCCCATCCCTGTCCTTACAGCGACTCAGACTGGAGGCAAAGCGCTTTCGGCGGGGTTCAGCAGCAAGTAGCTGGCACCCGGCGGAAACCTGCCCATCTCCATGGAAAAGCAGTCTGAAGCCTGCGTGCCCTGAGCCTGGCACGTTTCAGTCGGCTTGTCACAAGCTAGCCCGGAGCAGAAGGATCTGCCCCGTGCCCCAGCCCACCCGCAGCCCTGCGGGGCAACGTGCGGCAGGAGAGAGGGCCCACGGCCAGGAAGCAGTGGGATTATTTGAAAGAACAAAGGGAGCATGAGGAGACTCACCCAAGCAGTTGAAACACTCAAGCCTCCTGGATGTGTTAGCAGAGAAGGTCCCACCCCCTCCAGGGTCACATGGTTCAGAGTGCTCGTCAGTGATCAAAGGGGCTTTGTCACTGTGAATAATGAGCATCCCACAGTGCAGCAGAGGTAGGCAGTGACTGGAGGGGGAGTTTCCAGGGATAATTACTGCCCAGGGTGGAACTGGCTCAGGGAGGGGAGGGGGGCAACAGGAACTGGCTCAAAAGGACCAATTAGACAGAAAGTGCTGTGGCACAGTACTGCAGAAGAAAGCCTCTCCCCTGGATCAAGGAGCGGAGATAAAGCCAGCTCAGCTGATGTGAACTGCACTAGGCAGGGAAAGCTGGGGGAGCTCCCGGCCAGCGCGTGGGAAAGTCGGCACACAGGCAAGGCCGGAGGGGGAGCATGCAGCTAACCGTGCTGGGTGCTGCCATGGTGGGATCGCAGCACCCTGCACTGCATCAGGCCACGTGGCTAAACCTTCACACCCTACTTGTGCTCTTGCGGCCGTACAGCTGAGGGCAAGCAAAACTAGGAGGCATCCGAAGTCTCTGGGCTTGGGGCTAGGATGCCTGCCAAAGGATTTGGAAGTAGCTGAAGCCCCAGCCTGGGGTGGAGGATACTTGTCAGTAGCAGGACCACATATGGTTCTTGGACAATTCAAACAGATTAATTTGGTCTGGGACATGAAAAACATTTCCTTAAAAATAATAGTTAAAAAAAAATCTGCACCCTACTTTACCTGCCACAGGTGCCACAGAGATCGTGTCACACACAGGCAGTCAGTGGCAGAGCACCCAGAACCCAAATCTTATTCCTAGCCCTGTGCTTCTGCCACAAGAGCATCACCTTGCTCCCAAAAGAGCCCCTTGGTTGGCTCTTCTGTTGCCGTGAGTGGCCAGGTTGTGTTTAACAACACTTTGCATTTCTACATGTGCCAGGGGGTGGGTGAGGTGGCCCAGGGATCTTCTCACCCCATGCTGATCCTATCCTCCTCCCAGTCCAGACCAGCATCTTCTTTCACTGCCTGATCCTGTACTGAGGTCACAACCCGGGCTATATTCTGCACTACAAGCACCAAAGATACTAAATCCTCTCCACTTTACCACTGAGACCTTCCTGAGGAGCCAGCCCCCATCCAGGGCAATGAGGTCGCCACGTCCACAGTCCTGCTATTGTTTGGCTGCCCAGGCAGGCGGCATGGTTGGAGAAGCCCATCAGAAGGGATCTGCACACACTGTGCACCGTGGAGCTCAATCCCACAGGTTCCCTCTGCAGTTTCTTGCAGCAAGAACTGGTGGGGAGGGAGGGGCACGTACCTTCCTGAACCCTTACTAAGAAACCCTGACTAAGAAAGCCTACCTAGGGAAATGATTGAGAAGAGTAAGTGAGCTGAGGCTTGCTTTATGAAGAACTTGTATTGGGAAGTGAAATATGTATTTATAAAACAAGAATCTTGAGGGATTCAGCCTGGCAGAGACCTATGTACATGGGGCTCAGTTCTCCACCATCCTGCATCTTGCCTGGGCTTTTCCACCTTTGCAAAGGGGCCATAAAGGGCTGGCACTCTACCTTGGCAGCATTTTACAAGTACAGCAAAAGCTGTGTTAACCAGCACTTTATTAGGAAAACTCTATTAACTGGCATCCAGGGGATGCGGAAAAAGCAAAACTGGAAGTACCACTTCCGGGTTTCGCTGCTGCAGCCACGAGCAGAATTCTTGCCACTTCTTTGGCCCACGGCCCCGGGCAAAACAGCCTGCGCAGGGCCCCCCTCTCTGTCCCCCGGCACACTGATGCCAGGGACTGTGCCAGATGGTGCACATTTGATTAACGGGCATCCCCCATTCCCAGGGGATGCTGGATAACACAGCTTTTACTGTACTTTGCAGGGGCATCACACACTGCGTAGGGCAGTACAGATCCAGGGCCTGTATCAATCAGGCTTAGAGCCCAAGAGTGGGAGTTTACCCAGGTGTGTACTGAGGACCACTGCCTGGGAAGAGATGCCCTGTCAGCTTTTCCAGTCCCTGAATCATGAACTATTAGTGATACTGAAACTGTAGGGAAATGGAAGATGAGAGTAATTTCCCAATTACTCTCTTATAACAACTTTAGATTCTGACTTTGGTTACAAACAATACATTATGCAATAACACAGGGAGCCACAATGTAATCTGTCAGTCAACATACAGTGGATTCTCCTGAGACCACACTGTTTCTTAGGCTTTTGTACTATGACTTCTTCACCCAAGTGACATATCCAGACTGGGTCAGCAAGTGCAGTGGTTTGTGAATCAGTGCATCAGAAGGGCAGAGGTGCAAGGTTTTATCTTGTGCCAAGAGTTCAGTAAATCACTGCTCTATTCTCATTATCCAATCATGGGATTCAGTGCCACCTAGAGCAGTGACCCTAATTAATGTCCCATGCCTTCAGGGAACACCTCTGGTGCAAGATCAACCTCCAAGGAAAACACTTATAGCATTAAAGCCTCTGTTAGGGGCTACAACAGATATGCATACAGGTAGCTTCTCCACATATCCAACCCCTGCCCACAGTCTGCTCTCGACTGCCTCCTAGTTGACTTACTCAGACTGAGGGGTGCATGCTGAGGAGGGCGAGAAGGGAGCAATTACCTTTGGACTGCCTTACTCAGCTGTGCACCCACAGCCTCAAAAATTATGGAAGTATTAAGACATGAAGCTTCTCCCTGCCCCATCTCTTGGGGCTGGTTCTCAATCTCAGTACAGTAAGTCATTTATAACTGTGGGGGACAAAAAATCCATCTCATGTCTGCCATCTCAAATCCCCATGTGGGGCTGAGCAAGTTGTCTCCATTAACAGCAGTTAAAAGAGATGCAGGGAGGAAGAGCTTGGCCCTCTCATAACAGCTCCCCCAGGACGTTTTTGTTTTCTTCCCTGCCATTCCCATCCCTGTGGCTTCTCTCCTCTGTTCCTTGTATACAAGGGAGATGAGGGAGACCAGTAGGTGCCAGGCTGCTTCCCCAGTGTCCTATATACAGACATCCAAGTTGTCCACAACTGAAGTTACTACATAAATACACTCCCCGGTGGAATACATGCAACAGTAATTCTGACGCAATATGCAAACAAAATCCTTGGTTGGTGTCTGGCTCCTGAATCCAATCTGGGACTCTGAGCTGGACAGTCCTGGCTAATACAACAATGCTGGGAATTGTGGGTTTTGTAGAGAGGCAGGCTCTTACATCTGCAGTGGACTTCAGCATGCCTGGGTGGTCACGTGCTGAAGCTGACACTGGGCAGAAATGAGCACCCGCTGCACACAGGACAGTGCAACCTACAGCTTCTCAGATCACAGTGCTGCCATGCTGATGTGGCCATGTAAAACCACATCCATGAGACAGAGTAAAAGTGGGCGAGACACTCACTGCAGCAATCCCACTCAGTCATCCACATCAGGGCATGCAGCAGAGGCCATATCAACAGAAGAGTCCTGAGTTCCTCTCATCTTCCCACCATGCCTCTGCCAAGGGATAGGAGCCAGTCTGATGAGCTTCTCATCTCCTTGCCTGCCATACCAAGTCTCTGAGATACTGGTGATTTGGGGGCTGGCATTTGGGCCCTTCTTGTCAACAAAACTGTCAGCTTCAATCCAACGTCTTTCCATAACCACACACGACTGTAGGTGGTTTCACCAGACAGAGTGCACCACAGGACTAGAATCACATCTACAAGTGCATTGTCCATAACCAGCAAACCAGCCAACCTAAGCAACAGGAGAAGGGTTTGGCTACGTGGAGCTGAGTCCGGGAAGGCCCCGCACATTGAGAGGGCTCCCCACCTCCCACAGGCTGATTGTCAACGTGCAGGCCCAGCTCCATGGAGAAGGGGAAAGGCAGATGGGGTGGAATAAAATCAGAGATTGTCAAAGTTGCAAAGGGATGCGGGCACCCACATCTCATTAAGAATAAGAAGTATTTGGGCACCCACCTGTGGCAGGCAGGTTTGCAAAGCTCAGTTCAGCTCATGATCCTAGCTTTGGCAAATGGCAACGCATTTAAAATTGCACACACTTCCAGGTCCCCTCGCCCCCGCTGCAGAAGGCTGTATGGACGTTCTCAAAGAAGCATGAGGAAGCAGGGGGCTCTACGTGGGAGCTCCCTGAGAAACAACTGCGCCAGGCACTGCTAAGATAGAGCCCAGGATCAGCCATGGCCCCTCCTTTCCTGCTACCTGGCTCTTCACTTACTCCAAACCCAGGCACCTAGACATCTTCCCCGCCCCCACCCCTTCCCATCCACATCCACTACATCCTACCTCCCCTCCACACCAGGCCTTTCTTATCCTCCTGCTGTGAAAACACAAGAAAAGCCCAACCTTGAGGGGTCTGGCTTCTGTCACCAACTACTGGGCACAAGCAGCCAGGCACTCGCATACGGTTGCACAGGGAGTATGTTCAGTGTTACATGTCAAAAAAATCCACCCTGGAGCTCTGACAAAGGCGTGTTTCCTGTGCTGAGGCCTGCATCATGCCACTGGCATTTCTCCCATCATTCCTCCCCCAAGCCAAGCCACTTCTGCACTATTTTTTTCCCATCTTTCAACTTCCTTTGTGTTTGGGTCACCTCTTCTCAAGGACTCTGGCTTTGCTGCAGTCCCATTCCCTGGTGCACAGCCCCAGAGATCGAAGCATGGTTTCTTCCTTATCCCTTGGAGGTGGGGGCAGCAGAGAGGTCAGGGAGAGCAATTCCACTCAGCCAAGGATTAGGGAAAGAAGAGTAAATCTCAGCTGCAGCCGACGGGTGGGAATAAGGATTCAGAGTTTGTTGCTCGACTCTTTACTCATGTATTAAGTGCTCTGGATTAGTTCAGTGTTAATCCTGGCTTCTCCAGCCCAGCGCACTGACAGCAGCCTGCTGTCAGTCAGACCCACAGCCTTGCTTAGCTTCTCCAGAGTTTCCTGTTAGTTGCTTTAAAACCTCTGCTAATGTCCCCCTTATACCAGCGCTCCGCACTGGTTCACCGGTGGCTTCTGAAGCTCTCTCAAAGCACAGCACTAGTTTTCCTCTTTGGGAAGAGCTAACAAACATGCTAGCTACAAAGATACTACACCTAAACAGTCGGGGATGGAGACTAGCCCAACCAATTCAACTTTTCCCTTAGGCCACCTATTCTCAAACAGGGCATTATAGGACCCTGAGGTGCCTTGAGATCCGTTCAAGGGTGCCACAGAGTGCCACACAATGTTAGTACTGCTAGGTTTACAAACACGATTTGACATAGAAATCCACAGTTGTGGTCTTTCTGAGGTCTTTGCTCTATTATTTCTCTGTAGTCAAAAAAAAAAGTGAAAACTTAAGAGCTGGCATTTTCCAAGGGGTCCAGAAAAGGTTGAGACTACTACTTGAGGCTAATTCCTTCCAGAACAGAGACAGCCTCGTAGTGAAAGCACCACCTGCATTGGGACTTAAGAAAGTTTAAGTTTCTAGCTCTGCCACACACGTCCTCTGCGACCTTGGCAAAGTCGCTTACAACCCTACACTCAATCTGGGGGTAACTTCAACGGAGCTTCGCTCACTGATCCCAACCAGGGATCTGATCCAAAGATTGTTCTCCAAACAGTATTATTCTACAATCATCTATCTTGTCTGCCTTGATTTCATTTCCCCATCAATAAAGCAGAGGAAATGATACCGTCTTCCCTTTGCAGAGTGTTTTAGCACAAGCCCTGTTTAGGGGAAGGAATGATTCTTGTCATCATCCCCAGTGGGGTAGCAGGAGCTGACTTTTTATATAGTAACTGCCAAAAACCAGCGGAAAATATTCAAGGAAGAGAAAGCAGTACTGATGAGGGTGAGGAGAAATCTCCACAGATCAAGGAGATTAGGAAATGCTAGAAAATAGCTCAAATACCACATAGAATAAAAAAGGCTTAGGATTCTTGCCTTAATTAAAATTGTTGTGCATCCCTGCATCCCACACAGCAGTTCTTCATGCCAGAGTATCATCTGCCCTGACCACTAGGTTGATTTTGCTGTCGGAGCATGGAAACACCCTTGGCTGGAGGAGATGCACATTCTACCATCTTATGCTTGGCTGAGCCCGTGCTGAGATTCATGCTTTTCGCTGTACGGATGCCAGATGTTCTCTGTGCAGCTAGGAGCACATCCTAAATTACAGTGAGATGGGATTTTTCAGGCCACTTGCAGGCACTGATGAGGGCAGAAACTAATTAGAGTGCAGAGATCTGCATAATCATTTGCATGGTTATGAGGAAAAAATATATAGTTATTACGCTAGGCAGAGCCCATTAGCCAGTCAGAAAATCTGGATGACCTGTTTGAAGAGGTACGTAATTGAGACCTCATTTCTCAAATTTCCACTTCAATTGGCTGATGGGTTGCACTTTGCATAATTGCTAAATGGTTATTTTTCAATAACCTTTTGGTAATTATTCAAATCCCTGCACTCTGATTGGTAGCTGCACTCAGATTTTCATACCCCTCTGCACACACCAAACATGTTGGCTTCCACTTCTGGCCTCTGTCATTTAACCCAAACCCATACGTTAGATTAATCAGAGATGGTATTATCTTTACCTGAGCTGAGGGATGGTGGGGAATATACACTTAACAAGGAGAAGGAGCAGGATGAAGAAGGCAAAGGAGGCTGGGATTAAAGGTGGTGGGAAATAGGCAGAAGGTCAGAAGTTGAGGTCACCATGTCTGCTGCAGGCATATGGACTGGGAACTGAGGACAGGAGCCAGCTGGAGTAGTGGGACTGACAATAGTCCATCAAATGCAGGCCTCTTATGGGCCAAGATCACCCTGAATGGCACTGTGTAGTTAAGAGTAGAGACTTATCCACGGGCTATGCAGGTTCCTCTACGAGAGTCTACTATAGCCTCTCAATGCAAGGAACCTGGCTATATGTTTTATTTTTATGGAGATAAGGGATTTCTCCCTAGCTTGCTCCTTTGGCCTTTTGGCTAAGGGCAAGCAAGACTCAGGAGCATCTGAACCCCAAGACCTCCTGCCCTTGTACTTGCATGTAGGGTGCTTGCCATGGATTTGGGAGAATCTGAAGGCCCAGGCTGAGGAGTCTGGGAGGGAGGATACTTGCTGGCGGTAGCACCACGCAGACTTGAATGACTGAGCTCTGCTCAGTCGACAGAATTCGGAACTGATCTGGCTAATTTGACCCGAGACATGAAATTAAAAATATATATGTATTAAAAAAAAGGAAAGCAAAGAACATTTCTTGACACTAGAGCTGGGAGATCCCTGTTAAACTGGAGGCAATAAAAGTACCCTGGGCTATTAAGCGCATCTTCTGCCCTCCTAGAAGATCAGCTATCCCACGATATGGTTATTTCCTGGTAAAGTCTAAGTGGCCTCAGGTTATCATTTAATCTTTCTATTTTCATGCAAATATTTCTGAATACTTGTTGTCATGCTGGTAATGCTGGGAGGCTCTACCCAGTCTCTCTGAAGGCTGACAGGCTGCTCCTCTCCCACTAACCCAAACAGGCTACCACTTAATATAAACTGTCCAGGCCTTCCCGATATATCAATTTGTTCATTGAAGACTGACGTGTATTTCCCCACCCCCTGTGCTTTCCTCTTGAAGGAAACAGCTTTACCCTTTTGGGACTGCTTGCTTCACAGAAGCACCTAACAAGGAGTTTCTTCTAATTAGTTTTGCCTGGATTTGTTTTTGCAATAAACAGTCGGGTCTGAGTTCTGCAGCACCAATATGGGAAGGTTACAATACTAGTGGGCCACATCTCTTAGTGTCTAAAAGCAAACCCAATGCTACTTTTGCTTGCCATCTCCTGGACACGATGTGAAGTTGCATACCTGTTCACTTGCCATTAAAGTCCCTGTGGCTCTCTCTCCAAAGCAGGGGTGACAAATTGGTAACCCCAGACCTATTTCCCAGGGGGTAATGACATCCTCCTTAAACTTCCCATATTGTTCCAGTGGATTACAATGGTATTCAGAACATAGCCTAGAGCATGTGTGTGGCATTTATGTGCATTATCAAACAAGTACCTTGTTCAACCCCAGCAGCATTTTATTTGGAAGGGAGTTTCTGTTAACCACTATAACAAGCAGGCAAAGCACCTAAGCATGCACATACTGCCGTTTCATCATCAGTGGAAGGACTCATGTGTGCAAAGCCAGGTCTCTCTGAAACTCTGTATGCTTCGGAGCCCTGGTTCTGCAATATCCAGTATGCACTCACTGTCATTAGGATAAGTGCAACAGAGTCTGTGCACCCATGACCTCATGCTTCTCACAGGTATCATAGGCACCTAGCATGCTAAAAGCCACTGGACTGGTGCTGCTGTCACCCTGGAGATGGCCCAATTAAACCTGAAAGACTTGACTGAAATGGCTGAGCATCGGTGAACCTCACTAGTCTGAGCAGCAGCCATGGACAGTATCTGCACAAACTGCAGGAGTCTCCCTTTAAATTCACATCACTGGTTATTAAAGAGCTACTGACTGACAGCTGTGAGATTGCCTCCCCTTGCCCTAACCTCCCTCTTCCCTCCGGGGCCAGATTCTGATCTCAGCTCCACTGGTGCAAATCTGGAATAGATCTGCCGAAGAGTGACACATCAAACTTACAGCAAAATCTGACCACATGCATGGCAACACCACAGAAGTTAATGTGTTACACCCCAAGTGCACCTGTATCCAAAAAGCTCGAGAGCTTTGTTAATGACTCCAGGAGGACTAGAACTCGGGTCCAGCCAAAAACAACAGCCTTGACGGTGGGAGGCTGACAGAAGGGATATTTGATAGTGTACAAGGAAGGAAACTGGATAAAGTGATGCCTTCTATGCAATGAGGCATCCCACACTGCTCACCCTTTTATAGCACTCTGCTCCTATATTCCTTGGTGTGATCTCCATCAGGCCCTGACAAAAAAAAAAAATCACTGCTCCACTAGTGCACAGCTGTTCAACTAAAGTTGTTTCCCTCAGCAACCTTCTTGTGGATCCTATGGCAGAGGAAGGGGTGGGAATGGAGAGGGGACTGGATCTTTGTCTGTGAGGGGCTCACCACAAATAGGAAAACAATGGAGGCAGTCATCAGTCTTCATGAAAGCTTCCCAACTCCCCTTGTGGCATCACATTGCCAGTATCCCACAAAACCAAGTTTGTGAGCACCATAGTAATGGGTGAAGGGACAAAGACTATGCAGGGGCTGGCAGGGAGATGGTTAATACTCTTTCCCTGATAGAAACCTCTGCAGTGGGCATCTTCGACCAGGAGGCTCCACTATGAGGACAATAATTTGTGGCTGGCCTCAGCAGTTGCACACTGCAGGAACCGAGGGATTCTCCTTGAGCACGGGCACTCCTGTGCATCAGAGCTATGCTGGGAAAAAGCAGGATTCTGGCAATGGCCTGTTGCTTGCCTTGGGTACTTGACTCCATCTGCCATCTCAGGGGCAAAACGCTGGTGCTGTTACCTTCACCTGGCACCAGCTGTCCTGGCCGCTTGTCACAGGCTTCACTCAGGACTAATGATGCCACATGCCTCATTGCGGGTCACAGGCACAACAAATACTCGAGCACATCCAAGGAGTAAATCCTCCTCCCACAACCATCAGAGCATCCCAGTGAATGTGGGTTTTAATGCAGTGGCTCAAGGAATGAAGGCTGTGGGTAGCCTGAATTGTACTTGCACTAAGACCATTTTATGCCACAAAAGCAGTAAAAGAACTACCTGCCGATACCCAGCAGGTAGTCAGCCACATCAGGTGGTGCTAAGCTGGTGAAAGGATCCTACGCTGACCCTACCCAGGAGCTGGAGCAAGGTAATAAGAGGGTGTGCGCTCTGCTGCATCTATTCTCTGCTTCACAGAGCCAGCAGGAAGACATGGGAAGCAGATGGGAAAATGGAGCAGCTTTGAGGCTGCTCTAACTTCCACCAGGCAGGCCTCTAGATGGCCCCAAAACACAGGGAGTGCAAAGGTGGATGAAAACCTCCTGAGCTCTCAACCCAGTCCCATGCACAGGAATGACGTGACTGAGAACCAGACCCATCAGATCCCCTTTACCTCTAACTTGCTGATTTGAGTCCAGCCCAGACCAAAGGTGACTGAAAATTATGACCTTGATATGAGGAAAGACAGCCTTTGGCTTAAACTAATTCCAAGCAGACAAAGTCCTTGAGTGCAGTAACACCCTTCCTGGCACACTAGCAAAGGGCAAGAAACTAGTGTTGTTGCCAGGGGTGGTGCCTGCAGAGCAGGGCAAGGGCTCACTGGTGAGTGACACCTGGATTGCCGCCCACAATGCCATAATCCCATCAGAGCCAGGAAGCCATTTCTCCCCTAGTTACTTATCTGATTCCTTATCCCTATAGACTGTGGGGAGCCCAAGTACTAATGTGTTTAGCCTCACAACAGCCCTGTGAGGCTTGAAAGTGCTGCAATTCCCCTTGCAGAAAGAAGGGGTCTGGGTTGAGGGGTCTATGTGGCAGTCTAGTGGCTGTGATGGTCCAGGGGAAAAGCAAAAGCAGAGCTTGTTTGGTACTATCTGTTCTCAGACCAACTTCACACCTGGGAGAGATCTCAAAACCTGGTGCAGTGCTATAATTAGGAGACAGGAAACTTGAGAGATCTCCACTGTATACTGATAAAATGCATTACCAAACAAGTCTTGATTCTCAAAACCTCTAAGGGAGGGGTATCAGACTCATTCTGGGGGCCAGACTAGGCCCACACCAGAAGGCTTCTCTTGGGCTGGATCCATGGGATCAGCAACGGCAATAGCACTAGGTCTAGTGGTGGCTGCGGCGGGTCCGCAACCCTCACGTGCCCTCCTGCTGCTGGCCATGTCCAGTTGGGTCCATAACCACACCCCAGGAGACTGGCAAACCAAAGGAATAGTTCTGTGGGCTGAACCTACATACAACACTTCTGCTCTATGGTATTTAAGCACCTAATTCCCAAGCTCTTATTACGGCACCTAACTCGCACTGAATGATTTTCAGTCAGCTTAGGTTTCTAAAGTCTGTTGTGGATCTAGCCCTGACTCACCCCAGAGCATGCAGGAAGCATGCAGGAGAGGAAGAACTGTAATTCCTGATCCAAGTTAATGATCTAGCCCTTGCATCGCCTACCTCTCCATCAGTCCTTGCACCTAGAACACAAACCAGGTTCAGACCCATGTGCAAGAACCCCCAGCGCTGCAGCTGCGCACACCCCAAAGAGGCAGATGGTGGCAATGTATTTTTCTCCTGAAGCCTTGTTTCTGCTGGATCCCTGGCCTCTGCTTCTGGAATCGAGTAGCACTGAGAAAGTCTCTTGATAGTGTTTCAAATGTGCCTTTGAGCCCAGGAAGCAGTTTGGCACTGAGCCGTGTTCTACAGATAGGGGTGGAGGGGCAGGTGGTTTTCAATAACCTGCAGACTCTGTAGAGACTACAGCTGCTTTTGGTTTGAGGTTTTCAGTTCAACAGGATATAGCTTTTGTTTCTGATATGCTGCCTTTTGTAGTGCCAATAGCTGAAAGATCAGTTACTGAATTCAGCATTTGAGCACAGGGAGGCCATCTCTGCTCATAGATTCACAGGATCCTTAGTACTTCTAGATGTTCACAGGACCCATAGGGACTAAGGGGTAAAAAGCAAAAGGCAGAGGGAGAAGCTCAGGGCTGCCTCATTGACCTGTATTTGGTTTGAAGAGTGTCTGAAGGCTCAGGTGAATGGCGAATGCTCAGCCCCACCCCTGCAGCCTCTGCTGTCACAGTCCAGACCAGCCCTGTGTTCACTCCCAAGGACAGCAATTGCCCCAGATGAATGCAACCAACCCCAGACGAGTTCAGCCCCATTAGGTCTGGGCTCTGACGGGAAAGACTCAAAGATGGCTCCGAGACTGGAAGCCAGCCCCGAGTTCAGGAGTGCTTGGATCTGGGATTAGGGCTCAGACTCCCTTCCAGTAAAAGTAAATAACCCTGGAGACAGCCTGCCCAGAGCTCCAGATCTAGGACACAAAACCCACTAAGAACTGTTCCTACCCAAAGGACAAATGGCCTGTTCTGATTGGAGGCTGCACAAACAGGCCATCACCATCCAATTGTCACACATCAGCAATGACTCACCAGGAGAGGGGCCCTGGGGGCTGCCCCCTTTGAGAAACAATGGAATGTGGGACAATAAGCCACTACAAAACATTATAAAAGCTCGGCGGGCTGGAGAGACCCCTCATAAACATCAGGGCTAGGAACTGATGCCATCCCCATGGCTCCCTCCCTCCATTTTTTACTGCCCTGGTAAATCATTTACTGGAAAAGCCGTTTCCAAAATCCCCCGAAGCCCCTGCCACAATAAAATGTTGATGAAAAACACATGTCACTGTTCTTGCATCTTTAGATCCTACACGCTCTGAAGCAGGGACTGCAGCAGGACAGAGCTCTTATCCTGAGTGGGGGCCTTGGATGCTACTGTAAAAGAAATGGTAAAACACCAGAGGGAGATTTCTAAGGGCACAAAGCAAAATGACCATGCCCAACTCCTGCTGGAAACCTGTGGGGGTTAAATGCTTATTTTCTCTTTGTTCCTTTTAAAAAAAAAAAAAAATCTTTCCCCTTTATTACCACCAGACTCCTCCTAGCAATGTGCAAACTGGTAGAAGCCCTCCATGGAAGAGTGCTCAGGAGGTCTGGGATCATCCTGTACATCCCAGCACTCTAGCTTTGGTTCTGCACATTTATGCATGATGCCCTGTAGGGCTGTGGCTCAACACCAAGCAGTACAACAGAAAGGTCACCCAGGAGGTGAACACCCAAACATCGTAATTTCCATGCTAGAGGGCAGGAAGTCTCTTGCCTCTTTGGCATATACTCCCTTTACAAAAGTGTAGAGTGAAAAGGGGCAGGGAACAGCCCGTGTGACTTTATTGGGAGTCTCATGATATTTGATGTTTTCATGAATCCCCAGCTCCCAGAGCCAGGTGATTATTGGAGAATCCAAACTTTCCCTAAACTAAATAACTTTCTAGGCAAGAAAAGCCTAGAACATGAATCAAGCAGAGCCTAAGGACAGAAGTTGCGCATAAACTGATTTAAGTGATGATCAGAAACTGGTTTAAACCTGTAACACAACAGACATTCAGTGCACATCAACCAGTTTCAAAAAGGCCAAACTGGCTTAAGATAAACCTGGTTGAATGTAGCAGAGTCCCCCTGCACCCTAGCATGCTTTTCAGCCCTGGGCTGGGCTGAAATGTCTGCTCTAGAAATCAGGCTGGTCCCACCACTCTAGCCAGAGCAGGGGAGGTGGTGTGGCCAGGTGTCCACCAGCATGGCTGCAAGGGGGTTTACTCTCCCTCCGTCCCCTCTTCCCCTGGGGGACCACAGCCAGGGTCTGCCTGGCCAGAGCAGAGCAGCCCCTGTGGAGGTCCCCCGCACCTCCACTCCAGCGGCAGGGGCAGGACACGTCCAGACTCAGCCAGCATGGCCTCGCCATCCATCCGCTTCTCCCAGGGCTGTGGCTGGGGTTGGGGCTGAGCCGAGCTGAGCCGAGCCGAGCCAGGCCAGCCCACGGGCACTGCTGAGGATGGGCGTGGAGGGGCTAGCTCGGGCTGGGTTGTAGGGGCAGGGTCTTTCCCAGCCAGCTGCAGCTTGGGCTGGGGCCATGGGAGCTGTGCACCCAGACTGCCTCCCCCCCGTGCCCAGGCTGGGCTGAACTATTATGGAGCTACATCCAGCTGGAAAGGGCCCTGCCCCTGAGGCCCAGTCAGCCCCTCTGCACCTGCCCTCAGCAGCACCTGCAGCCAGCCCTGCTCAGCCCTAGGACAAGCAGGCAGATAGCAGGTCCAGCCCAGGCCAGGCTGCGAGGGCAGGGCCCTTTCCCAGCTGGCTGCAGCTCCTCACAATCCAGCTCAGCACTCACGGGCAGTGGCTGGCTCGGCAGCAGTGCAGAAGCGATGCCACTGCAGCTGCAGGCAGGCACCTTGGCAGCCAGACTGTCCATGTGGGATAAGTCCTTCATGCCTGCAGCTGCCTGGGCCAGTTCGGAGGTGCTGGTAGGCCTAGAGCCCAGCAGCCACCGCGGGGGCTGATGTGCTCGCAGCCACTGCTGCACCTCCTGCAAGGTGCCTGCTCATCTGCAAGTTGCTCACCTGCCGGTGTAGTGCCATCACCTTCACGCCACTGCCAGGCCAGCCACCTCCCATGTGCACCAGGCTGTCACAGAGCCACAGCTGGCTGGGAAGGGCCCTGCCCCCAAAGCCCAGCCTGGGCTGGCCCCTCCACGCCCACCCTCAGCAGCACCTGTGGGCTGGCCTGGCTCAGCCCTGCAGCCCCAGCCTCAGACCTGGGTGAGGTGGGTGGATGGCAGGGCCATGCCAGCTGGCTCTGGCCATGCCCATCACTGCACAAGTGGCCAGCGGGGTGTAAAGCTGGGCAGACCCCGGCTGGAGTCCCCATGCCCATGGGACAGAGGAGAGACAGGGAACAAGCCTGGCAAGAGCTGCTTCCCCCTCCAGGCATGCCCTGGCCTGCAGGGTAGGGGTTTAAACTCCTCCTCAATCGTACTTAGCCTGCCAGGGCCTGGCCATGCACTGCCGGTCCCTGCATCAGCTTCCCTCCAGCCTTGTTGCTGCAGCTGAAAAGAAGGGAGGGAGCACCCTAGCACCCCCAGCTTCTAGCCGGAGCCACTGCAGGCATGCAGGTGCTTTTCCAGAATCAAAAGTGAATGTAAATGCACTTGTAAATCAGTTCAATCTATGCAGGTTAGACTAACCTGCAAAGATTGAATCCATTTAGGCTTGGGCTTTTGAATGTCTGTACTTAGCCTAAAGGAGTAAAACCCAGACAGCAGAGCAAAGGCACCAAAATTATTTTTGTAAAAACAAAATCTTGGGATTTTTGAGGTGCTTTCTTTTCTGTTTTGGCAAGGAGGAAGCAACTCCTGAAGGCTGAGATCTTGGAGTTCACCATGCTGCAAGGGGCTTGTCTGGAGGACATGGGCTGGCACTGGGACCTTAGCTACATACTGCCCTGTAGGCTCTTGTCTTGTTAGGAGGCCACTGCACTGTACTGCTTCCCAAAATGCAGGATCTGGTTCCTCTGCCTCAACCTGCCTCATGACTTTTTCCCCACAGGCCTCAATGTGCCACACAACCAAACCTCCAGGCCCAATGCACCCCAGTGTGGAACATGAGAGAGAGGCACACAAGCTGAGACCTGCCACAGTTCTTCTGATGAAAAGCTGGCATCAGGCAAGGGCAGTACATGAAGTGGCAGGGAGGGGCAGGGAACAGTCATTCCAGTTCATTTCTTCAGCTGATCTATTCTTATGGTAAAGACAAGCTAGATAAAGGATGGAGCCAGAGATGTGCTAAAAGCCTCTCCCAGGGAAGATACACCCCCAAACAGGGCGGGTTCATTCAGACAATTTCAGCCTGCATTACATCCACGCAGTCCCAGCGCAATGAAAGGCACTGTGCTCTGGCCACTCCAAGGAGGATCTACAGCACGCTGCATCTCCTCCTCCAGTAACTATTAGAAGTCTCCTTTCAGATTGTTGCAGCCCCCAGATTTCATCGCCTGCAGAAGAACCTATGGGAGGAAGGGCCAAAACCCCCAGTACAGGAGGAAGACCTGGACTGCAATTGCATGGGACTGGAGACCTGGACACAGAGGTGAGGGCGGGCAGTTCTACAGGGGCTTAATCTGGGTTTACACAACAGGCTTCCTCCTGACCCACACATTCGCTCCAGCAGCTCGGCAGAAGCTGGTGACAGTGGCTGGGTAGCTTTGGCAGGCCTCTGTGAAGGGACCTTTTCCTCCAAAGACACAGTCTTGCTTGTCTTCTTTCTGAGAAAGACTGGGGCCTGCATAGGCGGAGGCCTGGAATACACAATTAACCCTTTCACTGCCAACTGCAGGGGCTGCTCATCGGCAGAGGGGTGCTGGCCAGGCAGAACAGCTGGAATCCAGCTGCTGGCTTGAACTCGGCAGGATTTCATGTGCACGCCCATGTTTCCCCCAGCTGCATGTGAATGAACTGGAACTTCAGTGCTGATGAGCAACCCCACGCAGAGTCACGCAGAGAAGGCCGGCTTCTCCCTTGTGGAAAAAACTTCTGCCAGTTCAGAGTTTCCTGGTTTCCATTTATCCCCAGCATCAATCTCTGCACAAGGGAATGCATGGGGAAGATAGCAAGAAGGGCTGTGCAGGATGCCTTCCTGGCTCTGACAACATGCAACAGCCCCGAGTTGCTGCATCCTTCGCCACGTGGTTCCTGCCCCCGTGGCACCCTCCAACTGTGCCAGTCACCTCAACTCTTGCTTACAACATCTCCCTGCTACTGCAACCCTGGTTCCCTGCACAGCTGGCCAGTGAAGACAACGCCACTTTCGTGGGACTAGATCAGAGCCTGTAAACTCAGCCTAACCATGCAAAGAGTTGTGAGCCACAGAGCCATCTCACCGGTGAGCGCACTTCTCCTGGCCCTCACTCAAACCTGCTGCTGCAGTGGCAGAGTGGCCAAACATCTGCAGAGGAGCACTGGGTCAGCACACTGCTACCAATACTCCAAAGGGATTTGCAAAGGGAAATTCATTTCATTAGAGGAAATATCTGAGGTAACTCCTGTGAGATATTTAAAAGTTTCACAGTATGTTAAACTGAACACAAAGCCCAGTGCAGCTACCGACAACACAGAAAGGGGTACAGACAGCAGCCTGCTTCGAAGATCGCACGCTTGCCCTGACTCTGTTCTCGTGCCAGCACGGGACTTCCTCTCATTACGTTTATGGAATTATATGCCCTGGACAGGCTCAGGCCCAACAGCATGTAGCCAAACCCCTGACAGTGTAGAAAGAAAAGGCCTGATTTTTCTCGCCCTTACGCTTGTGAATCAGGAGCAGCTCCACAACAGCTAAAGGAGTTATACCACGAGTAAACTCGGTGCAAGCAATACCTAACTCAAGTCCAACATACTACAAAGTGAAACATGTTTAGCGTGGTTTCACACACCCATCTCTACCACCCTCTGTTCTGCTCAGTGTTTCAAAGCATCTGACTGCAGATGCCTATTCTCTTGGTGCCCTTTTGCACCCCCTATTACACTAACACCAGCCTCCTGACAACACCTCGGCTCAGGTTACAAGGGCTATCACCCCCCTGTTCCAGGGCACAAACAGGACAGCTGGAGTCTTGGAGAAGTTTCCCACAGTAGTGTAGTATTACAAAAATTAGCTGAATTATCCGGAGGGACTTCCTCAAAAGACACAACATCTGTCAGAGACAGGATACCAACTATGCGACCCACTGGTCTGTCCTGGCTCATTAGCTCCTGTCATCTTATCCAAGTCTCTCTACATTTTCCTGCCTTTTCTCTAGCCCTCCCTACCTAATTGCATTCTCTCCCCTCCTCCTCTTACACACAAATACTACTGACTTGGCTGGGGTTTCCCCCAGGCACAACTCTCTGGCTGCTAACTCTACAGCACCCTCACCCTGCCATGTGCTCCTCTTTCATCGGCCAGCTATTGACAGAGCTCTAAGTAGGAAGGAGCTCTAAGTACAGGCTGCGATACCCCTCCTGGGCAGGTAAGGGAAGCCGGGGGAGCACAAAGGGGAAGTAATCTCTGCCAGAAGATGGGTTGGCAGAGCTCACTTCCCCTCCTGTAACGGAAAGGGAAAGGAGGGACTGTATTATGACTTGGTAGGGGAAAGTGTCAACCCAGTCCAAAGGAACTAGACTGATCTGACTGCCAGTCACTCCAGGACCTCAGCTTTTACTCAGAGCTGTTTCACGCCCTTGCGATTATAAATGAAGCCACTCTTCTACTGGAGCTTACAGACAAAACAGCAGGCTTGGTGGAAGGGCTCAGCCCCCCTCATTCACCAGGGTAAGGTGGTAAAGGCCAGTGCCATCCCAATGCAGCTAACCAGCTATCAGATCCCTGGCGTCCCTGTGGTGCAAAGTGTTTGGAGTGGAGGGCTCAACTTTTTGAGTGGAACTAAACTGCTGCCTAGCTTGGGCTGGTGGCACACGGGCCATGATGAAGCTAGCCTGAAATCCTGAATCATCTTCCTGAACCCCCACAGCCTCTCTGTGGCTCCTGTGTTCCCCTTACATGAGTTTTTGACCACTTCATCATGCCAGCCCCATGCACCCCTCCTTCTGCCCACCCACAATCCTCCACTAGGCCTGCTGCAGCTGCTATTGCTGCCAATGAGACCTGCTCCACAACAAACGTGACAAAACCATGGATGAACTAGCCACTGTCCGAGGCGTTGTCAGGGCGCTGTTTGCCAGGGCAGCTCTTAAGGCAGACATTTTACCTTCATTTATGGCAATGAAAACATGAAGCCAACAAATCACCTACTTTCTCTCACCCATGCGTTCCTCTTCCTTTGTGTTTCAACATGAATATTCCTCTCCCATCTCTCCTTGTTCAGGTGAGAGGGGTGGCTGCATGACCTTGCTATGCTGACTTATGTAAAAGATCCTAGCTTTGCCAGGAGGAGCTGCAGCTGACTCCGAGCTGGTAAGTACTACTACTTGTCTTATGAAACACAACAATAAAACACCCTTCGAGTTCAATGGGAGCTGGATTTGATCCTAACATATTTCCTGTTGTGTGACCATATGTAACTCTACATTTGCTCCTCCTCTTTGCTCTACTGTACTCATGCCTTTTGACTGGATGCTCTTTAGGGCAGGGGCCTGTCCACCACGCAGCAGAAGTCTGCAGGCTGGTACCGCAGGACCCACCCACGAGGCTCAGAAAACAGCCTTGTGGGAACGGCTGGAGAGAAGGCACCGAGTGGGTCACACGTTCCTTGGGAAAGTCACTAGCTACATAAAAGCAACCCAAAATTAAACAAGACCAAGCCACAGCTGATAAGCTCCCCGGATCCTGAAGGGATCTTGGAAGATGCTGTATTTACATTAACTACCTCACTAATGACACTAAAGCATTTCAAATCCCAGCGCCCCTTCCACTTTAGCACTCCAACCCAGACCAGCAACTATCTACCGCCAGGGGTGGGTAAATGCCCGAGGCCTGTGCTGACTGCTAAACCATGCCCTGCCCTCTCCCTTGAAGCCAGTGACAGGGGTTGATGCTGGATCTCCATGGGGTGGTGACCCTGGAGAAGACTCTAGCAGTGTGTGAGGTTACTCCCCCCCAGAAGCCCCTCTTTATCAATGCGCTGAGACGTGAGAGGAAGTGAGTTCAGCCAGAGTTTGTCTAAACATGCTGTGCTTTATCCGAAAAGTGCTCAGATCTCCTCCTTTTTCCCAGGCAAATCCCAACAGCTCCAAGGTAACCTTCACCCTTCTTTCTGCCTTAATGTGGCAGAGGAGATGGAGGAGGGAGTGCATGAAGGGAACAGCGCGCTTAGCTTACTGCTAGGGCCCGGTGGAGCTGGGCTGACTCCCATAGCAGAAGTATCTCCAAACTCAAGTATTCAAAAATCTCAGGTCAGCCCCCCACCAAGATCATAAGATTAAGTAGAAGTCAGGAGTTTGAGGGCGTGGGCGGCTGGAGATAGGTTGTGAGCATTTTGGGTACCCTCAGGTCATGTTCACAAGCTTCTCTCTGCAAAAAAATAGTGCAAGAAATATTTGGTCCCTCCCCAAAAGGAAGCAGACATCTTTACCTAATCCCAGGTCTCAAGTGATTAAATCCCTCCCCCCATGTTAACATTTATGCTGTGATTAACCTGTTAAGGAGTACGCCCAATTTAAGATGTCATAAAATGGCAAAACAGTCATAAAAGCATTCTACATATAATACAGAATATTTTTATGGAGGGCTTGTAGGAAGCCATAAATGAATGTGTGGCTGTTCCAGGGATGCCAATCAGCTGATTGTTGAATCCAGCCATGGGACTGTACCAGGGTCTTGAACAGGCCCTGGGGGCTGGCAATCAGCTGGGTATCAGGCCCAGCTCTGGGCCTGCAGACACCCAACTTTCAACTTGTTGGTATAGGCAGAGCTTGGGATCAGGATCCTGAACTCCCCCTGTAATGGCAAGTAGACTGGGCATGATTGGGATCTGCTCCTCAAACCTCAAACTGTGCTTCAAGCCATGCATGTGTGACCTGGAAGGAGGCACGACTGTTGGGATTGAGGATCAGATGTCATGGTGCTTTTAAATGAATGTGAGCCAGGGGCCTTTGTGGAAAATAGCATCAAATATTCAGAGAACTGACAACACTGACAGACACAAGTGTTACAGACATCAGGTAAATTCCTAACCCAAGGGAAGTATTACAATCGATTTCAACAGAGCCGAGATTTCACTTACACGGAGTACCTTTTAGACTAAGTGGTAGGAATTGCCCTCTAATCTGTGGTGGGGGGAGTAGCAGCAGTAGATGTCTGGACCATTTATTAATGATGACATCTTTCACATCTCCCGAGTCTCACAGATGGGACCAGGGAAGCGTGAGATGAAGAATTAATCTGGCTTTATGCTCTATACAAAAACACATCTATCCTGCACAAGCAACCCATAAACTGCACTCAGCTCAGTCTCACAACTTAGTGTGGGGTGGGAACAAGAAGAACACTGCCTGTTTTGATCAAAGCTTGAAAACCAGAATGGAAAAGCACAGCTACAAAACTTCCCTACACAAGAAACGAAAAAGTGTGGCTCTTGTGGAAGTCATGAGCTGACACAACTGCTAAAAGCCCCGAATGCAGTCAGGCAAATCTCCCACTGCCCAACTGGAAGACACGCTCATCCTGAGTAGCCAAACCCTTGGCTCTGCTAATGCAGCCCCACCCTGACCTGCAGAACCCCTGCTCTTCCCCTGAGCAAAGCATGCCAGAAAGTTCAAGTTGCACAGTAGGGCAAGTTTGTACCTTGGAAAGTCTGTGCTCAGGATGGAGATGAAATCCCACTGACTTAATTTTCTCTTGTGATCTAATGAGTTTTCCAGTCCAGGAGGCCACAAATGAGGCACTGGTACATTAAGCTACAGCAGTGCCAGTTTACCCCTAACCCTCTTGACCAGGGAACCTTCTTTTGCTTGCTTTGCTTTTTGAGCAGTTCTGCTGACAGGATTTGTTGGGTTAATTTCCAACCCAGCACAAAGATCTTGGTTTCTCTCAGGCTAGTACCTAGTATCCAAGGCACAAACGGGGAAACCTTACAAAGATGGGTCCAAAAGCAGAATCACGGGGACTGGGTTGGTTTCTACTTTCTCAGTGCCTACTGCTAGCAAACCCCATAGAGTAATAACAGCACTTCAAGAAGCTGTGCACACATTAATAACCAACTACCTTCACCTCAACCCTAACCCCAACCTTTGCTCACAGCACATACCTTATCCCATGAGTAGTCACAATGAAACCACTGGGACTATTCAAGGAGTGACAGTACCATTCAGCATACGAAGAGGCAAAACTTGGATCAAACCAATCAATCCTCTTCTTAGCCCCAGGAGCTAACTACACAGTACCATTATCCCCACTTTCACAAAGGGGGAGACTGGAATGGCAGCATGACGACTTGCATAAGGCCATGCTGTGCAGTGAGTTAATAGCAGAACCAGGATCCAAAACAGCCCTCCTGCCAGCACAACCCTCTTTATTCTTCAGACTGTGCTGCACTTTGCAGGTCTAGGTTATGTCCCTGCCAGTCACTAGCAAAACTCTGAATGACTCCAGGCTCATAGGGCCAGAGAAGGAGGTAGAAAGTCCCTTCCCACCCACACCAACTGTGTGGGCCTGCTTGGTCTTAGCTGCCAAAGGGCACGCTTGGACACTTGGCCAGCTTTTTTAATTTTCTGTGCCAGGGCTCCAGCAAAGAGTTTGGAGGAGCTTGTCTCCCTGCTGTATTTACAAAGCAATGTCCTATCCCCTGCCTGAGAGAGCAGCTCCAAGATCCATGTATGAGTGAATGAAAATTCACACTCAGAGATAAAACTGTCCATAGAAAACAACCACATACTGGGTCCAAGGACTGGCAAAGCACTGTCAATCCTAACTCGCAACAAATACCTGTGCAATCCCTCTAGATCTAAGCACACTGAAAAAAGCTAGCTGAAAGGATGCATCTGAGTGTATCTGCACAATTCTTTTCCCTTCGGGAGGTCAAAGCTGTAATTCAATCACAAGCAAGAAACTCCTTGCCCCATACTGCATGTGAATAACTCTTTTCAAAGCCTATCCCTTCCAAGGCAACGTGCCCTTCAAGACTTTAATTTGATCTTTCTCTGTCTTCAGGTCTCCCAACACTGAACTTTTCTTTAAGAGTGAATTAAGCAGCATATGTTATTCCCTGGACAACAAGAAAGGAGAGGAGATGGATCCATCCTAAAGACTGAAGTACTGTAGAAGACAGTCAAGTGAACACTGAGAAGTACAATTTGTGAAGGGAGGCAATATATTTTATTGGGCCAAGATTTTAGCTGGGGGAGATGTTAGCAAGCCTCTGGCCACAAAATACCCTCCTCCACAGGTCTGGGAAAGAAGCAGATACAGCCAAAGTTAAATGCTAGCTCTGAAGTTTGCCCAGTAAATGTATTATTTAACCTCTCCATCTTGCTTCTCCCGTACTTCCTCCTGGACCAGCTTAGCTACAACAGCAACATCATTACAAGTAAGGAAACGTGGATCCATTTTTATAAGTAAATGACTGCCCAACGTGAGTTGATCACAGGACAATCTAACGTAATGGGGCCAGATTCCTGAGGGAAGTATAAAATACTGCTGTGCCGCAGATAACAGAGGGCTGGTAATACGTATACACAGCTCTGCAGTGCTGGAATGTCTCTTATCACCTCCATCTCCTTGGCCCCACTCTGGGATTAGTGCAGCATGTATAACGAAAGTGATAATCACAGAGAATGCAGGAAAATGCTGCCTGCCCAAGCCCTGCTGCTCTGGTCTCAAAGAAAGACAAAGGTTGAGGTTTCAAATGGGCCAAATCACCTGGCCCTGAATCAGGGTTGATTTCTTCAGGCTCTTTGGAAGTGCCAGGAAAGGACTAGGTGTCACTTGTGTGACATAGGTAGGCATTGTGTATCATCTTAATTTGCATACGAAGCTTTAAAGTTCATGAAATCAAGGGCTTAACTTCCCCTGGAAGAGCCAGACCCAGGATCCCAACACACGGTGCACCGCACCTCATTCAGAAGCATGAAGCCTCCCTGTTCACTACAAGGTATCGAACAGCTCTGCAAGCACACCTCCATCCTGATCTGTAACAACTCAACCCCACATGCACTTCTTCCCCCACCTCTCCTAAGCAGGCTGAAAAATGTGTAGCGCTGTCTTGCTATCCGCATTGCCAAGGACAATGCTGAGACCATCAACCCATTCACACTTGGGGCCCAAGAATAGGAAGCGCATTTTGCTGCTTATATAACTGTAAGCACTGAAGCACCAAGTGCTTTTCAAAGCACCAGGCGCCATGGTGCTTGCATATGTAAAAATGCCCAAGAATACTAGCTCAATGCTCACTCTAGAACCACAGGTGCTGAAAAATCTGGCTTTGCTTCAACCAGTTTTCACTCCAGAGGCAAGTGCTGCCTTCACTAGGCCAGAAGGCTGCACCCTTTCTTCACTCTGAAGCAACCAGTGGGAAAACAAAGCCAAAGAGGACCCAAGCCAGTGAGAAAATCCTATTCTTATTTTGTGATAGTCACAAGATCCTTATATGGTTTGTTATGTACTTTTCTTTTCATATGTGCAGAATTCATTAGCTGCAGTGCTCTGCATGGTGTTTCAGTCTGGACAGCTGAGCTAACCCCTTTGGTACAGCCTTGGTTCTTGGCATGATGCAGGTCTACCCCCCGCCCCAGGAAAGAATTAAAACAACTCAATGGAACGAGCCATCTTTGTATGCAACCCCAGAAAAAACCCAGGGAACTCCTCTTCAGAGACATTCTTCAGGAGACCAACAAATAAATGCACTATTTAAACTGACCGAAGAGACGGGAACCCCCATCCCAATTCCCTTCTTTAAATGTAACAGCAGATGGAACAAAAAACCAGGCCCAAAAAAGTCTTAGCATAGGCTCCACTCCAAGATGAGCTGCTTCTTCCATTTATAGCCACATTCAGCCCAGCTTAGTTGCAACATCTTGGACTCTAAGAAGTAATCTCTCTGTGCAAGTGTTTGTGTTTGTATTTGAAGGAGGAGAGAAGAACACAATCTGGCCAATTGTCAAGTTATCTTGTTTGATCACAGTGAAGTTTGATGTTCTCAAAACAAAGTTATCTCTGTACAATCTTAATTCAGTTCTTCAACTCTTTTTATATGGATTATTGTCCTGGCACATTCCCCAACCTACCCTATCTAGTGCTGGCCAACAGCAACATCATGCTAGACAGAACCAGGGATCTATAAAAAGTTTAAAAGCCAATTGTTCCATCTGGGCAAGTCGATTCTTATCCTATTTCTTTCAGGTGGTAAATGAGGCCCGTTGGCAGACTGCACTGAAATCACGTGTCAATCGCTTACCCAGAACTGGAAGAGATCAAAGTGGAACTTCTTTTATATCTCAACCAAGATAAGTCTTTTAGAATCTTATCTGCCTGCAAGATTATTAAGCTAAATGAGCAGAAATCTAAAGAGGCCAAAGGAATCAATGGGTGGGAGGAAATCCCAGAGCCCTACTGCCTTGTATTCCTATTGTGACCATTATCATGAGCTACACAGAGTAGATTTGCAATAGCCTGGGAGCCCTCTCATTATAAGATAAAATCCCCTTCTCTCCTGCCTGGTCCCTCATGTAATCATTTCTACCTATGAAAATCAAAGAGTGGGGGGAGAGTGGGAGGGGGGACTGATTCTCATTTACACTGAGGTCCTTTTACTGGATTGCAGCAGCACAAAAACAGCTTACTGAAATGGAGCCTGGGCCTCTACTGTGTTACTTCTACTTAGAATAAATATAAATGGTGATTCAAGGGGTACAGCCATGGAGGATAGGTCAGAGGCTCAATAGGTGGCACTCTTCCTTCAGCATCCTCTATATTCAGGCAGCATCCCAGCAGTGCTGTGCTGCTGCCTTTTGGATGAACACAAGGGGCCTGACCTTTAGAGACTCCAAGCACACTCATCCCAGCATTTTTCTTGGAAAGTTTTAGAGGCAACTCTCATGCTGATGCATTGAAATTAGAAACAAGAGAAGCTAGTTAGATCATCTCGCCCAGTGCTGGATAGCCCCTGCAGCACAACATCTAGTGTTCAGACTAGTCCAAAGCGAAATGACTCAAGCAACGGGGCTCCACCACTTCCTCTGGGAGCCTATTCTACAAGATCAGAGATCTCAGCTGATGAGGTCACCCCTTGACAGCAGACCCACAGGGACATACAATGGGGCAAACAAATTCCTTCATTCATTTCTATTTGGCTCTCAATGAAGCGAGAAAACGAGACACTAAATCTGCTAAATAAGAGGAAATAAATTCAAAGTTTGGCCCTGATTCACATTCAGGAGGGGATGGGGAGGAGGAGGAAGGGTTGGGAATAAAGGAGTGGGTATCTGTTATGTCAAAAATATTAATAGCAGCTTGAGGCAGTAATACTGCAGTCACAGAAGGATCGCAGTACAATGTAGAGATACCTGGGCTAGCTTTAAATTAGCTGGCTTGAGTACTGGGAGCAGCTTAACTGCAGCAGCATGGAGCTCAAGGCAGCTAATTTACTGTGCTTCGGAGTAGTTTTTGGAGCTTACACTGAGCTCTGAGCCGCTAGCCCCCCTAGTTTAAAGCAGAGCAGGTATCTCTCCACAGATCTTAAGGTGCAAGCCTACTGCCCAGCTCCAGACTAACACAGTTAACTCTCTCTCTCTCCATTACATAGGAAACACTGCAGAGACTACAGGATCAATTTACCAGAAGAATCACTGGCTTCTGATCATCACATATGCTTATAATGATCTACCTCTTGGCCTTAGCTGCATAAAACCATTACTGTGTTCAGACATTGCTCCTTATCTGTGCCCACGCTGGCTCTGGAGGCTGGGAACTGTCACTTCTAGGTCATTTTCACAATGGCATGAGATCCTCTTCCCCTCATATGTGCACACTCTTGCTCTCACTCTTTCCAGATAATTGGCGCTGCCTGCTTTCATCTTTCCAGATTATCTCATGCTTGGCACCTGCCCCACATGCACATATCTGGCCTCTGTGAGTTTTTCACCCCCACTCCTCCACTTTCAGTCCCTCTCTGTTTGGGATCTCAGGCTGTAGGCTCTTTCCTGTTTAAGAAAAAATATACAACTCGTAACCCAGCCCAAATGTGTCAGCTGGTATTAAGGAAATGTTTCCCTGCAGCTTTAATCTCTCAGCGCAGCTAAATTGCTATGCAGCTCAGGGACTTGGAAACGATTACTCACTGTTTATCCACAAAGCCTGACCCACAACTCTTGGGTAGAATTGCTGTGTTTATTAACTTAAATCTTTTTAAAACCCTGGCTGCACTTAGGCAACAAAAGCTAACCAGTCAACTTCATCTTGACAGGGCCTTAAGAGACACCGTGATGCCTGGCGAGTGTTAAGCCTCTCTGGATGGACCAGGGAATTAACACAGTCCGCTCCTCAAAGCCATAGGAATAGGATGACCATACATCCCGGTTTGGCCAGGACAGACCCAGATTTCAGAGGCTGGCTGGTGAACATTTAAATGAGTGTCCCGTGCGTAGGGCATGGGACGCAGAGGCAGAGTGGGAGGCACTGTGAAACAGGAAGCCCTAGCAGACAGCAAAAATGCCTTAAAATAGGTTAGCTTGATTAGTGGAATGACCATTAATACTAATTGTTCCTTCACAGGTGATTGTTAACATCTGGGAAGGGGAGCAAGGGGCTCTAGTGAGGCAGTCCTCGCCCCTTCGCCCCAAATGTCCTCCTAGAAACCATGGACCCCACCCCCCTTTTTTTTTTGGAGGTCTCCTTTTACAGACTTCTGTGGGTTTGATACTGTACAACCACTTTCATCAGCTCTGAGTGACATTCAGGGACACAGGCAGGTGGGCTGCAAAGGAGCACTGAAGTGTGGGTTTGGTTTGGATCAGTGTCCAAAGCTCAAGCACTTCAACAAATCTTCCTGAAATTATTGAACCTAAAGAGACTGTAAAGCGGGGCTGGCAACTAGCTCACCTTGCCTCCAAATCCCTGGCGCTCCCTCGGGCATTCCACAAGAACCCAGGCAGGACAGCAACAGCTTCCACGAGAAAATATGTTGTTAAAAAGTTATTAGTAATCCTTTGAGCTCCAACACAGCTCAAGCCCAGCTACAGGAATACAGGGACTGTTACCATGAACCTGGCCAGTGGTCCACCTCAACCAGTCTCTGGAAGAGACCAGAAGCAGCTGCTTCAGATGGAGGGTGGGCTCATGTTTTGTACGGACATCCAGTTATTTCATCTGCCTTGGCTTATCTACCTTGAGAAGACGGCTTGAGAGGAAAAAAACCAGCTAGACAGGAAGCAGTAAGAGACTGTGGCCAAGAGCAGGAGAATGAAGCTATGGAGATAAGTTGACATTAAACTGTGCTATGGCCTTGACAAAGCTAGTAGGCCACAATACATAAACAGGGCAACTCAGGAAGCCCAAGGATGGGGTTTGAGGGGACGTAACCAAAATAACTGTGATGAAGGTATGATGCACAGGAGCACTGGGAAGAAACGGATGGATTTTCCCTCACCCCAGTCATGTAACATGGATCGGAGCTCCCCAAGTTATGTCTCTCTCTCTCTGGCAGGGGTTGGTTTCTCCTGACTCCAGTAATGTCTGTTATAGCACTCAGCTGCCCTTTGCATACTCTTGCAATTACATCTATACATTTTCTCTGAGCGATACTGAGAAATGAGCCACATTACCCTTAAGGGTAGACAGAGCTGGCTTGAGACTCCTGGGGGCCCCAGACAGCAGCTAAGGCATTGACTGCTCTCTCCTCCCACCATGAACTGAGTGACTTGCACTAATGCTATCTTGTGCAGTGGGGACCAACCTTTTTGGAGGTGTGCCACTCAGATCACCCTCCCTTGCTTGGTCTGCTGCTCTTCTTTCTGCTCCCTACCCTATTTGCCACCATACTGCCTGTGCTACATGCCACATACACAGGCTGCCCATGCCACTTGAGCTAGTAGATCTACCAAAGCCAGGGTCCTTGGAAACAGTGGTTCACCCCTGGAAGCAGAGCAGGAGGTAAGTGTGAAAAAGTGGACAAATGCCTACTGCGGGGTAAATGCAAACACAGGTCCCTTTCCTCAGTCATGAGAGAGTTAAACAGGGGTTCAAAGCTGGGGGAAGCAAGGACACAGCATGAAAGAATTTACAGGTTAGGAATAATTGTATTTGCCTCTGGGCGCAGCAACATCCTAGTAAAAGCTATACATCCATGGGTTAATCATGCAGTCATTCTGTCACAAGAGACTAAAGCTGCAGCTTTTAGTGGAAAAGACCAAGATGAATGAGGGAAATAGGACAGAGAATGAGAGAAGGAAACTTTCATCTTGGTGTCACCAGCTCTGCTCCAGTCCAGCCCCACATCACTAGTGGCAGAAATTTTCTGCCATCTGGAAGCAGTTAGATGGTCAGCATTAAAGGAGCTGGAGCTCTCAGTTTACTTGCCCACAGCAGCAAAACCACCATCAGCCCGCCACAGCCTCAGAGAGGATGAAGACTGAAAGGGCTTGGAAAAAGGGACTGTGCTTTCACCAGAAAGAGGTCCACATTGCAGAGGTTCAAGCTCATTCTGCCACTGCCTGCCTTGCACTAATTCTTCAGGCAAGTATCAGCACCCCAAAAATCACATAAGAGGAAAATGAGGGACAGGTAAAAAGTGACTTGCCTCACACTGCAAACTGGCAGCAGCCTGCGACAGACCCCAAAAGTCCTGCCTTTTAGGCAGCTGCTTCAGCCACAAAGACACTTCTTCAGCGGCTTGGAAGGCATGCAGATTAAGGATCTAGGTGCTCTTCTGCCTCAACGATCCGCGTTGCTGTAAGCCCTCCGGTGACAATCCTAAACCTCCTCCACATCTCTCTGCAAATCCTAAGCATTCCTATCCCCGCTATTTATTTACACACACACACACACACACACACACACACACACACACACGAGGGAACTGAGCTGCTTTCTACCCAGAACTCCCTCTCCCATTTTCCCTACCAGACATCAGAACCATCAGAAAGAAACAGCTGATATCCTTTCCTTTTCAAACTACATCTAGTGCCAGGGAGTTTGCTGGACAATTCAATCACCCCGGAGCTTTAAATCTGTTCGTCATTGGAGAGCTGCAAACGGAGAGACACTGACAACTATCTGCATCTTCCTCCATGAACCGTCTCAAACCGACTGCCCTCAAGACTCATAAATCTGCTCTGAGATTGCAGTGAAGATCCTTGGTCACTCAACCTCTGTTATACCCTTCACCCAGGACTGCAAAGCAGTTTAAAAGAGGTGAATTAAGCACCGCTGCCTCCAAAAGAGCAGGTAAGGATTACACTTATTTTATAGACTGATATATGGCGGCATGCGGAGAGAGCACCACATGCAACACGTTCAACATGACAAAGTACATGCAAGGAAGAGAATTACTCAGGGCAAGTTATACAAAGCTCCATCCAAAGGATTTGGCTGGCATCTTCCCAAGCCAATGGGAAGCCTTCAAAAGCCGTCCACTGCAGAGGAATCAGGGATGCCCCACGCCACAGCACTTCAGTGTGTATTGCCATCATGGCCCAGCCTCCTCCCCCCATGGTTCCTTTGTCCCGGAGATGAAACAAAAGGGAATTCTAGCAGCGCAGCTAACACAACTCCCACCACACCCTCTGCTGAGCCAACAAAGGCAACAGAGCCCAGATACAGGCTTCAGGCAAACAGAAGCAGCTAGTGGGTGCAGGGTGTCACCGATGCACCTCTCCTCCCAGCCAGGTGTGACCCACACACCTGCAGGGGTCTAGACGGGGGCATCAGGGAGGCAGTGCACGGGTGTTCCCATGGCAGTAAAAACAGAAGAGAGGCAGTCTCTAAGCCTGCACTCAGGAAGGGAAAACACCAAAATGACAAGCACCCAGCACCAACAAGTTACCACGGACGCAGGCACGCCACAGTAAGAAAACACGCCGGGGCAAAGTTATGCTTGCCTTGTGCTGGTGGAAAGGGGTGACCGAGCTCACACGAGTGCCTCCATCCCAGTTTGAAGGGTGTGTGCGGTCAGTTGTACAGTGGAAGGAACAGTGACAGCGACAATGACAGTGAGTGGACTGAGAATGTAAAACCCAAAATCAGGGCTAGGACTAAGAGACTGCGATTGGGTTAGGGAAAGGACTGCGGGCAGGTGTGCGGGAACATGGGTGCAGGATTTATTGTAATGGGTGCGCGGGCTTTAAATGTGGTTTAAGGTATATGAAGAAAAGCTTATGCTAGATGCTATATGTAGATATATATCTATATCTATATATAAAACTACATCTATATCTATAACTATATAGATAGAGAGAGATGTTTTTCAACAAAAAAAAACCCCCAGTTGTATACAGCAAGTGAGGCCACCACCCTTCTGGGCCTTCTCAGCAGAAAAGCCAAGGAAATAATAAACCAACCTAATCTTCTCCCCTAGGATGGAGCCATTCAGGTCAAGCTTGGAGCACTCTGGAAGGAAGAAGTATTTGCATTGCTGTTGCCTGCTCTAGGATACATATACTAGAGGGGGCTTCAGTCTCCAGGGCCATCAGAGCAGCATTAGACTAAAGCAAGTAAATGGAGAGGGGAATAAAAAGAAGACAGAGATTTCCAATCTGTGCGCAATGCTCTTTGGATTTAAATATGCATATAAATTAATAGGTGATTAGCCCAGCTCTCCTGCTCCTGGCTAAGAACCAAATGGCATTTGAAGCTACACAGTTGAACACTCCTGCACTCACACAAACTAACTGCCTCCCCACAGCAGTTTCCCCATAGCTAACTGCTCTGCTTGTTTGGTTTCCTTTTCTCTGCGGTTTGCCTCTGAACAGCTCAGCTCCAGGAGACAGCTCTCTTCCTCCAACTGGCCCCTTCCTGCATCATATGCTTTTCTGGACTCCTCCAGCAAAAGCAGTGAGGCTGGGACGAGGGGTAGGAGGCAAGCAGCACAGGAACACAGCTGAGCCGCTGACAGATGAAGCTCTGGGGAAATAAAGCCAGGTCCCAGTAACAGGCCGGAGACAGCCATGAGCTGTTAACAGAGACAGCCATGAGCTGTTAACAGCTTCCCCTTCTTCACCGTTTGCAAGGTTCTGCCGGAGGGGCAGGAGCAGTGAGGAGTTTCCAGCACCCTATGATCATCTTATGTGACCCCGTCTCTGGGAGCATTTACCAGCTAGAGGAAGAAGGGAATCAGTCCAGATGGTTCTTCTGACCATTGAGCCAGGTAACAAGAGCCTGACATCCAGAGGTCCCTGCAAGAGCAGGGCTCCAGTGGGTCCAGAGATCTCCTGAGCTTCACCTGCATCCAGGCGGAACGCCCTTCGTTCTGCACTGCAGGTCCGCATGACCCATGCTGCCGGACGGTGCCTGAAGACTGTGCTCTCAGCCCTTTCCTCCCTTATGCTGAAAGCAGGTGTGTCACTGAGCTGTCATGAACCTTCAAATAAAAACTCCCTGCAGCCAATCTCAGAGACCAAATGGAAATCCATCCCCATCTTAGTTCCACACAGGACACATTTGCTTACCAGGACAGCCTCTTTTTCTTATGGGCTGTTCCATTACCATGGTCAGGGAAGACCTTGAGTGATTTGCCATCGTGCCAGACAACATCCCAGCCGAAGACGGCAAGTCCCTTCCTCCACCCCTCAGCCACAAACAGGAAAAGCCGCCTGCTTCCTAACCAAGAGTCACTACTACTTTTTCCTAGTGGAAGAGGTTGGTTATTAGGACTTCCTGTTTCAGCTACTTAAACATCACAGGTCTTTTATGGCTCCTTGAGTGTTTAGTCCATGCCCTTGAACCCCCAGATGCAATGATGGCATCACCACTAGACCTGCTCAGGCAGATAGAGCAGTGTCTAGGTAGCCAGGAAGTCTTGGACCATGCAAAATGGTAGTCAGTGGAAATGACAGGCTTTTAAAATCAAGTAGTAGGGCAATCTCCAAAAGGCAACTCCTTTCTCTTTCTACCCTCACCCCAGGCATTCTCTGCCCCCACCTGACAAACTGTGTGAAGAAGGGTTAAGTTGAACATCTCCACAAAAGGGTTCCCAGAAGCACACGCTGTACCCTGCTTTCATTAAGGGAACCCCACCACTCTCACAGTCCCTATGTTGCAAGTTCCTGCTCTGCTTGAGCAAACATGGGATTTCTCAGACACCTGCTCTACTCCCCTGGATCATGCTCAGGAAGCCAAGTGCTGATCAGGGCCCTTTTCCCCTAATGTGGCAGGAGACTGACAGCCAAGCAGGACAAATGATGGGCAGTGTCACAGACCACGGATGGAGGGGTCTTTCTTTGTCTGCACTCACTGGTGCAGATATAGTGAAGCAAATGGGATACGATACCGCAGAACGGGCTCCGACTGAAAGCAGCCAAGGAAGCAGCAGTTTCGCAGGCAGCTTTCATCTGCTGGCAGAGGAAGGGCAGCTGGAGGCTGCAGGGGGAGCAGAGGGTTTGTTTTGCTAGCTTCTAGGCTGTAAATCTGAGCTGAGAAGGGGGGGATAAGGAAGAAGACCCTTTCTTAGCCTTTTGACTCTGCTTCTTGGCTCTTCCATTGGACACAGGGTCGCTCGGGGACTGAAAGCCTCTTTTGTATGAGACGAGGGAGCACGGCTGTCTTGTTCTGTAAATCTTACCCCAGACAGCTGTGCCATTGTGCAAACCTCATCCTCAGCAGCTGTCCCAGGATTCGGGAGCTTCCTTTGGTTCAAAGATATCCCTTCTGACAGGCAGCTGTCCGGGGATTCAGCAGCTTAGGTTCTGTCTCCAGGCCCCAGCAAAGGGCCCGATTCTGTGCGGTGCTGAGATCAGCATCAGTGAGAGAAGAGGATCATCTACACCTCCTTGAAAGTGCGTTGTATTTGACAGGATCAGGCTCACCAAGCATCCAGCTGAGTGGATGGTCTTTGAGGGGATTACTCATGTTATGCTAAACCCAAAGTGGGTTGGATTGCACTCATTTCTGAGATTTTGCTCAGCTGTGCGCAGTTGGAGACTGTCTACTGACCTGACTGCAGCTGTCCTGGGGGATTTTCCTTTCTTTCTAAAATGGTACAAGCCCACAAGGTAAAGGGGCATCACTAGTTCTTCTTCACCAGTGCTGCAAGTCTTGGAGAGGAGGGGACAAGACTACGGTCTAATCCCAGCTTTGTAACTGACTCCCCATCTGACCTGGGGCGCCTGCCAGGGAGACACTTGGCACAGGATCTTCCAACCTCCCCACAGCGGGAAAGCATGACAGTGGAGGGGAAGCAGAGAAGACTGGATCCGAGGACAGCAGCAGCAAGTTCTCCAGCGGGAGCTGTAGTGACAGGGACACAGACAACGGATGAACTAACACTTGTAACCCTGTAACGGGGGTGGGGATGAAGAGACTATGGTGTCAGGTCTGAAAGACCAGTGGACTTGGGTGCGAGTGCATGGGTGCACATATTGTAATGGTTTCGGGAACCCAGCGGGTCTTTGTACGGGTGCGTATAGTATATCGAGTTTATGATTTTCCTTTTTGGTTTATGACTAAGAGGGTGTATATATATATAATTTTATGTATATATAAGAGATATATTTTTATAATAAACCCTCCCATTTGACCTGGGGCAAGTTACTTGTGATGGAAGCATGGCTTCTTTTGACACCTCAGCCACGGGGGGCCAACTTGATGTACTCTGAGCCTGCTTTTCAATGGGGCTGTGAACCTGCCACTACCAACAAGATCAGCTACAACAGGGCACCACTCCCTGATCCCCTGCTGCAATCCTGCTGACAGAGACCAACTCCCCCACCTGCCTTCACATATACAAAAGACTCCCTTCAACGCTCTCTCTGGGCACTAGGATGGGGAGAGAAGCCTTTTTAGAGGCCACAGTATCCCACAAGTCACGGGGAGGGTTATAGGCAGCAAGTTTCAAGAAGTACTTCAAGACGCAGGAAGACCCAATCAGTAGGCACAGAGAGATCTGCATGAGACCATAGGATTTTTCTTCCACAGATGGTACATCACAGCTGAGACCTATGCCGGAGGAACAGATGGGCCCAATATAGCTTCTTCATTGGACAACGTAGTTTCCTTTTCTGTGGAAACTTTTGAGCAGGAGGCAGCCTAGTCAAGTGCTAATGCCACCCTAAAAAGCCACCGCCCATCTCCTAAGCCCCAACATAGCAGTGACTAGAGGGTCCAGCTGCCAGTGCCAGAAGAGGAGAGGAGGAAGTGGTGTTTCCCACTTGATCAAGTGCAACTAGAGGCCAGCATTCCCCAAGCAAAACTACTCTAACAAGCCTCTGAAGGCAACCGGCCTGGCTGGAAGACACCGAGCAGGGAAGATGCAGAAGCTCCAGAGGGGTAATGGCAAACACAGCAGGAAGCTTGGATGCCGCTTGCAGAGTCCACATGGCCAGAAGGAGAGGAGGAAAGTGACTACCCTCAGCACCAGTCATCTTCAACCGCTGTTCAGAGCTAACAAAGCAACTAAGAAAAGAGCTGCAAAGGCCCCAAACTGCCTTGCAAGGAAGACTGGTCAACTCCCAGCTGGGCTAGGGAGTGAAGGGGAGGGGATGGGAAGGGCTGTTTAACTCAGCGGCCTAGCAAAGACCTCCCAGGGTCCAGTTTCAGCAGCAACACTCCACCCCATAATTAATACAAAAGACATTTGTGTGTCGTGGCAAGGAGCAGGGTGGGGAGGGGAGGTTATGGCCTCAGACACAAATGCTGCACCTAGCAGAGGAGGGAAGGATTCAATGATGGGGAATGGAAAAATAATTAAAGAGCTGGAAAAGAAGTCTCATTTAAAAGGGGGGAAAAAAAATGAAGGCTTCAGTCCTGGTGGGGGAGGGCAGCTGGCTTTAATGTCTAATGCAGGATTAACTGAAAACACAACAGTGCTAATATAAAACAGGGCTCCAGCTGAATAGTGGCTCCAGTCCATGACACGGTTTTTAGTCTCTTGCTCCCAGAACCAGAAGGAGAGAGATCTTGATTTCTGCTAATTGAGAGGCTGGTTTTTGCCTCAGCATGACAATAAATATTGACATAATGCACAGCCATTAGCAACAAAATGAAACAGCAGGTAATGTGGATGGCAGGCGCCCTCCAACCACATCACCGCAATGGGCCAAAGGTTTTTCACACAGAGACTCTGGCAAGGCAGATGAGCTGAAAACTAGGACTAGTAGAGTCAGAAGTGTCCCTTCTTCCAGGCAGCTGAGGGCAAGTGGACCTTCGCCATTTTCTCTTTCTACCTGATGCAGGATGTGCAGCCTCATGGTACCGTACTGCAGGGCCACTGGCAGTTTTAACATCCCCAACAGAGTCACCTGTGCCAGAACTGTGTTTAGTTACCCGGCAGTATGGAAAGCAGAAGCCTCAGCACCAAAACCACTCAACCTTGCCACACAGGCTGAGAGAGGGACAACTAGAAGGCTCTTATCTTCCTAGAGGGACAGCTAGAGAACAAACACGTGCATTTAGCACCATGTTACACAACCATCTTCCCAGGGATCTACTTACCTTCTTCGCTCTTTGGTGGATGCTCAGCCATTACTGGTTGTGGCTTTGCTTCTGGCTGGAGAGGCTGACTGGTCAAGGAAGGCTCCAAATTCTCCATCTGCCGGACTGGTGGGGTTGGGACCTCTGCAGCCTTCGCTACCTGGATTTCTACTCGCTTGGTGGCGACATCGGGCACGGGGGTGGTGTCAGCTCTCCGCTGAGGCATCTCTGGGATCTTTGAGGTGGGGGCTTCCATCCTCCGGAGAGACGGCTCCTGGGACTTGCCTAGAGTGATTTCAGTCCTTCTTGGCGTAGGCTCAGGAGGTTTGTGCCCCAGCACCTCTGCTCGCTTGAGGCCAAACCTTGAGAGCCCCGAAGTGGAATTCTCCACTTGCTTGGATGAGATATCGATGGAGATTTCTGTTCTTCTGGACACCGGCTCAGGGAGTTTGGGTCCAGCAAGCTCCACTCTCCTCAGGGAGGACTTGGGTGACCTCTGACCTGGCGACTCTCCATGTCTGGCAGCTGGTTCTGAATTTCGGGCACCGAGATCCTGGAATTTCTGCGTGGAGCTGGAGACAGCAGACCTGAGGAGAGGGTTTGGGGTTCGTCTTTGTGGAGTGGAGGAATTTGAAGGCTGGTCGACCTCCTCGACCTCAAAAGATCTCTTCAGAGCTGAAAAACAGAAATAAAATTCAGAATCCATTAAGCAAGCTGTTGTCTTCCATCTGATGGTATCAAAGCACTCTACAAACATTCAGTAATCCTCATGGCCTCCCTCTGTACCAGTTAGGTAAGCCAAGATTAATACCTATATTTAACACATGGGGAAACTCAGAAACAGAAAGCTGATGTAATTTGCCCAATAAAACACAGCAAGTTAGTGCCAACTTAGGACCCAAACCCAGGAATCCCAATTCTTAGAAAACGGATGGCTCGGGTCACTAGGCCTGAGGCCTTCTTTGCCACAAACCTAGCACCATCACATCTGCCTGCATAACGTTGGGTGTAGGTTGCTGTTGTATTAGTTCTCCGCTGATGAGGGCTAGAGCTCCTACACCAGCTTCGTAGCCACGTAGCTGACTTCACAAGGCACAACACAACGTGGATGAGGCTTGGGTTTCAATCCGAATAACGAGTCACTGCTTCTTCCACCCCAAAGGATGCAAAAGTAAATATAGGGGATGACTTCCAGTAAAATAACTCAAATCCACCCTCATTAAAGCATCCAGACCAGATGGGGACAAGAAATCCCAGGCACATGTGCCAACGAAAAAGAAGGGTGGAAAAGAGAAAAGCTTAAGTCATGTTTTAGTAACAAAGCAAAGCATTTTAAAAAAACATTCAGAAAGCCCTAATACAGTACAAGCTCTCATAGCCCTCATTGTACCGATGGGAAAACTGAGAGTATGTACAAAGGAATAAATTCAGTCAGTTAAAAAAAGGGCATGGATTTACTGCAGAACAGCTGACATGGTAACTGTGTATGTGCCTACTGTTACCCAGTGGTAACTGGAAGCTAAGCAGTAGTAACTTAGCCCTAGTGCACCGAGGGAAGTTTAGTTTCCACTTATTGCAGTGCAAGACTGGACAAATGGATAGCTGCTGCAAGTCAGCCAGGCTTTTAACTAATTATAGCCAGGCTATAATTTTTTTGTATTCATTTGCCCATGTCCCAAGGATCAGAGAGGGCAAACAATGTACCTGATTTTCTAAAGAGCCAGCAACAAAACCCAAGATATCTGGGCCTCACAAGCATAAGTTTAGGACAGAACAGTTATGTTTAATCAACTTATAATAACACTATGTCTCCACACCATCACTTTGTCTCTCAGCTCCAGCACATGGTGGCAGTAATCTGTGCACATACACCACCATACAGCTGTATGCTATTTAAAATGAAGCTCTTTCATGTCATTGGTGTCCTGTCTCAAGGGACCCAGACCACTTCCTGTGGTCTCTTTAATGCACAGAGACAGCTTTCCCTACATGATGGCCTATGCAAGAAGCAAGGAAAAAATCTCTAAAACCAGAAAGCTATCTGCGAAAACCATAAGCATTGCAGTCTCCGGGACCCAGGGTCATTGGACTTGAACTGCGGGCACTCAGAAGAAAAGCACAGCAATGGAGCCACTGCTGCCAACCCATGTCTCCTCTAACCTGACCGATGGTCCCAGGCCTTAGTTGCCCAGGATCAGCCCCTCTCATTTGGCCTGGTTCCTGTTAGAACAGTCAGATGTGACTCACTTTGCCCACCCCTTCCATTAGCTCTATTAAGGAAACGGGCATCCAAAGAGAACGCCTCTGACTCCAGTCTAGATGGCCCCCTCCAGTCCCAGGCTGCCAAGCCAAGGGAGTAAGCCGTGAACTCTCAAGGCCAACAAAGAAAAAGGGAGGAGGAAAGAGTAACTCAGAGCCTTCCCATTACTCTGCTTGGCCTTTGTATGCCCCCAAAACTCCGATGTTAAAGTACTCGTAGCCACAGAGCCTGCATGAAAAAAGAAGCCCATTGCAGCCCCCTTGCTGTAACACAAAATAGCTTGGTGCCATGTACCAGTGGGCTGTGGAAAGGGAAAGGGTAGGGAGCATCAGCACCAAACTATGCTTCCTGGGGTCTGACCTCTGCAGAAGTATAGAGACAAGCAAAGGTAGAGCCAGAGGGCAGTTGCACAGTCCCTTCCAAACCTTGCAGAGCTGCCCGAGTTCCTGCAGCATCCCATAGCCACTTGCTCCGGTGCAGCTGCACGGACAGGGACAAAGGGTGTGGCATCCTCAGAGTGGGGCACAAGCTCTGCACTCAGGCACACCTGCCAGCCCAAACGCTGCAGATTAGGCAATTGGAGCCCCCCACTTCAGAGGAGCTCCAATCCACCTGCTCCACCCTCCAATGCCAGCTGAAAAAAACCCAGACAAAATTCCCTTTGCTCCCTTTCCCCCCTCTCCCATTTCGAAAATAGGAATGGGCTGGGAGCTCCACAGATGCAAGTAACAGAACACACTGATTTGGAGCTTATTCATCTGAACCCTTGTGCAAGGAAAGTTCAGATTTTCATGGGATCAGGCTCTTTTAAAGCCATCTGCAGCCACACACTTCTGCTTGGTCATGGCTGTAGACCACTTTCTGGGGCCAGATCAGGCAAAAATTGTCACTTCTGTCTGTGCGCTCAGTAAGAAACAGCCAAGGTTCAGGTGTGATGATGCCAAGGTGTGCACTGAGCATGCACACACTGCCCTTAAAAACAACCTTGTGCCCTTCTTCCCTAGAAGCACACGTGTCTGCCTGAACTACGAGGCACTTACTGACTTCACAGGGAAGGAGAGCGCCCTGTATAGCAAACACTTGGATTCCCAGGGACTTTCTACATGCACAGGTCCACTTACCCCAGGTTTCCATCTGCCCCTGCACTACCATGGTCTCATAAAAGCAATGGGTTATAAGTACCTAAATGACTTCCCAGGTTCACACAATGTGAAATGGCAGCTGAGCTCCCCCCATGCTGTTCTAGCACTCTCAGCTCTGGGCCACCTTCCTCTCCACTCCTCTTCAGGAAACTCTTAAGAGCATTTCCAGTGAAGAACAAGAGACTGCCTTGTGCTCCGTCTCGTGTGGAAAATGGCTCCGTGAGTGCCTGAGCACGGAGAAGGCCGAGAGGCCTGTGAACTCTCAATCCCTTTGACACATGCATTTGTTAGAGGAGCAGCCTCTGCGCTTGGCAATGGGAACCATCTGCTCCAGCTCTCTGCAGCCTACGGGGTCAGGAAACTGTTCCACGTGGCAGGAACCTCAGCGCTGCTTTGCCAGCAGATTGAAACTGCATCTGCTGACTCGCAGCTGCCTCAGCGTTCGGGTGTTACACTTCTGTGGAGAAGGTCCCCCCCCCCTCCTCAAGCTGCAGTGTACCGGGCAGCACGCTGGAGCTGGCTGCTGGGAAATCTCCCCTGCTGCAAGACACATTTGGAGGGTGGGGATTTAGGATGGGGATGCAGCTGCTCAGCACAGCACTCTCCTGCATTGGTGGGGGGGATGGCAGATTAGACAGCCATGCATGCGTTTAAATCTGGAAGGAGCAGAGTGAGGTTTGAGGCTTGGGCTAAGCTGTGTGCTTTGCTGGCAAAAACTGGAGCTCCTGCAAGCCTCATGTTTCAAGGCTGGTGGGAGTCTCAGGGCCAAATTCAATGGGAAATCAAAGGCATCTGCTGTCCCTATGCTCCACCTCAGCTAACTTGGTCTCTGGCCTCCCATCACAGCTCTTGCACATCAATTAGGCTGTCAGCCATGCTCAGAGGCTTAACAGAAAGGGCATGGGAAGAGTATGCTGACGAGCACGTGCGAGTCCAAAGGTAGTCTATACAAGAGGGGGACAAGATGGGCAAGGAAAATGGTTAGGGGGCTTAGGTACATGGCTTATGAAAAGAGGCTGAGGGAACGGGGCTTATTTAGTCTGGAGAAGAGAAGACCAAGGGGGCATTTAATAGCAGCCTTCAACTACCTGAAGGGTAGTTACAAAGAGGATGGAGCTGGACTGCTCTCAGTGGTGGCAGATGACAGAGCAAGTTGCAGCAAGGGAAATTTAGGTTGATATTAGGAGACAATTTCTTACTAGGAGGGTAGCAAAGCATTGGAAGAGGTTACCCAGAGAGGTGGTAGAAACTCCATCCCTAGAGGTTTTTAAGATCTGGGTAGACAAAGCTCTGGCATAGGATGGTCCTGCTTTGAGAAGGGGGTTGGGCTAGGTGACCTCCTGAGGTCCCTTCCAACCCTAATTTTCTGTGATTGTATGATTCTAAAATGGCACAAATCACTGGCTTAGGCTCCTCTATGACCTTGACTCCACCTACCAGGGCCTGTGGACCCCAGGGCGGCCGCAGGCCCCCCTGGGAAGGGGCTCAGGAGCTTAAAGCCTCCTGTTACAACAAACAGCCTTTAATAAGGGGCACTGCAAAGCAATTAGTGCAGCTTGGGCTGTGGGAATCTCCCAAAAAGCGGTCACAGGTTGGGTGCCAGTGTCACTCTTGGACACTTTGCAGCAGCCCAACTCTCTCCCCAGGCCGCCACAAGCTTTACTCATAAAGCACCCAGTCTTTCAGAGTGGGAATGCTGGGGGTCAACAGGGTCCTAGGACTGGCCCGATGGTGACAATTCCTCCAGTAGCAGTGTAGGGGAAAGCACTGGGGAGGAGAGCAGAGACAGGAGGGCAGCCTGCAGAGGCTGAAGTCCATGGACACCTCTGCTAGCCTGGAGCGGTGATGAAGGGACAAGGTGCAGTTCAGGCACAGGACTAGGATTGTGGAGATCTCCATTCACCTCATGGGCCTGCTACAGGCTCCCTGTACAGCACTGGGCCTGTGCAGAAGTTGGGCTGTAAAACAGCAGAGCAGTCCAAAAAGGAAACATATCCAACCCTGTGAAACCCAGAAGAAAAAGCAAAATCTGTGCATGATAATGGGCTGTGGGCTGCTTAGTCAGCATTACTATTACAGTCCCTATGAGGCTCCAGGGTGCTAGCTAGCACTGTACTATACAAATGTAATAAGGTCCCCACAAGCACAGGCTGAGCAAGCTTGCTTCAGTGCTACACTGGCCAAAGATCAGCAGCTTGACTGCAGCCTGGAAACAGGGCTCTGTTATTTCAATATTATACTTTGCCTTTCTGATTTGTGCATTGCCATCAATTAAGATAAACGACTGCTTACATACTGCATTTGCCACAGAATGAGGTGCATTATCTCACGAGAGGTTAAGTGTCTTGCTCAACTGAAACCACCACTCAGAAAGCATCCAAGCCTTTACTGCTGTCAACAGAAGCAAGTGTGTGATAACTGATAAGTGATGATTTGAGAGAAAACCTGAGGTGTATGCCACAGCATCCACACGAAATACAGGAACACCAAAGAACTCCAGTAAAGTGATGAGACAAGTAACACCCTGCCGTCCGACCACACGCTGCACCCCCAAGCACTCCAAGTGCTATGGCAATGGGGGAGCTGTATCACTAGAAGGCTAGATTAGCTACATGGCTCCCCCCACCACTGAAATGCAGGCATCTTTGAGGTAGATGTTGTTTAGCACCACATACGAATGCTGCCCTGCACTTCTGGACACGCAGCAAAAAAGAGGCATATCCATTTTAATTTATAGCAAGTGGCAGAATGCCATCTCCTGCACTGGCATTTGGTATTTGTTAACGCCCTGGTTTCTGTATAGTGCCATGGGATCTTTAACAACTGCTGCTGGTCAGGCTCCTTCCTTTGCCTCTCACTAGGGAGATGCCACTCCCTGCAGCAGGGTTGCAGTCCAGCACAAGGTGGGGACGTTGATTCAGCATGAACTCAGAGGGGAAAATGCCATCTACTGCACTACAGATGCCACTCGGGTGAAGAACACTCAAGGATGCAAATCCTAAGAAAAGCCTTGAAGGAGGATGCTGCTTTCCCTTCATTTCACTTGCTCCTTGTTCCCAGGATGAACTGGAAGGTTTTCACTGGAGTCACCTGCTGAAATTCTTAGACCTTTTCTTATGAGACGGGGACTGAAACTGGTATCTTCTATTTTCAGGCCTGGCCATTTTAGTCACAGCCACGGGACCTTCTGCTGCCACTTCTGCATCTCTCATTGATGATGACACTAGAAGAACACCTGGGACCGGCCACTCAGGCTCCTGCACTGCCCTGGCAATACCCGGTTCTCTCCAAATATTCCTCCCCAAAGTGAAGCAGCCAAGATCCCCAAATGATGTCACTACCCAGAGAGACACAGAAGCCCTCTACCGCTCATCAGTTTTGCCACAGGCATGTCTTTCTGCTACCTACCCAGGCCTGGCAGCTGACTGCATAGCACAAGGAAATCCCAACTATTGGGACCAAAGCGCTCAGTTTGAGGGATTTAGCCAGCTGGGAGTTGACACACACAGTGCCAAGGGACCATGTGTTGAGCTGCTTTTCTGCACTGGAGGTTCCTCAAAGCTAGAGAGGGCTTGTATTGCTGAGTAGGACATCACAGCCCAGCTCTACAATTCTGCAGGCTGGTTCAAAGCACACTGAGATAAATGAAGTTGACAGGAAACCTTCCTCTGGACTCTAAATGAAGCCCACAGATCAGATCTCATTCATTTTCCTCTTCCACTGGCTTTTGCAGAAATGGATCTAGAACCTATTAGCACCACTTCAGCTAATGCCACAGGCCCCCCCATCATAGAGTACAGGATAGCAGACGGAGAGCGTGCTGACCCAAACTGCAAGGTTTTCAGGGCAGCTGAGGCCCCCAGGAAAGCAGAAGCCGGTGCAGAGGACACAAGACAAACTATAGTAGGCCCGCTGGTGGCAGGCAGCAGAGGACATCTGAGAGACTCACCCTGACTCCAAAACAGTCCTCGCATGGCCAAAGCTCCCATGCTCCTCGGGGCCAGGAAGAGTTGCCTGTGGCAAGCAAGTCTCACACTTCCCCTGAAGGTGAACGCCAATGCATTTTTCAAGCTCTGCAGCTGCCTGGGTCTGTTGAGCAAACATGTGCCTCCTCGCCTTTCTGTGGCTTTGCTTGCCCCAGTTTCTGTCTTTCCTGCTCAGCGTCACCTCTCCTTTACTATCTGGACAGATCAGCTGAGTG
>NW_017728928.1:15256400-15261404 GCF_001723895.1 Crocodylus porosus
AATCCCAGAAAAAAAAAAAAAAGGCAGAAAGAAAGAAAAAGATGGTTTAAAAATAGCCTGCCCAGCCCAGAGCCAAGAGAAGGAAAGTAAACAGCCCTTGTTCCAGGCAACCCGCCTCCTGGCTTCCTGCAGGGAAGCTGGCTTATTAATTAAAACAACAGCTAAAGGGCGTCCAGTGCTGAAGATCAACCCTGAAGGCAGGCCTTGCGCTACCCTTCCCAGGCACCCAGCACAGCAGGCTCCCAAGGAAACCGAGTCGACACAGTCTCTTATAGCAGAATGGCTAATGCTTTATTCCCCCTGGGTCCCCACCCCAGTCTCCTATTTCACAAGACATATGCTCCTTGACAGCTGGCTCAAGAGCAGCTCATGCAGCCAACCTAAATCCCCTTCCCCTGCACTTCCATGCTATACTTTTCCTCTTCTACTTTAACAGGGAAGAAGCCTCCTCCATCTCACACCGCTACTCAATTATCCAGAGCACAAACCCCTACAAAGTGCGTTTTCTGCACCCATGCAAGTGGGGGACTCACCCTAAAAACCGCAAACAGCTTCCATAATATTGCTGTGCCTTGTCAACTTGCTGCCATGTTCTGTCCTAGAATGGCTCCATCTCATTGAATTAGGCCTGCCTGTATGTCGTAAGGGCTTGGAAATGAAAGGCTGAAGGAACATGGTATGCTTCATATCAAGGAAGAAAGATTACAGAGAGTATGATGGCAGTTTTGAAATATTCAAGAGATGAGGCCATAAGGGAGATGGAAAAAAAACTGTTGTCCCTTGGTAACAGAGGGCAAGACATAAGCACTGGTTTAAACTATAGCAAAGCAGATTTAGATTAAATCTTGGGAAAAAGACTTCACGACTATAAAAACAGCAGGACACCGGAACAAGCCGCATAGCGAAGTCATCGAATCACCATCCTTTGAGATTTTCAAGAAAAGGCTGGGCAGGCATCTGTCACAGGTTGTTTAGGGCCAGTGCATCCTGACTTTGTGCAGGGAGGTTGGACTAGATGACCCTGGAGGTCCAGTCTAATCCTAGGGTTTGATTGCGAATGTAAGTCACTGCTGTTATGATGAGCCATGCTGGGCAAATACATAAGCTTGCTGAATCAAGAAAATGTTAAACAACCGGTTGGGATTAAACTGAATTTTAAAATATTTTGGTTTGGTTTGGTTTGGTTTGGCAAGGAAAACCAAAAGCATTGCATTTTGTCAGGCAAGGAGTGCTCTATCTGGCACAAAATTAAACGTCTCATTTGGGGACATGTATAAGAACGGCACAGGGAAAAGCAAGCCAGGTTCAGCACTGAAGAGGCAAGAGGCCTTAATCACCAGGGACTAAACAGGACATTTTCTAGTGCAAGCTCTCCTGTTTCACTCAGTGCAAATAAGTGCCATTCACTAGAGCAGGGGTTCTCATACTGCAGTGTGCCCCTGGGGGTACGCAAGACACCCCACGGGATAGCCGGGAGAAATTGTGGAATGGTAGATTTAATTTTCATTGTGATAATAATTGGCAGTTAAGGAGTCAAAAGATAAAACACATGCTGGTAGGGTTATGGAGGCAGCTGGTAAATCTGGAAGGGGGTACGCAATAAGAAAAAGTTTGGGAATCTCTGCACTAAAATCCAGGGGTCTCAGGACCTGGGAGCGTGTACTAAGCACCTGACTCGACACAGGTTTGCTCTCTTGGTTTCTGTATCTAAGTACTCTCTATACAACAATGTGGAGCAGCTCCAACAAGTGCACTTGAGCAAGCCCAGCAATCATCATTTTTCAGCAAATTTATTTTCTCACATCTTGCCCTGTGGGAGAGACCAGATTTGATACGTTGGGATGTGGCCAGGGGCTCTTAAAGATGGATCCTTAATGCTTCTGACAGCAGGAGGAGACATGGTCGCAACTCTTCCTCACTCTCCTCTAAGCAGTTTTGTGTTGTGGTTAAACAAAAACATAGAAATCAATAGAAAACATCTTTTTTGAAGAGAGAGAGAGAGAAAAAAAAACACAAGCAACTCCAGCTGTGCCTACGGGTGTCTGAACACTGGACTCTGCCCTGACCACCAGCAGGTGCTATGGCATTGCAGGGAGGCTGCTATGTAGCATCTGCAACTCAGCAAAAACTCTCCCTCATTTGAATCCTCCCACACACTCCCTTTGCTCTCCACATCCTGGCCTGCCCTGCGTGGGGGCTACATATTGCTCACACTTCTTTGCCCTTTAAGCTGCGCTATCCCAAGGAGAGGGCAGGCAGAGCAGGGCAGAACCTCAGCCTCACTTCCCCTGAACCCAGGGGAGATAGGAGAGTCCCAGCTAAAAATGTCACGATGCTGAAGGGGAGAAAAAGCTGTCCATCTCCTGAAAGGACCCTGCTCTCAACAATTCTGTTTACTAACAATAAATGCATCGACTTTGCCCCCACAAGGAAGTGCACATTCAGACAGAAACAGGGCCCACGGTTTCCTTTGCTACAGCAAGTGCTGTTGCTTGTCTGTGCAGGGCCTTTGAATCCTTTTAAAGGAAACTTTACCCTTGGGACTTTTCTTGACAGAGGTGAGGAAATGGATTTGCAGCGTGGGTATCATCACTTCCGTTATTGCTCAGGACTTTTCTCCACTTAAAGATTGTTCTTTAATACCCATCTCCTCCATGAATCCTTCCAACCTGATGACGTGATTACCAAACCCTGTCTCAATTAAGTTGCTCTCTGTTTTGCTAGTCACTCTTAGGGCCGTGTGCTGCATGTGGGGAAAATGCAGAGAAGTGTCACCGTTGTGGTGATTCAGCCACATATGCTCACACTGCCTGGTCAGTGAAACAATCTCTAGGAGCAAGTGCTGAGCCCCGCAAGGTTTAGATGCAGGATGTGATCCTGCAATGCAGGCATTATGGCCAGGAAATGCGTTTCACAGGAAATGTCTGCAAAACCTCACAAATGCATACACAGCTAGAGATGTGACAAACTACATTTGTTGTACATCTCCCAGCCCATCTGCACTGCCTGCTTACTGCTGCAGTCTAAGGGCATCATGACGCTTTCACTGGTGCCTCTCAGTCACTCCCACTCTTACACACCATGGCGTGCTGAGGCAAGGATTAGGACATCCTCTGTGGATCGTGCCTAGAGAAAGCAAGGTTCAAGGGACAAACCTCTGGTACACATCCCAGTAGTTTACAAAACAGCCAAGTTAAATTTAAGAAAGCTACTGGCAAGTGACAAGGCACAAGGATTCGTCCAGGAACATGCATCTCCTCAAGAGCCCCTTTTCACAGCCAGATCCAGAACCCAGAGAAGACAAAGGAAGGATTCTCGGTGACATTGGTGGGCTCTCTGGCTCCTATCCCAAAGCTCTGTATTTCCCTGGTTACTAAATAAATCACTAGTGAGGTTCCCCCACACCCCCAGCATATGCTGCATGATGCAGTGCCCATCAGGAAAGAGCTCCCTTTCTTCATGTGGAAGGAAACCCCCTTGGATGACACCCGTAGAACAGGGAGGCAGAGGTTAGCAACTGAGGACATCCTTTAAACAAAAGACATCATGTAACACCCAAGGGGATGTTTTACACAAGGAAACCGCTATTCACAACGCGCCAGAGGAGACCAAAGCAAGCAGAGAGGGATGCTGCTTCCTACAGGACTTACACTGCTGCACAACCTGAGCCACAGACTCTGCAGACTGCAGAACTAAACTGCTTCCCATTAAACATCCCTCACCCCTCGCATGGTTTCTGTAACCTGGGGTTATGTTTGCTTGCCTGCCTAAGCACTAAAAGCTTTTGTTTCATTTTTAGACACAAAAGACTCTTATGGGAATAAGCCAGAACCAGTTAACCTGTTTATTTCATAATATACAATGGCATTATTCTGGAACATTGATTTTCCTTTAAACTGCTACCAGATGGTGACCTTGTGTTCAGTGGGGAGAGAGAGAGGAGCGGGCATGATTACTGGAGATATCATTTTTCAAATGAGATTAAAAAAAATCAAGATCCTAACCATTCATGATCAGTAAAGAAGCCCAGATATTTGTCATGAAGGGTGGGGTATCAGACCCAGATTTCTGGCCACACTTCAGTTTGAATCATGACATCTCTCCATCTCATTGCCTCCTGGGGGTTCAACTGGCCGCAGCAACCTCCAGCATGTCCTGTCTTAGGCTTCTGTGAGGGCTCCTCTATTCCAGGGGTAGGCAATTATTTTGGGCAGAGGGTTGCTTACTGAGTTTTGACAAACCATCGAGGGCTGCATGACAGGCAGCCAGGGGCAGATAGGTATTAATTTTCTAAACCTTTTAAGGGCCCCGTGAGCCAGTTAGAACAGCCTGGCGCATCCAGCCTGCAGGCCGCATTTTGCCCACCCCTGCATCTATTCTCCTAAATAGTAACCCTGGTTCATGGCTGCATTTTAGTGCCAGATGAAGCAAAGGGCTACGATACCCTCTGGGTGGAAGGAGTTATTAGATCCACTCAATTATAAAATACTACGTTAGTGATGTGCATACATGTCTTTCGCAGACCTGTTCAATATTAATGAGTTATGGGCCACCACATTGTCTGAGACTCACCAAGGGACCTCTGGAGCGAAGGCCATAAGCTATCACAGCTTGAGCCAAAGCTCCCCAGATAAAGCTACAGAAGCTGTGTCATTTGTGGATGCTGCAGTGAAGGAAACCTGTAACACACTCTCACAACACACTCCCCCCTCGGGCACCTCAGAGACGGCCACCCAGACGGAGCCCCTGGCTCCCGGCTGCGGGGGCTGCCTGTTGCTTTTTCAGGCTCTGGGGCCCAGGGATATGGCCACCTCCCCATGTGGGGTCTGCTCCCTTTTGGGGTCTCTGGCACACCAGCTGGAGGAGCTCCAGGCCACAGTCCAGAGACTGTGTGCCATCAGGGGCTGTGAGCAGGAGATCAACTCCTGCTGCCGGAGGGTAGACCACGGTCCCCCTCCAGGACTAAGGAGGACTCTGGGACCTCCCGCTCTGCCCAGTCAGGGG
>NW_017728928.1:15261415-15262818 GCF_001723895.1 Crocodylus porosus
TCCCATACTTCACCCTGGCTGTGCAGTGCCTGCCTCTGCCCCAGCCCCACTCCCTCCCTCCCTCACCACGGGGACCTTGATCTGCCCCCCCGTGTGCCCCTTCCCTTCCCCCACAGCAAACTTACCAGCCAGAGGCTGCTCTCCAAGCTGCCCGTCTGCATATCCAAATTGGATCAGTATTGGCCAATATGGCTCATTAAAAATTGGCCATTGGTATTGGCCCAAAAATTCTCTACTGGTGCACCCCTATTTACAAGTCATGAAACAAAAAATTGGAGCTGGAAGCATGTTTTTTAAAAAAGTTACCACTAGCAGATACAAAAACACCTAGTCAGCATCGCAAATCAGGTCACCAAAGCACATCAAGCTTGAGTATGTATTCTCTATGCTGAGCCCCAGAGCTCCATTGAAAAGCCTCCCTCACTCGCTCACTTCCACCCAACACACACCAAATCTCAAAAATTAGGTAGCATAAGTGGTTTAGCTTGACCATGAGTATGATCAGAGCTGCTCTCAGGGTCTCTACCTTGGGTGTGCCCCAAGCTGCTGTAAATCAGCTATACTGTTTAATTTATGGAACTTGGCACAAGCTGAGTGGGTAAGCAAGCTTCTCAGTGGCACTTGCAGGCTCAGAGACAGCATCTGCATGTCCTTACTGACGGTCCCTTATCTCCCCATGGTGCTTTACAGACAGTTGGTAACTTATCCTCAAAGCATCCCCATGAAGTATTATCATTTCTATTTTACATACAGGGGGGAAAAAACCCAGGAAAGTTCAGCAGCTTTCCCAAATTCACCCCTTAAATCAGTGTAGGAGGCAAGAACAGAACTCAGAACTTTTTGGATGCTGCTTGGATCCGGAGATCACACAGCTGCCTCTTTCCACAGCAGTTTGCTGCCAGGGGAACATAGGACCCAATGGCTTGGGGTGGTATAGTGACTTCGGTGGCATGAGCCTTGGATGTGGGCATTGCTCTCAGGGACCAAGTGTACATCACAAGTCCTTTCACCAAGTTTCAAAATGGAACTAACACAGGTTCAGTGTAGTCTGCAGGCTGACAAACATATTCCACACACCAGCCCCCTGGCAGGACCATCACTGAGCATTGAGAGTGATACCATGTGAACAGAGAACAGAAATGCAATTATAGAGAAAACTGTGGTGTAAATGAAAGCTCAGATATCTGATATGAACCAAAGATCACTAAGCTAGACTTCCCATGTATTCATCCCAGTTATGACGATTACTTATAATAACCCATGTGACATATTCAAAGCAGTAGTAACCATTATATCATCTTCCAGATGGCCTTTTGGACATTATGTAGATTTCATAGATTTCATAGACATTAGGGCTGGAAGGGACCTCGGGAGATCATCGAGTCCAGCCCCCTGCCCAAAGG
>NW_017728928.1:15263524-15275521 GCF_001723895.1 Crocodylus porosus
TCTGCCCATTTGCTGAGCTTGTCCAGGTCAGCCTGGATCACCCGCCTATCTTCTGCGTGGATGCTTTGCCCCAAAGTTTGGTAGATCAAAGCCATCAAGCAGATCAAGTCAAATTCCTAGCTTTCTCTTCATGATATTAAATATATAAAAACATCTTAGGCTTAAATCTCCAGCACCTTGCAGTTTGTATACTCATCACCCAAACGCAAAATGCTACTAAATCCAAACAATGCAGTTTACAACAATTCTGTCATGGCACAGGTGATTACACAAGATTTATGGGACCAGTGAATCAACCCCCTGGATTCAAAACCTACCTCTGACACTGATTTGCTGGGTGACCTTGGTCAAATTACTTGCCTACTCTGTGCCTAAGTTTGCCTACCTGGAAAATGCAGACAATGATACTTCTGTCCCTCCCAGGGAGACGAAGAGGCTGTGTTCACTAATGTTTCTCAAGTGCTTTCAGGCATATAGACAAAAGGTGCAGAAAGAAAGTCATTTAAAGACTTTTCTAGAAACAGAGATAATAAAAAGACCATAATGTTGAAGATGTCTTATAACAATTCTGCAGGAGGAACTGCAGACATTTGTGAGTGCTTAGTACTGCGGGGCCTCTAGTGGAAAATGACTAGACATTTCTTACTAGCCAGCTTTGTATAGTAAGATATGTTTAAAAGATCTTACTGAAACACTGGAAAAAATAAGAGAAAACATGCTGATTGGCTTGGGGGTTTCCTTTCATTTTTCCAGCACTTCTTGCTAGCCATGCTGTTCTTCCAGAGATTCATCAGCAGGTGAATTTTCAACCTCACCTGTGCTTTTAATTTATAGCCAGAAGGTCATCAGCACTGTGGTCTCTCTTGCAAAACATTGTACATCAACCTCTGCTTTGGCAGTGCTGTGCTGGGCACTCGTGGAATAACAGCCACAAAGGGTTAAAGAGCAATGATTGCTTTGAGCCAGCCAGCCACTGAGGTTGTATGAAGCAGCAGGTAACACATCATCTAAGGTAGGCCATGCTGCAAGGATTCCTGCGTCCTAAAAGGGAAGGCGTGGGTGGAAAAGTGTTAAGATCAAGCAAAGTGGGTGGTAGGGCTTGGACTGACAGAGGATTGATGCCTGTTACTGGAAACAAGACTGCATCATCCTTCATAGTTTAAATGACTCAATCTGTGTTTGACAACATACCCTAATAGGCAGAGGCACCACACGACTGCTTTTTAAAATACAAGGGAGAGGGAATGACTTGAGAGATCTGGCAGGAGCCAAAGGGAGTGTGGGCAGGAGCTTTGCAATGTGCATTACAACACAGCTCTGCTGGTGTCCCCAAGATCTGGCCTCATAGCCCCCTGCTATTCTAACCCTGGGAGCCCTCCCTACCCCTCTCTGCCAACACAGCTCCATCTTGCCCTCACACTCCCTACTAAGCAGGCCAATTCACTCCCACAGGTCCCTTAAGGACTCCAAAGAGTTGGGCAAACTCATCTCACTGGTGAGCTTCGATAAGAGAGACAGGGCAGCGGTGTGCCGGTAGCTGTGAGAGAGGGCAAAGGAGGACAACTGGGAAAAGCCCACAGGATCTTTAACAGCCCTTTCTGCCTTCCCGAGAAGTCATGCTGTCCTGAAACAGCTTGTTCATAGCGGCAGTAAAATATACACAAGCCCCACAGAGCTTGACAGCACTATAAACACACCCTCATGCCACTTTCCCTAAACAGCCCAGGCAACCCACCGAGGGAGAAGGGGGTAGGATGGTGAAAGCAACCCACTGGTCAAGTGGTTCCTGCTAAACATCCCAAGCAGCACAGGCTTCCATGCGGAAAGGGAAGCTTCAGCATTGCAATTAGGCACTGCCATGAACCCAGCAAGCACGTGCAAATACCCTGATGGCCAACAGCTGGTGCCAAGAAATAATGAGGGATTTCTCTTCCTTTCCTCCCCAGTGAACTGAAAGTCACTTAAAAGGAAAGTGCAGGCCAAGATTTAGGATAACTCTTCTGCCTCATTCAACATTTACATTTCCGACAGCAATTTAACATTCAAGCCCCAACTCCTAGCAAGGAAATTCTGATTTTTGCAGTAGGGCAGTAAGAATGTCTGTCCTGATCCTCACTGGCTTCACCCCATTTGCCATGACCATGCTTACTCACCCACGCATGCTCTACCTCCCCCATGGGCAGATCACATCATGTCACCAGGATCAAAAGGCTGCATAACTGCTGCGTCCATTCAAGTGACACAGTCTGTTTGAAGAGAAGAGGGGCTTTGCTCATCGCTCGGCCGGCGAGTGGCAGACTGAGCAGGACACTCTCTCCAGGTCCTTTGCCCTGAAATTTACATTCACTTGCCTTATTTCCTGGAGTCTGGTAATGCTCTTTCTGAATTTCCCCAAGAGGGTCATTACTAAGAACTGGGGCTACACTACAGAATCTGGTTTCCAAGCCCCAGCGACCCACCAATTGCAGAATAGTTTGGATGTGGGGTCTCCCGTCCAGGAGCTGACTCAGGGATGGGAGAAAGGGGCAGTTTCAGAGTCTTATTCAGAGTCTACTTGGGTTCAGAACAAGTGGCTAAAGGGGCCTCACAGGCACCCTGCTGCTGCAGGCTCCAAAGACCCTCTTCACCTCTAGCCTCTTTCTACTTGCACCACCCGAGCCTCTTCAGCTCTATCTGTAGCACTGGAGTAGGGACTGAAATAGCCTGTTCCTTATGTGCCTCACTCCAATGCTGTCTGCACTAACAAGGAGACGAGAGGAAGAAAACTGAAAGGACCGTGAAGATAGTACTCCCATCTCACTCTGGGCACAGTCCCTTCAGGTCAGGTTTCAGGCACACCAAAACCAGCACAGGTAGCAGCATTTGCACCAACCACTATAATTATCCTCACACCTTCCATCAGCAGGAGAGGCACTTAAGGTGCATGCTTTATCACTTCCCTCCTGATCCCAGGGCCACTATGACAGAATAGGCCCCACTTACTCCCTTGCGTGGGGCACTGCAGAGATTGCTGATCAAGCAGAAAATTGCAGTTTGGAGCGCACCGGGGCCTGGCTCTAAGGGCAACGCTGAGAGGAGCGGGGTACTCGGGTCCAGCCTTGACAGATCTGTTCTGCCTAATTGCTGGTCTCTGGTCTGCCCAACCGGGAGAAACTTGTGCCAGCAGCAGTCTCATCAGGAAAGAGTCCACAGAGACCTGGTCTTAGGGTATATCTTCATTGCAAAAGTGACCCTTTTTGAGCCCCCGCTGTCATGAGCCAAGCCAGGGAGCACCTGTACCCATGAGCAATGCTCACAGTGGCTTGGTTCACAGCATGAAGTGAGTGGACTAGCAGGGGAGGACTCGGGCCAACTCCAGCTGCTGCATCCCCACTGTCTCAGCAGCTGTGCCAGATTTAGGCTCAAACTACTTAAACTACAGGTTGGGGCCTCACAATATGAGGGGCCTCTAAATAAGAGAAAAAACCCTGACTCAATATCAAGTTGTATAATAATCAGTTGATAAGTAAGTAAAGGAGATAAAGGAGATATGAGAAAAATGACTCTCTAAATATGAACATTTTCATTCTAATATGACAAAAAATATACATACATTGGATTATTTTTATTGTATGGGGCCTCTTAAGCTGGACATAGCTTAGGGCCTCAACATGTCATAATCCGGTGCTGCTCAGCAGCACTCGAGCTGCAACCTCAGGACAGGCCAGCTCCGTCAGGCATAAAGCAACACTTCACACAAGCCAGGGTATGTGGCATCGGGCTGGCACAGCACTTAAAGTAACACCTCAAACTAAGAGGCATTTAGAGACAGAAAAAGCAGGTGGGGGAATGGGCTCCATCTATTCCAAAGGCAAAGGTCACACTGGTAGCTAGAAGAAGGGTGAGCTGGAGCTTGGTTCAAACAAGAGCCGAGAAACCCCAGAATTCGCAGTGCTCTGTGCTGGAACATCCCTCCACACACACGTGCATCAGCCCGGCAGTCACAGGTGGGAATCCAGCCAAGTCGGGTACTGGTAGCACCGTGGCCCCGGCAGCACAGATTTCTGCTGGACAGTGTGTATCCAGGGTCCTGCACTTTAACATGGGCCTCCAGGTTTTGCTGCTATCAGTACACAAGTTAGGTAGATTAAAACTAGCTCAGAGATGCCTGAACATACCAGACCTTCACCTCCTGGCTGCACTATACCTCAGTCCTGAAGACTGAGCTTTGCCCGGTGACTTCGGAAACATTATCGTGGTGTGAAAGCCTAAGTCACAGATGCCAAGTGATAATATTTCCATTAATTTAGCAGCAGCTTTTCAGAGCAAGTCAGGGGTAACAATAAACCTCTTCAGTGCCCAAGGCCTCTTTCTTCTCCTCCATCAGGGTCCCACGCATGTGAAGGAAGGCAGAAAGGAGAACACTCTGCCATGCTGGTGAAAGACAGCAACAGAGCAATCAGACAAGTCTACAGGCGTGGGCCAAAGCAGGGCAGAGGGATGACTGAAGTAACACCCAGCAGGATGCAGGAATCTTACAGGAAAGGCAGCAGGCACAAAGTATGATTGTAAGCACGTCTGGATGCGGAGGAGGAAAGAGTGACAGGGCAGCCACCGAGTCATCAGACACGTACAGTCTTTGGTCCCTCTGCCGAGAAAGCCAGAATCATCCCCAATGCTGGACATGTGGACCCGCTCCCCCCAGGAAATACTCTCCAACTCATCACCTCCATTTACACATGCCAAACAACCTTAAGAAAAAAGACTGGATTCAAGTGGAATGCAGAGGGGAAAGGATCCAGAAGCCTCCATCTTTATCCTCAGATCCATGTCTCTCTAATGACTAAAAAAGTGCTACCTGTGAGAAGGAAGAGGAAGAGCACTGACAGTGGTTTTGTCTGGCCAGCTGTAAGCACACTGCCCAGTCATTTAAATATTAGAGCTAGTAATGTAAATATTTGGAGTGGTTCCGGGGTCTGAAGCTTCCCTCATTATCTTTGAATTTCCAGCATGTCCCAGGCCAGGGTTTGGTTCCTGCTGCTGCTGCCCGGGGTCTATTCCTCTTCGAAATGGGCTATTTAGCCTGTAGGAAGGTAGAGAGGAAACCAGGGTGAACAGGGAAAACAGGGAACCATGAGACAGGCAAACTGGGACATGACCTCGGCGTCAAGTCCCATGACCAGAGGCAGTTCTGCGGTCACTTGCTGGGCTGAAAGTTGCTCCAAGGGTAATTCTACCCATCTGAACAGGTGGGAGCCAAAAGCTGGCAACTCTAGTGAGTGGAGGGGGAGATCAGCTCCAGGAGGCACGGTTCTAGGCTGGGCTCTGGATGGCTCAGAACGTGGCAACCAGGGCACTCACAGGCACCCTGCTGCTGCAGGCACCAAAGACCCTCTTCACTTCTAGCCTCTGTCTATTTGCACAGCCCACACCTCTTCAGATCACTTGTACAGCCCTTGGCCTTGCCAGCATCTGACCACCTGCCATCTCTTAGCACAATGCTGTGCTTGCCATTGCTATCCTCCCCCACAGCTACCAGGGCTTCCCCTCCTATGCAACATGGGGAAGCTCCCACCCAGGCCTGCCCTGGTGCCAGGGAACACTCGTACTTTGCCCTGCACTTGCTGCTGGCCCCCAGGGGCAAGAGGGGGGACCTAAGCAGTTAGGAGTAGAGACCCCTGGATGATCCTGTATCCAAAGTAGGGCAAGGTCAGGGGCTATTCCCAGAGTCTAGCTCCCACAGGCACAGAAAGAAATTCTCTTCTCGCTTTCCCTCACCTTCACAGTTTACTGATGCTCCATGAATTACCTATATGCTGGGAAAAGATCCAGCCTGCTCACAGGTCTCATGGCTTCTATAGCTGTCTGTGCTACTCTGTCAGGAATGAGCATTGCTAGAAGCTGAGATCAGAGACCCAGGCTTAAGCTAAAATTGGGCAAACCAATCTGGCGAGAGACAGAAAAGCCATAAACAGTTCCCCCGCTCAGAGGAGGCTCCGCTCTGGTCCTGCGAGGTTTTGATAGCCGCCGTCCAGGCCTTCACAGGCACCTGGGAGCTGGAAGCAGCACTGCTGAAATACCATGAGCCAAACTTTTGCTTTGTGTTTCTGGCCAAGACAGGGCAGAAAACACAGAGAAAGAGCCTTTTTGTAAGAAAGTTTTAGTTCATTACTTCAACCCCAGGTTACGTAACTTCTTTGAACGTACACCCCAACTTTTGGATGCTTCTTCAGATACAACCTGTGACCCTTCAGAGAAGTGTTCAGCATTAAGCTGACCTATATCCAAATGTTCTCTACATCTGAGGTAAACTTAAACCAGTTCCCCTAACACTCCTGCATGTTACAATTAATATGATCACCATCAGGCTGCACCTCAGAACAACAAGAGAAGCACCCTTCCCCTCTCCCATCTGGTGCAATTCGCCCCCAAAAATATATATATGGATAAGAAAAATAGGGAATAAAAGTCAAAAAGCAAATCTGCTTTTGTTGACCACAGAAACCCAACTTGGCTGTATTTATGCTGCTGCTGCTCACTCAATGAGCCACCTCCCCTCCAGCCAGCTGGCTGCTTCCCCGTGCAAAATGTTTGCTGTTTTGACAAGAAGTTTCCATGTCCACCATCTTTCTGTCTTGGAGTCAGAAGGCTGTTAAGGAGGCAGAGGCAACACTCAGCAGTCCCTGAAAATCTTTCATTTGAGGATTATATTAAAGCCAGTAGCTCATCTCTGAGCATCCTGCTTCCCCTGTCAGCTGGGGAGGGGAAATGCTAGCATTAGGCATCTGTGAATGACGCCCCGAGTACAAAAGAACTTGTTCCAATCCTATTTCTCAGGGTACAGTACGAAATCAAAAGATCAGGGGCTGGCTATACCCAAGAGCCTCAGCCTCTGCCCTAGCATTTGAGCTGCCCCAAGATGCAGCTGAAAGATTTCTTACCATCTCCTTCACTGTAAACTTGCCCAGGAACCAAGATAATGGAAACCCTATTTGGGGAGCCCCAGTGATCCACATCCACCATGATCCCAGATGAATCAAAGCCCAACCCACAAGCCTACTGCTCACGGCACGCAGGTGATCAGGGAGAAGCCCACACATTTTGACCAAACCAGACTTGGGCCCAAACAAAGTAGTGTTATGAAAACCTTGGACACATCCTCTCCCTCTCTAGCTTTGCACCACGCTGATTGGAAGTCGTGTTGCCCCCAGAGCACTGTAAATATCCCTCTGGCATGTCGCTCTCTAATATTAGCCTCGTGGCTGATTCTCAGCATCTGCAGCATGCCATCAACAGCTGCTTGCCTCGTGCAACATGCAAGAGGAATGCCTGCGCCAAGTGGCAGAGGGACACATGGCCGGGGTATGCATCTGCAGGGATTCCAGGCATTTGCTGAAGTGGATTTTAGGGAAGTGGGGGGGGGCTGAAGAAACCCACTTGAGTCAGATTCCTGGAAACCCCTGGGATCTATTTCCAACTTGGATCCCTTGCGACAAAAAGCCACCTCTTATTCTCATTTACCCCCAAAACCACAGCAGAATCCGTTCTCATGGATGGCCCCTGATCAGTCAGTTTGTGACAGGAACATCAAGGGTGATATCATGTCACAAAGGAAGGTGCCCTGGAGGGGGGTGCATGTGTGTGTGTGGGGGGGGGTGCTGAAATAGAACCAAAAGTTCAGAATGAAGATCTCTCGTCACAGCCTGCAAACTGCTGTCTCATACAACGCCCAAGTCTAGCCAGCTGTACTGCACTGGATTGTAAAAGCCCTTACTTTTGTGAATAATTGATTCAGATGTTCCTTGCTTTCTTTTACAACAAAAGGAATCCTGCTCTATACAGCAGCACAATGTGTAAGCAGCTACTGTCCTATGTTGGTAGCTAGGAGCTACCCTACTTTGACCTGCAATCCCCTCAGTATTCACAAGCTCTGCAGGACTGGGCAAAGCACACCTAGGAAGAGGCAGCAATGAGGGACTCAGGTAGAGCACTTCCCTTTGAATCAGTGCTGGCCCAATGCCCCGGCATCACGCTGCTGGGCACGGTGCCGCTGGAGGTGCAGTTTCTCAATGAACGGCAAAGCCAAGCAGCCACCACGGGTGGTGACTGCAGCTTGTACTGTATTTTCTGTTAGAGCAGAGCTGCTAGCGGTAGCGTCCTGCCCAGGGTCTGACTCGGGTAATTGCATTCTACTTCTCTGGATTACCCTGCAATTTCAAGCCGTTATGAGAACATTTCTCACTTAGAGTCATTTAGCACTTATGCTCACTAGAAAATATTATGTTTCAACATGATTACAAGGCAGGAATGCTAACCAGAATTGAAGGTGAGTAGAGACAAGGACAAGATGCCTGCAGTATCATGTCTGCTCCCTCAACTTCAAGAATGTCTAATGAAGAGGAGTCGGTGTACTGTTTAACAACTGCTGCGTGCAGCCCTGCAGCTGACTGCATTTCAATCGTGGGTATCTTTTCTAAAGGCCATTATTTATGAGGCTTAATTTGACAATGTTTGCATGGAGCTGTAAGATCCTCAGAAGAGCGGCATTACGTATACCCAGCCTATTAATATTCTATCCCTCGTCCCCCTGAACAATTCACCCCAAGTAACTGAAGATGTAACTGTTAATACTACTAATTATATCCCCCTTCAGTGGGCCCCCTTCTTCCAGACAATGCAGCCAGCAGTTTGAAATAGTAAAGATAAGCAGTGTTCCCAAAGGTATGGGACCACGACAAGTTCAAGACCCCCTCCCTACCCGATGCCTTCATATCACTTGTGGCTCCTGAACTTAGGACGTGAATGTCCTAATTATGTTTCAGCGTTTCAAGCTGCAGTAATAAATCTGTGATAAGCTACAGCGCAGATAGAAAATATAGTATGTTTGAGGCAAAAATAATTTGTGACCCATTAAAAAATATATAATCAGCCTGTCCAAATGTGTTATACTATGACCAAAAGCAGACTGATTAGGGCAAGTGTGGGTTTATACTTGCAAAGAAAAGTAGTCAAGCTGGTCACAGTCATCCTGTGTAGCTTAACCAGAAGAGTCTCCTTTCTGAGCTGCATACACATCTTTATTTCACATATTACGCAAAGCTGAGCTAGCTGCAGTTCAGACCCCAGTGCATTGCAGAATTGGCCAGACCTTGGGGGGTTTATTTTGTGGTACCTCTGGGCAGGCCGAGACCTTGATGACGTTGGCTGACAGAAGCAAGGCTGGAGAGTACAGGCACAATGTGTGGTTCAGCCAGCAACAAGAGGATCTCTTCAGAAGACCTGCCAAAGCCTTGAACCCCCAAGTTTATTTACAATGCTTGTGCATAAATCTTGTCAAGTGGGAGACCAAATAATGGGTAGGGGAGTTTGGGGGGAGGGGTAGAAATCTGTCAGTGTTTATTCAAGAAGACTGAATTCTTGCCAGTCACATTAAAAGGGATTAAAACCTTCTTTACTCTACCTGCTAGCCCAGTGCATGCTTGTAGATGAATGCACTGCTGCACAGCTCAGAAGAGATTATTAACCCCCTCCACCAGCAGCGCTGCACTGAGAACAACCCAGCACCGTGTTCCTCCCTAGGTCCATCGCAAGGAACTGGTGCTCCTCCGGTGCCTGCATTCCCCTGGCTTGGACCCTGGCGCTCACTGAACTGGAGCACAGCAACATGCGCTCTTTGCCCCAGGAGACCCCCTTTATAGGATGCTCACACTGCTCAGCAGCAGTATGGCCATCGCAGTGCTGGCCCACTACATGTGGCAAAGCTCCCATGTCTTAATTGGTGGCTTGCAGCATTATCCCAACATCCCAGCCCACGACCTGCGACTGTACCTCCTGTGACTTAACTGGTTTGAAGTGAAAACCTCAGCCCCGAGCCAACAAGGAACTCAGGAGGCCGGGGAAGGAGGCGGCAGAGTATATGATTATTGGAAGACCGACTGCGCTGCCACTTGCAGAAAGATTTCAGCTCCTAGATGATCTTTAAACAATGACTTCAGGGTGTATCTAATGGCCAAGTCTTCCCCCTTGGCCTTGAGCCATGTCAAGTGGGGATGCCTACCTAGAAGAGACAAATGCTACACTCACTACTCCATGGGGTATGGAGAATAATTGGTGCTGGCACTACTACGGTCTCTTCTTGGCATCCTGCCATGGACGTGCAAGAGGTAATTAAGCTGTGAAACAGTAGCCTGGACCCCTGGTCCAAGGCTATGCCAGAACTTTTGGCCACAGACACATCCACAGCTTTTTCTTGGTTTCTCTCTGCATGCAGCCAGAAGCTGCCATCAAGAAAACATTCACTCTGGGGATCAAAATTTTCTCTCATTGTTGGGCAGCTTCTTGGCATGGAGGAGCATACACAGTCTTGAACAAACAGCCCTTAGGCTCACAGCAGGGCCTTCATCATCCTCGGTTGTTCTCCAAGTGGTGAATTACTTTACTCTTCAGAGATTTAAATGCAGTTGGGGGGGGAGGCAAGGAGGAGGCTTGTAATTACACCAGAGTATGAACACACGGCAGCAGGGAACTGTAGTACAGGTCCCTGAAGGACAATGAATGCATGCAGTGAAGTCAAGAGTGGAAAGTAGACCCAGCATTTGGGGAACTTTTCTCACTCCAAGTCTCCACTAGCATGGCACAGAGTTTGTAACAGGACTCAATTTCCCTCCACCTCTCACACAAACCCTGCAGTAAACGCTGCAGTAAGACCTAGGCAGGCAAGGTTCCTTGGATTAGACCACCTAAATAGTTGGAAAAATTGTTCTTTACAAGTTTTTGGGCACAAACACCCTTCTCTGGGCACAGCAAGAGTCTGCTGGTGTTTGTGTGGGTGGAAGACTTATGCCTCCTTACCCCACAGGGCTCACTGAAATGAAGGCGTGCCCCATGCTTGCGAGGGAGAGAAAGGATCTTAAGATGAAGGTGTGAAACTGGGACTCAGGAGACCAGGGTCCAGCTCCCAGCTCTGCTACACACATTCTGTATCAGCCAGAGCAAGACATTTCATGCCTCAGTCTCCTCGAGTATAAAACAGAGATAATGATGCTGCTGTACCTGACCGCACCGCAGGGGTCACAGGGCTCAGTTGATTAGGAGTGGATGATGCATTCAGATACTACAACTATGGAAGCCAAAGAAGTAGCTAGGCAGGGAGCCCCAAGACCATCATTTGTCATGCTGGCTCCCCAGGACTTTGCTGTTTCTTGGTTTTCTACAGACCACTGTGAGAAGGTGGATCATGCCAGTTTACGAGCAGCCTTCATGCTCCCCATAGGATTCGCTTTCCAGGACTCATGCCAGCACTGAGAAATAGAGCTCCCCTGAGCCTAAAGCCACTGGTCATGCCTGTGTTCTCAAAGCCCAGTTCAGACGAGGCCCCTCATCCTGTTTTGCCCATCACTGGCCCACTCACCTATCCGACAGGAGCACACGCTTGGCTGGGATATTTATTTCTGCTCTCCCAAAGACTGAGCAGACTGGGCGCGCGCCCAGAGCACACAGTCAGAAGGCAGTCGTCCAAAGCCTCCCACGTGCCTGAAGGGTCCTCCAGGAGAGATCCTCCTCTGCAGGACGCTCGGCAGGGGAGCGGCCAGCCACAAAGCAGTCGCACGGTACCAAGCAGCTGAAACTGCACCAGTCTCAACCAGGCGCTTCCTACAGCGGCTCTGGCTAGAGACCTTCCAGCGCTGGCTCTTGAGCCCCTCGCGGCTAGAGGAGCAGGGCAGCGCAGGGCGCGCCTGGGAAGGCCCAAGCTGGGATGCGCCAGGCGCAGCGTGCTCGGCCTCACCCGCATTAGGGGGCCCGGCCCAAGGGTGCCGGCGGGCAGGGAACAGGAGGGCGCAGCTAGGAGCGGGGTAGCGGCGGCATAACAACCCCACGGACCGCAAAGCACGCCCCAGAAATCCCGGGGGGTGCAAGCGGGCCGCCGGCCAGGCCCAGGCACCTCACTTCTTCCAGCCCCCCGCTGCCAGGCCGCCCCTACCTTCGAAGTCGGAGATGATGCCCTCCAAGTGCGCGTTC
>NW_017728928.1:15275728-15300537 GCF_001723895.1 Crocodylus porosus
GGCGCGGAGCCCCCGGCCCGGGGTGCCGGCCCGCCGCCGGCTGGTTTGAGACGACTCGGGCTGCGGCTGCAGGGGATACACGAGCAGAGCGAGGCAGTTGGGCTGAACTCGGGGGGAAACCTCCTCGGGGGGGCTAAGACCCAGCTAGACAAAGCCTTGGGTGGGCTGATCTGTTTGGGGAAGGCCCTGCTTAGAGCAGGGGCCTGGACTAGATGACCCGAGGTCCCTCCCAGCCCTCATTTTCTATGGATTTCAGGCAGGGCAGATTTGTACCGCATGGTCTAAATCAGAGGCGCATAAGCTTCCCTAAGCAATGCTAGGAAAAGCATCAGGTGCTAGGAAAGGAGTGCGTCATAGCATCTGCGGATGTAAGCGGCTGCTTACTTAAGCTTATGTGTCTCTGATTGAGTTAGTCTACAAAGTACAAATCTACCCCACCTTCTACAAGAGCTGCAGTCACTGCAGCAACTGCAGTGCATGCATATTGTCCACCGTCTCGCCTCGTCTTGGACCGTGCATCCCACCCCATCTAGACGCTGTCTCTCCTTTCCTGCTTTCCCCCCCTCTCATTGCGATAGGTTTCAGCAGTGTGTTACTGCAGAGAAGGTAATTTTTCAGCACCGGTGGCAGGGACTGGCCCTCTGTCTTTTCTTCTCCCAACTCCTTCATTTCCCTCATCACTTCATCTGCATTCTTCCCTCCCACTTAATTTGTTAACAGACACTATCCAGAAAAATCAAACTGGCCTCATTTATCTTCTGTAGCTGGGCCATGGAGGAAGCAAGGTACAAGGACCAGCTCACATGTAGAAGTCATGCCTACAACAGGGACACGTCAGCATTGTTTTTTATTGTTTTATATTTACCCTGCAAAAGCCTCAGAGCTGTGGGCTAGCATGTGGGAACCAGGAAGAGAAACCAATTGGTCTACTGCCCAAGCTCAGGGAAATTCAAGAAGACAAAGTACAAATGAAAAGCAAAAGGGAGCTGATTTTTACCCTGTTTTAATAGTCTCATGTTTTAGTCCACAACAATATATTTTATTCATCATTTTTTTAAAAAAGAACATGCTGAATAGCGCACCTGTAAGACAGGAATAGGGTATTTTAAGGTAGGCATAATTTGGGTCTGTCAGTCAGACTTTGCAGTCCTCCTTGCACAGGAGTAATGCTAGAGTTTCTCATATTCTGAGTTCTCTATGCTGTTCTCAGCTATAAGGATTAGCAAAACGCTGGTAAACCACAAACAGTTCAGAGGGGGTTGCACTCTTTCTCCTTGAAATCACCAGTTAAAAATAGGTGACAATTGTGTCACTGCTATTGTCATTGACACAAGATATGATTCAAAAGGACATTTAATTAGGCCAGGTAGCCATACCATAAGACAGTGTGAGCTCACATGGATTTACAGTGCTTTTCTTCCAATGCTAATTTTACCTCCTTCATACATGGCCCTCACCATTTCCATGCTTGTGCCTATGGTCTCTAGGAAGTGGTAGCTATTGTTACATTGTACAGGGTCACATGTTGGCTGATCCATACCAGTGGCCTTGGCATTGGCTTTAAAAGGAAGCTTTTGTTTCCCTCTTGTAGGATGTTGGATGTTGGAGTGCAAGGGTCACATCCGCAATCCATTTCAAGTGCACAAAAAAACCCAAACCGGCCCTTCAGTGCGAGATGTACCTCTGGCTATTATAAAAAAAAGTTGCCTTGTTCACTTGGATGGAGGATTCCCTCAAAATTAGGACCTGCATGATGTAGATTAGATGTATATATGTGCCGGGAAGGGTCGCAAGTTCCCTTTGAAATGGCACCATAAGGATAGGGAATGAGTTTAAAAGGGAAAAAAATAAGGAAACAAAGAAGAGATAGTAAAAGGGGGGAGAAAAACAAGTGATGGCCCCAATTTTAGGTGCAGCCAATTACAACCTGTAACATAAAATGGCTTCATCTCCCTCTAGATCCAATGAGACCACTAAGTGCCTCATAGGATTAGGCCCACAGTTTGGAGTCCAAGGTGCCCTCTGAAGTGCATCACCAAGACAGCTGTTCCACTGTGATAGGAGTCCTGCATTTTTGTGCTGGGCTGGGGGGAGCAAGGAGGGACCCACTGGAAATAAGCCTGCAAGTCCAATACATTTCTAATGCCAACCAACAACCATCACAATGACAGCAACCTATGGAACAGCACCAGTCACGAGGAAATAGCTGTCAAGGCAGAAATAGGCTATGCAGGGATTCAACAAAATACAGATCATGGAAGTGGAGTGATCAGCAGGCTTCTTTTCACCCTGTTTATTTGGTAAAGTGACACCTATTGTCAAGGAGATGGACTGTGGAAATGTGTGCGCCACGACCTGGGCCAGAGGAGAAACACAAGGAAGAGGGATTAGTATAGTGACACTGCAACTTGCTGCTTTCCAAAAGGCTTTGCATCTTATGCCCTTACAGAGTTACTTTTCATATATGGCTGTTAAATGCCATCTGTTCTATTAATAGCATGCAGAGCGGTACGCAGAACTGAGCTAGAATACAGAAAGGCCAGCGCCGCTTGCAGCATGCTCCGATGCACCGAATACAGAAGTATGTTTTGGGAAGCAATGCTTCTGTGGGTTCAGTTTGAGCCAGGGCAAAAGCAACCAAACCTAAGGCTGTCCTTGGCCCTAAGAAATCACTATGAGATATACCTTGATAACTTGGTTATCACGTGGGATGACAATTGAGCACAATGGAAGAAGCCTGAAGAACAAAGACAAGAGTTTCACTTAAGATTGTGTTGCTTGTGCTAGAAATCCAGACCAGTGGATCCCCTCTCTTTCTCCATGACTCGTCTTCCTATTCTCCAGGCTCTCCCTACACTCCTTGCATTTTTTTTTCTGTCCTCTTCCAGATTTCCGAGGGTTAGTGGCAAGTTTGAATTTGGGACAAACTATCTTGACCTCTCTACAATTGTGTATTTGATTTGCTTCCAACATGGAAGATGTTGGAAATATAACTAGTCAGGATCTAACATTTGCTGCTAATAAAAAGAGAAGCCATTGACAAGTCCCCAGGCACAGATGGTAATACCCAAGAGCTGTGAAGTAATTTAAAAATAAAGCACCTTGGGCGCTGCCAAAATAGGCGATTTCTCATTCAAATCAGCAACCTAGATTGCACAGCTAGTTATGTAAAAGACTAGAGGGATTTGAAACATTACAGACCAGCAAAAGGACTGGATATTTATGCCCATGCATAACAAGAACATCCAGTGTTAGAACAGTAAATGTTGTAAAACTAACAAGGGAAGTAAATGCTCACACCTCACGGCATAATCCAGACTCCAGCTATTGGGAGATAGGAGCAAGCTTTCCACGGGGACACTTAATCTGTCTCCCCTGTAACGTTTCTTGCATTTGAAGCATAACATTGTGGCCAATGTCAGAGGCAGGTCACTGGACTAAACAGACTGCTAGTCTCATTCAATATGGTACTGCATAGACTCAAGGATTTTAGGGCCAAAACAGACTGTTAAATCATCTAATCTGTGTCCTGTATCACGATGTCAAGGGAGGGTGAAGCCAGCACTTCCCTTGGGAGTTTGTTCAGTACTTAATCACTAGAGAAAAACAGAGCCTTATTTTTCATGTGCATTAGTCTGACTTCAGCTTCCAGGCCGTAGTTCTTTTTGTGCCTTTCTCTGCTGGGTTAAAGGACTCTTTAATACTTAGTGTTTTTTCCCCATGAAGGTACTTAGATTAGACACTAATCAAGCCACCTCTCACATTTTGATAAGCTAATCAGGTTGAGCTTTTTGCATCTCCCCCTCTCAGGCATTTTCTCCAGCCATCAAGTCAGTTTTTTGGCTCTTTTGTACCCACTCAAAGTTTTTCTGCCCCCTTTCTTCAAAGTTGGTACCCTAGAACTGTACACCTCATTCCACTTTTAATTTCATCAGTGCCAAGTACGCAAGTGAAATGACCTTATTCCGGTTCACTACCCTCCTGCTTATATATCCATGGGCTCCATGAGCCCCTTTTAGCTTCAGGAGTGCACTGTGAGCTCACATTGAATGTCTTGCCTGTGCCTTAAGCCCATTCCAGGGTCACTGACTTCCAGGGGACACTCCCCTTTGGTGTAGGTCTAGTCTCCACTTCCTTACCCTTGGATATATCATTTTCCATTTGGCTGTATTATAAAGCATTTTATTTCAGTGGGTCCAGCTTGACAAAAGATCTTCATTCCTCTGCCTGACTGCCCTGTCCTCCTCATCATTCCCCACTCCACCAGTCATCCATAAATTTCCTTTGTGAGTTTTGGTATCTACAGGCAGCCTGCAAGACACAGGATCACTAAGTTAAAGCTAAAATGAATCCACTTTATCTAGGACAAGAAAACAGTTCTTATCATTGTTCTCTACAGTAATTCATATTTTTCCCATGCTGTCTCTACTGTCTGTCTGGTATTGGATATCTCCTGGCCATCTTCAAATGCTTTCTCCAGACCTGCTTATTTTCTCTCTAGACTATGACTTGAGCCCTTTTCCTTATAAAGCAATCACTTACATCCAGGCAACTAAGCCAGTCTTTTCTCTAACTCCCCCCAGCCTCCCAACCTTGGCTTTTAGGCTGCTCTCCATCACTTCCAAGCTGCAATTACAAATGTTACTCATGAGTTGTCTTAAATCCTAGTATGTTTTCCATGGTCAATCAAACTTCCTGATGCATTGGAAACATTCAGTTTTGCAATTTGATTGTACTGATCAGGACAACTATGTTAAAACTGGGATTAAAAAAAAACCTCAGTTGCAATATAATCAGTCAACTGGCCAGCCACCCTTCCTTCACAGCAAGCATCCTCCTTTTTCATATGTTCCCAGATGACTCTGAACTGGACCTCAACCTGCCTCCTACCTCTCCCATCAGTTGCTTGAATCTTTTTCACCACAGAGTCTGGGATTTCTCAGATCACAAAGCAATCCTCCTCAAAAGCAGCTGGTACTGGTCACTGCCATTGGCAAGATACCAAGCTTGATGAACCACTGCCATTATCTGGTCTGAAAGCTCCTATGTTCTAGATCTGGCAGTTGCACAAAAAGGGAAGGAAGATGCGAGGACATCCACATGGGGGGGAAAAAAACCTAGCCAGACAGCTGCACTGTAAAACTGAGGGCAAGACCTGGTTTCTCTCTAGCTGGGATCTTGCAGGCACCAGCAGGAGTGGAGATTGTCTTTCAAGGTGGGCTTAGCCAGGGTAGAGGTTCTCTGTCCCCTGACATTTTGGAAAACACTGTGTGTGACTTCAGGTTGCAGAGGAGATTGCTTTTTCAATTTGTATTTTTCTACCATGAGCAGGTTTTCTTTTCTAGCACCTTGCAGTCCCCCTTATCTGTCTCATGATCTGGTGCACTGTTCAACATCAGGCTCAGTTGCAGTATATGGCATGAGTCACTGTGGCTAAATAAGTCTGATGTTATCAAGCAAAAGCACAGCAGGTAATTAATCTGCATCTTTCTTCTTTTTCTTCCCTTTTCTTAAACAGCAAATGGAACCCTTCAATGATACCAACCTCTTTGCAAAGTACTTTTTAGATTCACTGATGAAAAGGGGTAGGCATTATTAATGACCTGCTGTTCCCATTAGGAATTCAAATGCCTCCCCTGTTGTGCTGACTGTTCCAGGATGAAACAGCCCTCTCAGACCTCAGTGGTGTGTCCAGGGTCCCTTCCTGTATGAATGAAACCCCAAGCTCTGGTTGCCTGCAGGCAGAAGCAGAGCCAAAGAACTCTTCAAAGTACCCCATTGCAACTGAATAAAATCCATGCTAACTAGTCCACTGGGATAGGGTGGGATGGAGAGACCAACAGCAGGGGTGGAAGAGTAAGAGGTAACACTCTTTCCACCCTCCTTCACCTCCATTCCCATTTCAAAATGAATGGAGGCATCCAGCATCAGTGGCTGAACTGTCAGGCCTCTCACTGCTATGCAAGAGGCTGTAACTGAGGAACTGAACAATTTGTCAGCTCTGCAGCAGAAACAGCCACCTCCTTGTGTACTGCAGAGGCTCCTCATACCCTGGAGAGAGTTAGCACCAGCTTCCCTCTCCACAGGGCACCCAGTACCCCAAGCACTCCTGGAGCCAGGAGCGACTTCTCCCAATGCTCTTGCATCGCAGGGAGCAGGAGTCTGCACAAGCAGGGACAAAGCATTACACCACAATACCCACTGGAGCTGGGATTTTATATTTAAATCATCACAGTAGCCAGGGTGACTTCATCCCTCCTTAGCCACATTCTCCCTACCTGGAGGAGAGCACCAGGTTGCTTCCCTAATACCTACAGTGTGCTGAATGCAAATACACACGCTATCGGAGGAAGGAAAGGTCGGAAACTTCCTAAGGAAGGCAAGAGTGATGTCACTAAGTAGGGCTGGGCTTCCTTTCAAGCTGGGCTTTAAACGCCACCATAATTAGGTTTTTTTTTACCTACGGGGACTTTTTACTATCTTTAATCTTCCCTGAGCCTGAGGAAGGGTGCATGTGCCCGAAAGCTTGCAGAAAAAGATAATTTTTTTGTGATTTCTTCATTGGTCTAATAAAAGGCATCATCTCTGAACTAAGGGTTCTAGAGTGCTGCATTTCTTTTTGCACCATAATTAGTGACATGTGAATAAAACAAGCTTTTGCCCTTGCAAACACGTGCTTCCTGCATCTTGAGTTGCAAAAGCTTCTGTTCTTAACACCCCTGCAAAGAAATGCTATCATTTCCCTTTTCCAGAAACTGAGGCACAGAGAGCACTTGTGACTGAGATTTTTGAAAGCACACTGCGAACAAAGTCCGTCCTCCTTGTTGTAGGGGGGAGTGGGGTGGCAGGGAGTGGACTTCAAAATCTGACTTGAGTTTTCTCGAAATGCTTGCCCCATGTGGCTTGTGCAAGATCATACAGGGAGTGATTGGGAGAGCTTGGAAACAAAATAAGGGACCTGACTTCTAGCACCTCAACTTCGTTTTTCCTGCTCTAGAGACTGGTCCTTAATAAAAACAATCCAGCCCTATTGGCTTACCAGGAAATCCCATGAAAATAGGCTCTCTCACAAGACTTCAGGGCTTTCCTGCTTCTAAATGGGTAGGAAATATAGCAAATGCAACTTTATTTGTTGTGATATTTCAGTACTTCCCAACCCAGCTGAATCAGGAAATGCAGAGGTGCCTACAAAAATGAAAAGGAACAAAAGTGAAAAAGTTAAAGATCCACTCACATTCAACTCTTCCTCAGGACTGAAGCTGAGGCTGGTTCGGATCCCCTCTGAATTGTTTGCTTAGAAAACACAAAATATCAGGGAGAGGAAAGCTCATTCTGTAGCGGCCTTGGGGCACAGAAGGGGTGAGCTTAGAACAATTTTTCAAGCACAGAATAATTAAAAACACAGAGGTACGTGGGAAATATGATGACATGCAACATGGATTTACCAATGTTAGGTCATAACACACTAACCCAATTTCTTTTTCTGACAGGATAACTTATTTTCCAGACAAAGGAAATGCAGTAGCTCTCATCTCTCTCTAGTTATTAGTGCAAACAAAGAAGAGGAGAGAAGAGTAGTTTAAAGGTGACTTAGGAAGTAGCTAAAAAGCAATAGAAGGGGAAGAATCAAGGGGAAGATTACTAATGGGGTTCCTCATGGATCAGTCCTGAGAGCAATCTTGTTTAATATTTTCTTTAATGGCATAAAAAGTAGGCGTGTGCTGCTGATATTTGGTAATAGCACAGAGCTAGGAGGCTGTTTCAATATCAAGGAAGATCAGGATGTTATACAACAGGCACTGGATGACCTGGAGCTGGGAGGCAATTCAACAATAAGAAAGCAAGGTCATGCATTCTGAGACTTTTGTTGTAAGTTGGGAGCTCAAAAGTTGGAAATAATTGAGGAGGAGGAGCTAAGATCAGTCAATCAGGATGACTGAGTTGCCAATATGATGCATCCATGCAAAAAGAAATTTGGGGATGGATTAGTCAAAGAATGTGCAACAGAAATAAAGAGGCATTAATACCTGTTATATGAGGTGGTGATGAGGCCTCACCTGAGATACTGTGTACGATTCTAACCATCCGTGATCAAGGAAAATGGACTCAAACTGGAAGAAGTGCAGAAATGGGCTCTTCTGAAGGTGAGGGAATGAAGAGCCTCCTGAACAAAGGAGGCTAAAAGAGGCTGGTTTGTTTAGCCTAGCAAAATTAAGGCTGAGAAGGGATATGACTTTCTTTAAACATAGCACAGGGCTAAATACCTGGGAGGGGGAAGAGCTGTTTAAGCGAAGAACGTATAACGGCACAAGTACAAATGGTTTCCCAACTAGAAAGCTCCTGTCAGTTATGGGGTTCTGGAATAGACTTCCAGGCCAAGTAGCAAGGGCAAAACTAACTGTTTTGAGGATGATTCTCAAGAAGCATATGAGAGAGATTATAGGAGGTTATTGTCCGACATAACAGGGGGCATCTATGACCTAGAAGCTCACCTTCAATGCCTTGCTTAAATGCAGGGCATTCCAGCCCTGCCCATGAATTAGCAGGTCTAGCTACTTTGTGGGATTGTCTTGGTCCTCTGTAGGACCTGTGTTTGCTCTAGGGCTGATGCTAATATTAAGCTGCTTCTTAAACTCTGCTCAGAACAAGATCTTAACTTCCTCTCACCTAAAGTACAGGATTTGCTCTGGAGGTGACAAAGGCTAACTTCACCCTCGGCAAAGTCAACCTCTCCACCAGGGATGCATTTGATCTAAAACAGAACACGGAAGTCGATTAGCACATGGCTACAGTGAGAATCGGCGCTGTAAAAAATCAATAGTTGTTTTCCTATCCGTGTTTACCAGATCAACATTGCTAAGTTAATTTGAGAATTAAGCTGGGTCTCTTCTGTTCCACCTGCCCATGCACCCACGTCAGATCTTTTCAACAGCCTGACAAAGTCGAATCCTCATTGTGTCACTCAAACTAACTCCAGCAACTTCAGCCTACTCAGGATGAGAATCCGGCCTTAACTCTGTTGGCTTCAGCAGAGTCTCTGGATATACACTGATGCTGGTAAGGCCCGGCTCTGGAATTCAAACCCAGGTTCTGATCTTGTTGCCCACAGACAAAAGACTTTCTACAAGCTCTACCCAGATCGGGACTACAGGATCAGGCCCTGACTGACAGTTTTCCATAGCAAGAGCTCTCTCTCCTCTGTTGTGCTGTCTCTGCAGTGGTTGTGTGTGCCAGAAACCTGTGAAGATGCAACACAGGTGAGACAGGGAACACATGTGCTCTGGACTGGGGGGCCAATTTGTAAGTCACTGCAGGGGTAGATAGCAGGGAGTGGTGGGAGCAGCTCCCCGAGCCTGGGTTAGCAGCAGGCAGCCTCCACGCAGGCCCTCAGCCGCTGCTGTCCTCAGCTGCACTGCTGCCTGTGGCAGGAACACCCCTGCCCTCCCTCAAGCTATGCTCCCAGCAGTACTCAAATCCTTATTGACCTGAATGAGCCATTTGCCCATTTATACAGAGTGACCCATGTGCACTTAATGAGCTTGCTATTGACCATGCTGACCTCATGCTGCAAACTTATGAGTCACTCATCGCATCAGTGTCAGAGCCCAGCTTGAAGCATTTCACATGAAGCTGTCAATTCCGGCTATTGTGTGCGCGGAGAAGCTGGAAAGCAAAACACTGCTAAAAACCTGAGCTGAGGGACACACTGTTCTCAGCAGCTTGGTCCAAACACCCTGGGGGGGAAGGGGCGGGCAGCAGACAGACATGCATGCACAAGTCCTAATATTCAGCTAGTATTCAGGGAAAAGGAAGACTATACAAGTTGCAGGCCACAAAAGGTGGATTTTGAGGTTACAACTTGTGTGTGATGGAGAGGTTGTCATTCATTAGTATTGATTAAGCAGCTGGAGGTCCTTGAATGGAAGGTAATTCATATGTGCAAAGTAGTTATAGCTGCCCAACTACAACTTCAGTCTGAAACTCTGTTTCTTCTGGTTTCCTTTTGGGTCACAGCTCATTATGAAAGTTCAGTTTAAGCTGCAGCTTTATTGGATGTCGACTGTCATTACCAAGGTCAAGCATGCACTACCAGAAGGGGAATTAGCTGACAGTCCTGCCTACTTCCCATGCTCCATACTACTGCAGCAGCCATACATTTAATAACAGGTCAAAATCCAGGCACAAAACCTTCTGTTGCACAATGACAAAGGCAGTTCATTAAATGAGGATGGCAGATTCAGAACTTGTGTTTGTCCCTTAATGAGTTTAACACACATGGCACAGTGCGCTTCTGTTTGCAAAGCCTTCGTGTGAGGCTGTAGGATGCATCCGACTCCAGCAGCAGTTGCTGTACCTGTATCTCAGGCGAGAGGTGAAGCCCTCACACTGTGTGCATGTGAGGACAGCTTAGGGTGGGCTACTTGAGTTACTGAAAAGTTTGCAGCGGTCCTCAGTTGGGGAGAGCTTGGGAAATGAACTAAGCTGGGCTTTGCTACCAGATGTTTCTCACTCTCATTTGTATATAGCCTCCAGTGGAGACTGGCAGCCCCCTCCCTTCAAGAGAAGGAGGGGGGTGCAGGAGGAAGATGGATGGTCCATGCGGTAGTGCTGCTGAGATTACCATTGGCCACTCTGTTTTTATACTGCAACTCTGGCCTCCATCCTCTCTCCCATGCACACATCCCCCTTCTTCCCTTCCGAAGCCTCCTTCCCCCCTCCTCACCTCCCCCCACTTCTTCTCATGTTACACTATACTACCAGACAGCAGCGCAAGGCTCCAGGCCTCCCTCTTTCCATATACAGCAGGCAGCGCACAAATGGGATGAAGAATCAGTGAGTGTGGATACTGCCCCAGCAGCTCTGTCAGCTGTGTGCTCATGACCTTTTCAACCCACATCTTTCCAGTCATAAATACACCAGCTAGCTAATAGCTAGAGAGTTTCCTTATGGCTTCCTCCTGCTTTGCAGCAAAGCAATTTCCAGTGGTTCCTGCTACAAACACCAGTCTCTTTTTCGGCTTCTCCCCATCCTGCAGAGGCTCCAGAAATAGCTTCTGAGCACCCCATGCACCACCTGAGAAGACCCGAGGATCTTAAACACCAAGTGAGAGGTTGAGCAAAAGTCCAGAGTCAGTGGGCATGTGACAGGTTTGGATAAGGCCTTGAGAAACAGATAGACAGGCTCTCCCAGGAACGTGTCTTATCCCCAGACATTTTCTTTTACAGCATCAAGAAGAATGGATAAGAAGGATGCCCGTAACAAGCCTCAGGTACACACCCACTCCACTTCCTCTGCACAACGCAGACTCTACACATTCACAAGGACCTCTCCTATCATGTTGCACTGTTACTTTAATAAGAAACGAAAGGAAATAAGGGTGTGGAAAAGAGTGAGAAGGAAAGAAAAATAAATGAGCCTTTCCTCTCTTGTAAGCGCCCTCCTCCCAAAGACCTCAAGAGGCCACTGCAAACACTGATGAAGCAAACCTCCCCATACAGGGTCATGCCATTATCCCCATTATACCAATGGGAAAACCAAGGGTGGGGGGCTCTGTATTTGTACAACAACTAACACAGAGGACTCTGGTTCATGACTGAGGCCCTTAAGCACAACTACAATGCAAATAAATGAAGGCACAGCCACAGTGTAACCTGAAGGTGGGATCACAGCTCGCGTAGGCGTGTGTGAGCTGGCTTCAAACCTTCACAGTGTAAGGTGGCTGTATGGTGCTTCATGCACACTAGTGACCCATCTATTTATTACCCAGGGGCATGGGGGTGCTTGTGCGGCCTGCCCTGAACTCTGTGTATGCTGGCTAGACAGGTGTCTGAGCTAAACAGGTGAGCTAGCTAATTTAAAGCTATCTTACTTGTATCTAGACAAGGTGACATCATATGCTTGAACTGCAGTGTAGACATACCAATGGGATTTACCCCAGATTGCACAGTATATCAGGGTAGAGCCAGATTCAAAATCCTCTCTCTAACTCCTGTATTTTATGTCTCCTTAAAGACTGGCTTAGGGTTGGAAAACAACTGTAAACAGGGTAGCAGGGAAAAATCATTTGATATGGTGCTGTGCAGCACAGGCTGTGCCATGCCATGTACACTTTCCCCACCTTGGAGGAGACTGAAGCTGTGAGAGCCAGTGCTGACCCCATGAGAGCTGCCGTGCCTGCCCCAGAATGAGCAGGGTCATTCATGCTCACTGGTTAACACCTACAAATGCCTTTCACGTGCCAGGCAAAGTGCACCAGCCGCAGCTGGGCCAGCTTCACTCACTGGAAATCCTTCAGTGAGCAAAGGATGCCAGGCAAGCAGTGAACTTTATTCTTCCTCCAACCCAGCGCTGAGGTGCTTGCCAGCCTGGTGTGCACCATGAGCTCAGTAATAAATGTTAAGATAGACACAACAGACACAGTTGTATCTCTCGATACAGGCCAGCCCCTTCAGCATCCAGTCAGTCAACGGCCAGCTCTCCGCTTCCTCACCTGCCCCAAGCCCTGTGATGGAAAGTCAGTCTCACGAGGCCTTGTCAGCACACAACTTCCGCACCAACCCTAGACTATTTCCTTTATGCTGTAGGCTGAGTCATCCCTCCCTGGTAGGGACAATATCTGGTATCAGTGTCAGCTTCCCTTTGGCATTCAGCCCGCTGTGAAAGCCATTCATGGCATGGCCTGCTGCTCGCTGTTTCCCCCAGCTCCAGCCCCACCACATGAGCAGCATGTCGATAAGTCTTCAGCCAAGAACCGGTACTCACTTGTACACGGGTGTGTACAAAAGAAGAACCATCCAAGGTGCTGGGGATGAAGAACGAACTGTGGACGGTCGGGCAAAAGGCTTCTTGTTTTGCCCACTGAGACAAAAATGCAGACTAGTTACTAGACGGAAAAAAGCCATTGAATGGTGCCAACGCTGACAAAAATGGCAATCAAGGGTCGAGAGGGAGGTCAAGTGTCTGGAGAAGGAAATAAACTGCCTGCCTGAGAAATCCTGTTTCCTGCAGCTAAGCATTGTGACCTGTGACCTCCGGCTCATCTCTGGGTGGTGGCCCTACTCCTATAAATGCCTGTCCGAGTGCACGTATACCAGCCTGTGAGCCATTTCTCCCCTCCTCATGCAAACTTGGTTACCCCAACCTTAATGTCACAACTGGGGGAAAGTCTGTTTGCTGAGGGAGGCAATGAAACAAGCAATGCGCCCACGTGCTAGGTGAGCCAAGTGGGAAATGGACTAGTGGACAATGCCACAGAGTGACCAACAGGATCCCCATGGCAGAGGGCCAGCTCTCCACAAAGATACCCCATGCATACACTTGCAATTGTTTGTCTTTGCTTGCAACTCTCAGCTGCTAAGAGAGCACTTCTGTGCCCCTCCATAAGAGTTTCAGACTGTACAGTTCTCCTGAACAGTCATAATGATCTAAGTACAGCAATACAATCAAAGGGAAACAGAGGGAGATGGTCTTCATCCACACCTCTGTCTGAGGGACGTCCATGCCCTATTTCCATAATACTTCATAATCTAACCTTATTATACTCACAACATTTTTGTGGGGTAGGAAATATGATTACCCTCATTTTGTAGAGAAGGAGACGGAGGCACGGACAAGTGATCTGACCAAGACTACATGGGAAGTCCACGGTTGAGCGAGGGACTGAACCCTGATCTTCCGGAGCCTCAGTAGGACCGTGCCACTACACCATCCTAGAAGAGGACTCAGAAAGTCAATACCTACATGCATAGAGGTATGGAGCTGTGCCCCAGGCAATACTCCCCACAACATGAACATCCTTCTACCTAAAAGGGGATGGGCACCATTTATGTGGAAGGCATAACCAAGAAACCCACAGTAACCACAGCACATTATATTCATGTGCTGATTCCACCTCCCCATCCAGGGGCTCGCCATCCAGCAGTAAATCCAATCTGCACTTTAAATGGAGAGGGGCCAAACACTGTAGGTGCTCTAGGTGATGCTGTCCAACTCGGGCTCTGACTGCCAGCCCTAATGGAAAAATCAGGACTAGAGAGACCCAGGAGGAGTGAAGATGCTGACAGGAAGGCTGCCTGCATTCCTTCCCTATAAACAGGCTGTATCCAAATTCTTTTGGCTCACAGGGCCTTTGCTTCTTACTGGCTCATAAAGTGTAAGGCACACTTCAGGGGGTGTCTGCATTGCCATCTCAGTCTCTGGACATGCAAGAGAAACAGTCATTTTAAAAACAACTGCAAACAGTACAATGCGTGTGATCACTGGTGGGTTTCCTTAGAAGGCCCCTGCCACAGGCACCAGGATGCCACTCAATTCACACACATGCAGCCCCAGCCGCAATGCCACCATCCCTATCGGATAGGGCATTGTTCTTTCCTGACATCAAATTCTTCTTACTCGGTAGCTCCACCTGGTATTTCCTCAGTGCTCCCAGCCCCACAAACAGGAAGGGGCCAGGGAGAAAGCCAAACCCAAGTCTCTTGCAGGGGGACACAAAGCCTTTCTTTTGCTAATACTCATCCCATTGGTTCCAGCTTTTAGCTTTCCAAGGCCTTTCATTGGCACAAATAGCCTTCTCTGCTTTTGAGAGGAAGGCACTGGGAAACCAGACATCCACAAGCAAAAAAGATGCCTCAATGTCTGCTCTGAAAGGCACAGAGGGAAGAGATACCTACCAAACTGAAGGTCCTGAGCATTTCCCCTGCAGCAAACAAGGAAGGTGCCTGGAGTGTGTGGTAGGGAGCAAGGCCATAGCATCAGGAAGCAATGGGGGACAGGGCAGGCAGAGGAACAGTGATTCCAGCCCTGCCACAGGAAGCAACAAGAGGAGGAGAAAAATGCTAGAGTTGACATCCATGCAACAAGTTAGCCTGGCAGCCAACCCTCGGCAGTCAATCCAGAGGGATGGGCTGATGTTGTGGACTTGGGATCAGAAAAGATTTAGCATGTTCCTCTTTTTAAGAACCAGTTTAGCTTATCTCAGGGGTACATCTAGGGCAGGAGAGGAGTCAGGCTTGCCTAAGGCAGGCCACAAGTTTGAAAATAGCTTCTGGCACCTCATCAGCTCCACAATGTGCTGTTGTCAGCTGCTCTCTTCACCAGTGCTCTTTGGACAGCAAAAGGCTCCATCCAGCAGCCCATAGATGAAACCACTCATTTTGCAGTTGTTTAAAGCCTCAGTCCCACATGTCTTGCTGTGGGCTTCAGGGTCGTTAGCTTTGCTTTTGTTGTTACGAGCCAAACCGATTTCATAAGCAAGCAGAGCCGAGGCTGCCCTTCTCCGGTAGCAGCGTAGCACTGTGCCCTCTCTACATGCCTAATCCTGGAAGCGTAACACTGCCCCATTCACACCATCATGTACGAACTGCTGGAATCCTTGCCCTGAGTGGGAGGCATTACCAACACTCCTGCAGCCAAGGAAGATGTGAGCAGGAACATAAAGTGGTTACACAGGCTGATCCCTTCTGCAACTTTGAGTGTGCGTGGCAGGCTCCATTTGCTCAGTTACCAGCCATCCAGGGGGCTTCCCCAATGCTACTTGGTTGCTATTTAATTTTTACACTGCAGTGGATCCGGAGGATCCATTTCAAGGCACTGGAGACACAGGGAAAATGAGACTGTCTCTGTTCAGAAAGTTAAAGAAGGTTCACGCCCAATACTTTCTGCTGTAAACGAATTTTAAAAAACTAACTGTATGCATTAAATTAGTGTTATTCGCTATCATCACATCACACACCCTGATCCTACCTTTGGGTGTACTATTGAGACCCTCCCACGTGATAAAGACTCTTCAACCACTGCCCTTAACTTCTGGAGTGCCAACTGGGCTCAGGCACCCCAGCACTAGTTCTTTAGCACGACCAAGATGGGAAAAGAGCATCACTAACATCAACAGATTTCCAAAGGCTGCTACAAACATCTGCCAATAGCAGATCCATTTTCCTAGGCTTATTTTCCATCAACAGTTCTTCCAGTACTGTTTGATCACAGCTTATCGGTGAGGAGATCACCAGTGCCCAGCTTTGACGTAGCTTGTGAGCTCAGTGATATGACTGCCAATCTGGAGCAATTCCAGTGACATAAAGTGTACTTTGACCTTTCCATCATTAGTTTACTGCTGACAGTAAACAGCGCTCTGTGTGTATGTGTGTGTGCACGTGCACATGCACATGCACATGCACGCATATGCTTGCATTGGGAGCTTCTCCATACTTGACTTGTCATCCCACTGTCCACTCAACCAAGAGTGGAAACAGAAAGGAAAAAACCCCAGACCTGGAGTCAACAGTTCTGAGTGTCCACCAAAGACTTCCTGTAAGATTGTGGGGCTACTCTTTTCTTTTTGCTCCTCTCAATTTCCCTGTTCGCAAAACAGGGAAAGTCACATTTCCCTACCTTGAAGCAGAGCTGTAAGGATCAATTCACTGACATTTGTGGGGTGCTGGGACACAATGGCGACTTGCAGGCAGATAGAAATGGCAGCTGAAGGTTCAGTTTTAGCAGAGTTACTAACCTATTCCATCCCTCTGTTCCCCAAAAGGTCCTCCAACAATATAGACCATTGGGATCTCTGATTAAAAGGACAGGAAAAACCTTTTTCCCTTTGTTACAGGCACACGACTCCCTTGGGACCATACGTCACACAGCTAAAGGACGTTGACAGTGTTGGACTTTCCTTCCAGTTCCTGACTATTCCTAGAGATATGTGAGCGAGGCCACAAAAAACAAACACACAATCTGTTGTTTGCAGTGTTTTTTAGAAGGCGGCAGTAGGCCATTGCTCTCTCTGTGGTTTGCTGTACCGTGATAAAATTCAGCACTGTTCCTAAGGAGTCCAGATGCCCTGGGTAGGCAGGAAAGTGGGACACCATTCACGGCCACACTGGTAAGCCAGGCAACGTGTGAACAGTTAAAGGCACTGTTACGCATAGCAGATCACTGTTGGCATAAATATCCCGGGGGAGAGAGCTTGGTCTCCTGCCAGCTGAAAAGAGTTTTAAACACATGGGGACTGAACCTCCAGCACACACGTCATCCTAGCCAAACAGGCCACCCCTCTGCTGCTGGACTGCAGGGGAGCTCTTGGCAGCACAATAAAAGGGGCATTTAGAAATGCCACGAAGGCTTGTGAAATAGCCTTTCCGCAAGGAGAATGAGGAGCCATTTTGCAGCCCAGCCCCCGCTGTAAACAGGCTGATGATGGTGCCTGTATCAGGCCCAGGATGAATGTGGCTGCACTGAAACACCAAGTCGCTGTCTGCTCCAAGAAAGCCTCTTTCTTGCAGAGTTGCTGTCGAAGTAAAGCCTTGTCTCGGCTGCCAGCCAGCTGAATACCCCGAAGCAGAAGGAGCCCTCTCCTCATGCATATTCTATACATCCACAAGCAATGATGAGTTGTAGGCAGTGAAGCAGTTAGCAAGAAAACCTACTGGCTAGCACTTTCTTTCTGAGTAACCCCAGTCTTTGCAGAGGCAGCCACAGCACTGCCTAGTTACTGTACAAGGCTACAAACAACCCACACGTGGTATCATAGTCTCATAGTGCTTCAGGTCAGAAGGGACCTGAACAGATCATCAGGTCCGACCCCCGGCAGGAACATGTGTGGGGCCATAACACCCCAGCCAAATATCTGTCCAGCCTCCTCTTGAAGACCTCCAAGGTCACGCCACAAGTGGAAGTCTTTAGTATGTCATGTAGATCTGCATGAGAACTGAGGGACTGCAAACCAATTTTCAAGGGACACCCTAAAAGCATGAGAGCATCCCAGCTACAACAAATAGCCTCTCTCACTGTCAGTCAGAGCAGAGAATGCAAGAGATGAATGGACCTCCATACCGAATGCCATCTCCTACCCAGCGAGACAGCCAGCACTTGCAGAACATCTCATCCAGGTGTCACTCAGAGAGGAACAGCACAGCCACTTTTCCGTGGGCACAGGCCTTTCAGAAGCCTCCAGAGCTCTCAGCCTGGCAGTCATTAGAAGAACAGCTTGGGAGACAGTATTTAGATTCTCCACGGAGTGAAAATCTAGATTTTCGAGTTCTCCACACGCACAACAGATGTGGCTTTCAAAGAGTTCTGCTCATATCTGAGTACATATATTAAAGAGCTAGGTTTTCCAAAGTCGCCTCACTCACTGTCTCCTCTTATGATGCTAGTTGTGATAATGGCAAGTTTGGAAACCCAGCCCCAGAGGTATTTCCATATATAGCAATATATAGAGGGCCTCCTTGTTGGTGAGCACGCTTTTCTGTGCATATTAGGCTGTGCTGGCTGGAAAGGGGAATCAGGGATTGACTTGGGGATTTTATATAGCGGTTGACTACACTTAGTGGTTGGATTTTTTTATCCTAAATATTATCAATTTTGTACAAAGCTAAATGGTATGAGGTTAGTGCTATAAATCTAAAGGCACCCAATAAAATTAAATGTATTATTAGAGATATAAAACATTCTTTCGGTTTGCAGATCAGGACCCAAAATGTTAGGATCTGGGAGGGGAAGAGTATATACCCAATAATGCCATCCTACACTAAAACGGCTGTGCAGCTCTCAGAAGTGGTTACTCAGACAGCACACTGCACTTCCAGAGCAAGCACAGGCCCTTATTCCTAAGTGTCCCCTACTGCTTTTCCAGACCTTGGTATTTGGCTTGGTGACTTGCTAACAATAGCTGTCAACCACTTCCAGCCAACAACTTCCAATCTGGGACATCTCAAATAGACCAAGTAGATCAGACACCAACGGCACAAACCCACCCTGGGTCCAGGAGAACTGGAAAGGTATTCAGTGTGGATTTCAATGAAATAACACCACAGAGGTGTTTGGTGTTGTTCTAACAATCACAACATATTCAGCTGCCTGCAGAGAATAATCTTTCGAGTGGTTTGGAGGACTTAGATACTTCCCTGGTCACAGTTCTGAAGTCCTGCATATGGTATCCAGTGGGTCCCTCTCATGTTCTTCTTGCCAACTTGGATTTCACCATTCAGAGCTTTTGATGCTTTTGTGAGAAAATGCAGAGCTAACTTCTCTTCCCTCTCCATTTTAAGGTGGTCCCTTTAACTAGATCCTGGGTTTCTCTCAGCTTAGCCAAGTCCTCCAGTGACCACAGCCAGCCTCTAGTCTATGTGGTTGCAGCAGAAGAGACAGGTATGGAGGTCATTCACTCAACTCAAAGAAGGGCACGGTGCAAGCTGAGGCCCCACTTCTGCAAACAGGCTGTAGAGCGGTCCCATGCAGTTCAACATAAAACAAATCAGCGTTCCTCTTCGTTTAGCTATCTCGTTCTATATGCCTTCAGACATGCTGCTTGCATATAACCAGTGACCTTCCATGTTATTCTTGTGCCAATAACATGCACTGTAATAAGTCGCTAGAGAAATCACTCCACACAGTAAAATGAACATTCACAAGTTTTCCAAAACAGCAGCCACTATTATAAAACAAAGGCTAGCTTTTAAGTCTGAACACATTTCTTAAAGCAATATTTCACCTAAATTCAGTTGTTTTGCTACTATAACAGATAGAAAAAGCCTTTGGCTCTTTATAGACACAAACACAAGGAGTGTGGATTCTGCTGTAGGACAAGGAGGCATTAAAAATACATAGAAAAACTCCCAAGCATGATATCCAACACAGCAACTCAATGCTGGCCATGGAGACACAGCTGGGAGCGCATGTGGGTACCAGGAAGCTGGAGAAGATCCAGTCAGAGCAAGCAAGTTTTCTCTACCCGCTTGAAAAAATATTAAGGGTTAGGTGCAACCATGATGGCTATAAAGCAGAAGGAGGGCTCCATTATGCGTTGGGTTAATTTACAAGGACTAGGTTACTCACAGTGGGTAGAGTTGTGTTGTCCCTTTAGAGAAAGCAGGGACCGGTCTCAAACTCGCATGCCGGATATGAGTATCAATCATTACTCGCACCATAAGAGTGTGAAGAAACCCCATTCCCTCTCTTGTCAGCAGAGCACACTACAGTATTCGTTCTACCGTCTCTCTTACAGCATGCTCCCAAAAGTTGCTGTGTTCAGGCTGGACTCAGACTGGAGAGGCATGCACATGGTGGGTAGGGGCCAGAATAGACTAGTAGAAAATTGCCAGGGTGCTCTCGCACACCTCTTCACAGGAGAACCACGGGGAGGTGCCACAGGCCTAACTATGTTCTGAGGATTTCCAGTTTCTCTCCAAGGCCTCTTAAAGAGGAGTATCATGTACCAAGGAAAAGAGGCTGGGACCACCTTCATGCCTTTCACTGCCATACCTGAGCTGGGGAGCTATTGAGGGATGAGTACTCCTTCCTTGTCCTCTGCAGCAAGACTCCCTGCATCCGCAGGCCTAGAGAGCAGGACTCAACAACTGGGGAGATGAGGGGTTCTTTGAACTCGATGCACCTGGTTTAGGATTTCCGCGGGCAGTCTCTCCTGGAGTGCTGTGACACTAAAGCTTCCCATGGGAACAAAGGTGGTCTCGCCCAACTCGGCTCTACCAAGCCAAGGACAGAGGATGAGTTTGGGAGCCAGCAACACCTGAAAGCCCAGCAGGAAGAGAGCCATGCAAGGTCTTATTTCTGCTTTAGCTTCCTTTCCTCTTGGACCCTGACTCGAGGCTGGCAGGTCCATGAAGGGACCCTGCACAAGCGGACCATTTTTCAGCTCCCAGTAACTTCCCTAAAACTGGCAGCTGCTCAGCATATCTGAACGCTAGGCTGCACATTTGCCAGCAGATACCTACATGTGGCGTTCCATGTACAACTGTACGTACCCGATTTGAAAATCTCAGCCTTATTCTTCCTGAGACCATTTCTGTAGGATGCTGAATCCCACTGGCTTCTGTAGGATTCAATGCAGAGCTCAGTATTTCATCAGGGACAATCAGCAGCTTGCTGGGATTGCCCAGTCCTTCACAAAACCTGTGCCTCAGGTTTCCGATCCATAAACTAGGGATAACAACACCAGCCGCTTACCTGCCCCATGGGGTTGTTAAGGAGACTGATCAATGCTTCATGCAAAGTGCTCCAAAAACATGAAGTATGGCAGAAGTCTGATGGACAGGTCCCCAGCTGGCATTATCAGTGGATCTATCCCTTACTATTAAGGCGACATGTATTGGGTGCTTATACAAATGCTCTGACACGTTCTGATTAGACTGTGTCAGAACAAACTTGATTAAATGAGTCTGCTGGGCATTGTAATTCAAACACTGCAGCATGCTGCAGCACCTCATGTATTCAGGGGTCCGCATTTCAGAACGGTGGTGGAGGTGCCTTAACTAAAGCTTGTGTCAAATTAGTTTTAGTTAAAGCGCCCCCGCCGCTCTTATGAAATGTGGGACCACGAATACATGAGACGCACAGCTTTTTAATTAGAGTGGCTCCCAAGGGCCGCTCTTAATAACCCCCACACCCTGGAGCATGTGAGACAGGTCTGATAGATGTGTATAGATGGTAGTCTGTTAGAGCACAAGATGGATTTGATGAGCAAAGGAATAATCCCAACGTGCCATTTGCAGTGTGCCCTGGCAAGGAAGGCTACCTTCTTGTGAATGGATTCCTGTGTTAGAAAACCTTAGGCATTCTTCAAAAGCACTCATATTCTTCCCAAGCCAGTGATACTGTGATCAGGGGGAAGGGGAGTTGTTCAGTCACACATCTCTGCAGTCTGAATCAGAATCTGACCCAAGGACTGAGAGCCAGGCCTGCTCAGTCACTTAGGTCAATGAAGTAATAACCAGAGGGCTACAGAGAGCTAATTTTTTTTCCCTAGGCTAGACAAGGCCCTGATGTGCCTGCCTGGAATCTCATGCCTATGTATGAGAAATAACGTGCGTCGATAAGTGGCTTAGCAGATATCAACAGTCCTTAGCACTGATTCACTTTCCTGAAGGGAGGAAAATGCTTAATTATCCCTGAGGCAATGGGGAGGGGAGGTCAGGAGCCTGGTAGCAGAGAGCTAACGTGATCAGAGGGAAATGTGTGAAAGTCATTGGAAGCTTATGAACTCAGGACGGACAGAGAGAGATTCTCATGGAAGCACATCTGTGAGGAGCAGGGGCCAAGGATCTTTTGCTGTCTGTTACACTGAAGTAAATCTGGATTTAGCTCCACTGGTTTCCAAGAAATTACATCAGGCAACTAAATATACTGTCAGTTCTATTCTGTCTTGAAATTCTGGTCAGATGATATCCCATCATTTTACCATCCTGCCATCTTATGGCTTCTCACAGGGGTGTCAAACTCACTTGACCCCATCCCCCCAGGGCCACATCTGGCTTGTAGGACTCATTGAAAGCCAAATTGGGACCACAGGAAGACTTGTGGGCTGGATCTGGACCCACCTCTGGCAATGGGGTGAGCAGTGCACAGGGGTTAATACTACGTGCCTCACCCCCTGCATTAATAGCCGCTCTAGGAGCACCGTGGGCTGGGTAAAACAGCTGCATGGATTACATCTGGCTTACAGGCCAGATCTTTGACACCTCTGAGTTATAATTATGGTATTCCTCCTTGTCTGCCTGACCTAGACAAGAATCCTGCTCACAAGGTAAATCCACGAGCACAACTACGGGCTTATGTGCTTTTGAGTATGAAGCAGGCTGCGCAGAGATGGTCGTACAGATACAGGATTTCAAACAAAACCAGTTAGACCTGGTGCTGGCCCCTGACTGGGGAAGGCATCAGCATTGCAACTATTTTCCTATCTGTATATTTTCCACCCACATGATTCCCTTCAATTCATCCCTGTAAGCAGGTCACTCACCCAGCTTCCTTATTAAAGGAAGTGGCAGTCAGCTACACGTCCAAGGTTTCCAAACATTTTGTTTTCCATGGGACAGTCTTGTTCCCACAGTAAAAGAAAAATGACAAGCCAAGCAAGTGTGCAAACAGCAAACAAACCAGCCCAAAATGGGTGGTCTTTCTCAGACCTTGGGAAGAGCAAGATAGACTCTGCCCGTCTCTCTCTCACAGCAGCAGTCAGAATGTCCTTCCCTATCTCTGCCCCTGGAGCTTCACTCTCGCTGTAGCATCACGCTCATTCACGGGTCCGTTACAGCTGGTCCCAGGCGTCCAGCCAGGCAGACTCTTAACTGCAACTACCTGCACTTGGGTCTTAGCCCCTGCAGGCTGAGCACCTCCTTACAGCCAGTCCCTCAATGTGTACTACACAGGTGGGCACAACTGTGGCACTGGCTGGAAGGTTTATGGCCAGTATTTCCAGGGAGTAACTACTAATAACACCCCATGACCAAACAGCAAGTCTGTCCTGAACCAACATATCTAGGCGCCAATACAGGAATTAAAGGGCATTTTTACATGTGCTCTGGGAGGTGTGGAGGAGGGCGCTTTAATTAGTGAGCCACGCTAATTAAAAGTGGCCAAGCGTCACGTGCATCAGTGTCCCCTGTGCTAAAAAATGGTAGTGGGGTGCTTTGAACCAAAGCTTATTCGATGAGCTTTAATTCAAAGTGCCCTGTTGCCATTTTTCAGTGTGGAGATGCTGATACACGTAATGCTAGAGCCTGCTGGAGCGCGTTAATTTTCATGCTCCAGCTGACTTGATTAATCGAGTCTGCTCCAACATGCTGGATTTCCAGCACATTAGCGCCAGCTCCCTGAATATATATAGGACCCCAAAGTTTCCATGGAGTTGCTCGCAGCTGGATTCTTTTGTTCATCACCTTTACATTCACACAAACTCAGACTACAAACTCAGGCCCCTACAGAACAGGCTTGGCAATCTGGTGATTGTGGAAAATGAAAAAGCTGACCTCTTTAACGAATTCTTTGCCTCCATATTCCTGAACAGGAACCGAGACATCTCCCCCACTAGAACTGCGGATGGACCCAGGGGAGGCACCACCATGCCTAAGGTTAGGGGTGACCTAGTTAGGGAAATTTTGGAGGGGCTGGACGTGTTTAAATCAGTAGTTCCAGATGCTCTTCACTCGAGGGTGCTGAGGCAATTGGCGGGGGTCATAGCAGGGCCCCTGGCACGGCTCTATGAGCACTCGTGGGGCACTGGCCAGGTACCGGAGGGTTGGAAAAGGGCCAATGTGGTCCCCATTTACAAGAAGGGGAGAAAGGAGGACCCTGGACCCTTGGGAAGACCTTTGAGAAAATTATCAAGGAGCACATCTGCAAGGCCCCAGCAGGGGAGGTAATGCTCAGGGGCAACCAACAGGGGTTCATTGAGGGCAGGTCCTGCCTGACTAACCTGGTTTCTTTTTATGATCAGGTCACAAAGTCCCTGGATGAGGGTGTTGGGGTGGATGTTGTCTTCCTGGACTTCAAGAAGGCCTTTGACACAGTTTCCCATCACATTCTTTTAAAAAAAAGTGATGCCTACAGTCAGATGGGTGGCAAGTTGGCTAGATGGTCACACCCAGAAAGTGATGGTGGACGGGTTGTCTTCAGCCTGGAGGGATGTGGGCAGTGGAGTCCCCCAGGGCTCGGTCCTGGGGCCTGTACTGTTCAACATCTTTATCACCAATCTGGATGTGGATGTGGAAAGCACGCTGTCCAAATTTGCTGACGACACCAAGTTGTGGGGCGAGGTGGGCACGCTGGAGGGGAGGGACAGAATCCAGCTAGATCTAGACAGGTTACAGAGGTGGGCAGATGAGAATAGGATGAGATTCAGACAAGTGCAAGGTGCTGCATCTAGGGAGAAGGAACCAGCAACACCTATAGGCTGGGGAACTCCCTTCTTGTCAACACAGTGGCAGAAAGGGATCTTGGAGTCATAGTTAACTGTAGGATGAACATGAGCTGCCAATGCGAGGATGCGGTCAGTATGGTTAACCGCATCTTGT
>NW_017728928.1:15300757-15335192 GCF_001723895.1 Crocodylus porosus
TGCTCTCTCCTACCTTGGGGGTCTTCAAGAGGAGGCTGGAGAGTTATCTGGCTGGGGTGATATGACCCCGGCCCAGGGCAGGGCGTTGGACCTGATGATCTGTTTAGGTCCCTTCTGACCCTAAGCACTATGATATGATACATCTACACTGCAAAACAAAGATGAGACTAGCAGGTACAACATTATTAGTGGTGGCTGAATTTGGCTGCACACAAACAGGATAGTGAAGATGCAGGAGCATGGAGTTTGATACAAGGGTCATGCACCCAGGGTCCCCAGACAGGGACATGTACCCAGCATCCTGGACACACACCCTGGACATATACCCAGGGTCTCTGGACAGTTTGCAGTCTGCTTATTAGCCTTTTGTTGTTACCCAGGCGTGTTTGATGAAGCTTGCACAGGTAGGCTGGCACATGCTACACATGCCTTCTTTCTGCTATATAGACACATCCTCAAATTCAAATGCATTGGCTTTTAACAGCATAGGACTGGCTGGGGCTTCCCAGGCCACCAAACCCAGTCTCCTTGGTTCTCATGCAACCATCTGTTGAAAAGGGTGCACAAGAACCTCTAACTCTGGTCCCTTTTGTAATCACACCTCAAAAGTACTGTCTAAAAAAATCTCTACAAGAACATGTAAAGAGAAGGGCAGACAAAGGCACAACCAATGTGTTGCCATTGCAGTGTCAGGAAATCAGGTTAAAATATGACTAAATGATCCTAGGAGAGGATCCAGCTGCAAAGGAAGGCAAAACCCCTGAATGGTCCTTGCCAATCTGATATATAGAGACATTTCTTCCTGACCCCCAAATCTGGCTATTGTTTTGTCCATGCAGAGGTAAACTAGACCCACCAGATAGAACCAAAATTATTGCCAAGTACTAGGAGTACCTGTGCACCCCAAACTTCTACCTCTAGCTATGGCCAGTGTCTGCTGCCTCAGAGTAAAGCACACCAGACCAGAAGGGAATAATAGATTGATGGGGAAAACATACTCTTTCTGTCCTCTCTTAAATTGCTCCTATTTATTTTTCATGTTTTGCCACTACAGGCAGGTCTCTGAGGTGCTGGCTTTGGATCACAGTATGGGAGCAGATGGTCCTGAGTTATTCAGATCTCTGCTTTAGGGTGCTCCAAAAATCAATTGTGTTCTGCTTAGAAGCACTAGGGTTTCACTGTGGGGTATGTCAAATGGAGCAGCCCCAACAGGAGGGCATGGGTTTTAAATGGAGGCAATGTTTCTGAGCTCCATCCTGTCCAGAACCTTAATGAGGATGTTGACTTGGGTGTCAGCATCTCTATCATACTAGGCCCACAGGCACAGCATAGGACAGCCCCTATTTGCAGTTTAAACTACCATAGATAAAAAGTCAAATAGATAAATAGTCAAAGGGTGGAAGAGGGAGCCAAGAGGTCAAAATAACTCAGCCAGCATCTTCTGGCTGGTTGATGAGAGAGGAATAAAACCTGTTATCTTCTGACTCTCAATCCAGTGCCCTTCTGACCAGAGCATGGTTCTTCTCTGTTCTGAGCTTGACCTTGTGTTGTGTCTGGGAATAATGGAATAATTGTTTTAGATAAAATTAGATACAACCTGAACCTTAACCCACAAAACAAACTCAGCATTGACTGAGGTTTACAAAAATTCAGATAATCTTTTTTGTCCTAAACATTCCCCAATTTTATGTCTCATTTTATGTACTCAGAGTGGTAGAAACTGCCAGGAACAGTGTGCACCTGTGATGAAGCATGTGTGCATCAGCTAGGGTGGCCATCAAGGTACCTCAAGAATAGAGGTCCCCACCACCATCAACGTCACGTACCTCCCAAGGCTGAGGGGGGCACGGCGAGCTCCTGCAGGTGACAGCAGTGACAGTATTGGCAGTGCGGGCATGGCGGCGGCAAGCGGGGAGCTCCCGCAGGCGGCCACACTGGTGGTGGCAGTGGTGGGGGCAGAAATGAAGGGTGCTGAGCAGTGAAAAATAGGCCTCCATAAAGGCCTCCAGTTTCATATCAATAGAGGACAAATAAAACCGGACAAATGGCCACCCTAGTATCAGCTGGGAGCATTGGTACCACCATAGGGAACCCTGCTTGCAGGAGACCTGAGCACAGCTGCATACAGCCATGCCAGGCATGTCATTTGGACTGGGTTCCAATAAGACTGGACTTCCCATTGCTTCTCCTTATGGAGGCTTTGCTAACAACCACTGTCTTGGCAAGGACAGGCTCTAAGCAGAGACTTGCAGTGAGCAAAGGGGAGCAAGCCGGGTGTGGGTGAGTACTTATTAAAGCAAAAGAGCGGCTTGATCCACAGTGCGGTGTGATGGATCCCTGTCAGTGCCTGGGCAGCCAGAAGCTGTGGACTGTGCTTGCAGCCTGCTCGCTGCACACTGCTCGCATCTGACCGTAGGATGTGAGCAACTGCTGTGCTTTTTCCTGCATGCAATCAAACATGCCGGCCTTGGCCAAGAGTGGGGCCTGGGGAGGGCCCTGGGAGCCCAGCCCTGCAGATGCCAGGAGAGCTCTGAAGCTCCAGCTCTGCTAAGACAGGGGAGGAAGTCAAAGGAGCCCCAGGTCTCTGCTAGTGCGGAAACCAAATGCCACATGGAGAAGAAGGGTGGGGCGGGGAGGTGACTGACCAGCTGGGCTCCCCTCTCCCTGCTGAAAGGGCACATGAGCCCCCTCAACCAGAACTTGCAATGTTTGCTTCTCTTTTGAGAAACCTTTGACTGTTTCTCCTTCTAGAGGAGAGGGAGGCCACGGGGAGGTGCTATTTATGGGTCCACTCTGGCGTGGCTCCCAAGCCAGTATATTCAAGAGCTCACAGCTACAGGACACTAGAAAGCTTCCCTTTCCCCTGTTTGTAAACGCAGGCCCAGTGCAGTGGAAATCTGGCCTGTATAGCATTCTCCTGCTAGGATTTCCCTTCCCAGGGCTCAGCCCCTAGACTGTCATGAACAGCCACCTTTAAACACCCCCACTGTGTACTGCTCTGTGCTGGGGGTGGCACCGGTGCCCTGCAGTACCCAAAGCAGGAGCCTGACAAAGGGAGCAGCCGCGCTGGCTGGCCGTGCATGTGGACTCCTCAGGCCCCTCTGCGCAAGCATCTCTCAGCTTTCCGCGGACAGCGAGGATGCCAGTAGCATTAGGGCACTGGCCTCTACCCTGCAAAGCAGATCGCTCGGCTGGAGTTGCCCAATGCCATCCTATTTCCTTTCCGAACTTCTGGTCTCTCCCATCAACAGCAAATGACTACAAGCCCTTTATGGACAGAACAGAGGAAAGTAAAGATAGTCAACTTCTCCATCCATCCCTTTCCCCTCCCCACAGTCGCTCCTTGCTACTGAGAACACATCGCCAAGCTTGATCCAGCAGTGAGATAGGCACCTCTAGGTCCAAGACTGGTTTTATGGCTACATTTATACTGCCACTGGAGGTGCGATGGCAGCACTTGTAGGTGTACCCACACATAACTTGCCCTACGTGGACACTGGTAAATGTGGCTATACATGCTTCACTCGCCCCTACCCTAAAAGAACAGTGCCCAAGAAACTTCCTGGCCTGGCTCTGAGGCCTGGGACTGTGCTCGCTGGTCTGCTGTGGGACTTCAGGCTCGTCCCTTTGACCTCTCTGTTTCCCCCTCGTTCTCTGTCTTGTCCACGTGCGTTGCTATCCATGCGTATTGCTGGCTCTTCAGAGCTGGCACTACGGCAGCATCTAGCACAGTGGACCCTGAGCTCTGCTGGGGCCTCTTGGCAGGACTGTAATCCAAACAGTAACAGAGAGTGGCTGTTTATTGTATTTGCCCCTCCTTTCCACTTATCTAGGGCTCCAGCTGGGAGGACAATTTGCTCCCAGGCTCAAGCCAGGGTTAGTTTCCATTGCTCGTTTTCCCTTCCCCACCCATCAGACGCTTTTCATCCTCTCTTTGAAAAATTACAAATCACAGGTTTCCGCTTTTCAACAAAAGGGACTCCCCCCTACCCCCCACCCCGTCGTGAAAACCACAGATTTTGTCAAAAAGCCATTTTTGCATTGGCAGAACTTTGGACGAACTGGTTTTTGTTTGATCAGCTCTGCTTTTGGACGTTTTTGGATACATGGGGAGAGAGAAGTGGGAGCCATTTGAGGTGCCGAAGGCTTTGCATGTTCTGGGTTTGGCAGCACAGCTGCTTATTGGGTCACCTGCTTTTCCTTCCAGGATATACAACTGACTCAGTACACCTGAGCCCTCTCTAAGCAGGAGCAGTTCTCATGAGACATTTTGGACCTCATTTACTCCAGGCCAGCGGCCTGACAGAGCCAAAAGAAGCCATGAGCAAAGGAAAAGCAAGAGGCAGCCCACGACTGCTAAATGTTTTGGCATATAAGCAGGAGCAAATGACAAAACCACAATGGAAACTACAGGCCGTAAACTGGAGAAGAATACTCTCTGCCCAGGGGAGCTGAAAGACGGCAGAGCCAGGTCTTCCAGACAGCTTCCAAGTCTACAGGAAGTGTGGAGATTGGAGGAGGTATGCAAAGATGAGCTGGCTTACACCTCCTCCCGCACATCCGTTCCTGCTGGTGATACGAGGAGACCTAGATGGTTCCGACTAATGAGGGGAACAGAGATGGAGACTTGCAGCCTGTGAGCTGTATTCGCTTAGATGTAACTTGAGGCAGGAGCTGGCTACTGGCTCTTCAGCAGCCACAGTGAGAGCCCCCCACAGCGAGCTCCTCACACTACAGCTCTAAACACTAGCCTGAGGCAGAGTTGGGAAGGTCAGGAATACATTTCATACCTTGCCCTTCTGTCTGTGCTCACCAAGATGAAGTTGAAATTTGCTCAGGTCTGTGGCAAAATTTGCAATCATTCCCCAGCTCTGCTCTGCCCACTTGGGACCAGCAGCTGCTTTTACCATCAAGTGCCACCCCTGCCGTCAAGAGGGGGTCCTGGCAATATAGAGACTTATAGCAAAACAGGGCTGAAAGGGCCCTCAGGAGCTCATCTAGTCTTATCCCCTGCTCCAGGCAGGAGCATCGTGTCCAAACCATCCCAGACAAGCGTCCATCTAACGTGTTCTTAACAAGTCCAATGGTGAAGATCCACAACCCCTGCTCTGCTGCTTAATCACCTTAACAGTGAGAACGTCCTTCCTAATATCCAACCTAAATTTCCCTTGTTGCAATTTAAGACCACTGCTCCTTGTCCTCCCCCCTGCAGCAATTATCTGGACACTGAGCCTTTCTGTTTCACACTGGCAACACCCCACAAACAACAGTGCTGCCCAGGGATATGCCTTGAAGCAACTGTCCCTGGGAAGAAGGGGCCGTTTCCAGATGGGAAAATTACAGCACACACATTCAGGGAATTAACCAAGGTCACAGCGTGAATCAATGGCAGAGGTGGGAAGAGAAGCCAGACCCCTAGTTTTATAAGGTAACCACTACAACACTCCCTCCCCCTGGAACTTAAACCTAGGCTTGCTGATAAGAAGAATGGGTGAAGGTCCCTTGTAATTTGAGTAGCTTGCAAAAGATAAAATTACAATATTTTTAGACAACTGGAAGCCAACTTCACAAAGGGCAGCAAACGGTGAAGAAAGAGGGGAGATGGCTATAGCCTTGAGGTTCTCAGGGCTGCGTTCACTTATTGAAATTATTGCTATTCCACATGTATGGCTATTACCAACAAATCTGGCTTAATTTATTGAAAAGAACTGTATAAACATGCACACTCCTGTGTGCACACGTCTGGTCTTTTTCATTAGGATCAAGAGAGGAAAAGCCAGGGGCTGACGGCCAGGAGCAGACCTCTCTAACTGTGTGACAAGGCTCACTGCTCGACTACCTTTGGGGATCTCTGCCTCCTGTCAGGTATGGGGACCAGGGAGCAGGGGAAGCAAAAAGCAGTGGAGAAAACATATCCGAGGGCCTGATGTTACCTCACAGCATCTTCCCACAGAACAAACATGATCGTATATCTCTATTTCTGTATCTTAATATGATACATTTCTAATATAATATTATAATATAAAAATTCTCTATCTTAATATGAAAGACAGCGCTGATGCATGTAGTTGCAAACAGTCTCCCCAGGGAGGAGACAAAAATCCCCACCACCTGGGATTTTTAAAGCCAGCTGGACAAAATGCTAGCAATCCTGCGTTGACTCCAGGCAGACAGGCCGGATAAGCTTGAAAGGATTTTCCATCTTTACTTGCAAGGACTCTTTGTTCACCTCTCAGGATCAGGGTTTTGAGGCAACCTGTGAGCTGGGGTAACTGGAGGGGACGTGGCTCCCAGAACTGAACCGAGAAAGAAGGAGACCTAACAATAGATGAGGATCACGTTCTGCTTGGCCGCTTGCTGTGCCAGACGGGAACGCACAGATGGGGGCAGTTGTTAGTTCCTCTCTCCCCGTCTCAGTCTAACTAGACCCCCCCGCTGTAATCCCCACTAATGCTCTGCCTCTCCTGCGTATCTACAAAAATATAATCCTTTGTTTTCGCCTCTACTCGTGTAATCAAAGCCTGTGCCCAGGGGTAGAGGGAGCTTTTAAAGCAATTCAGAGCCTTCCAAGAGCTAACATGGAGCGTCGTGAATAAGCACGGTGCCGTGACACTGAAGAGGTCCTTGGGCATATGATGTCCTTGAGAGCACCATGTGTTTGGCTGGTGGGAGCTTGTGCCCTGCTGTGCCTTCCCTTTATTGTCCTTTCGTTGCTCTCTCCCATTTCCTTCTGCCTGGGCACACAGGCAAGGCTGCATGCACACATCCTCCCTCCTCCGGAAGCTCTCCTGGGCGATGCTGTCTGGAGCAGCCCAAGAGCCATTGCTTTCCCCATGAATTACATGGGAAACACAAAACCACCGCATCAGCAGAGCTGCTGTTTCTGGGGTGGGCCTGGGATGCTATTGCGAAGCTAACACTGCCACCTACTGGCACCAACCCAGCTGAACGCAACAGCCTCAGGATTCTTGTTTTAAATTCTCGCTTGCAATCAGACCGCCGGTTTTAAATTCAAGCATACCCAAAGAACCTTGTCTGTTCTAAAATTCATGCATCTGAAGGGATCTTGCCAGTCGTGATGCCTGCGGCCCATCCATCTGTCTGACTAGCCCACTCGGTTCATCCAGGTCCTAAACCAGCTAGCTCCCAGTCCAGCGCTGCTGCTCCTCCCCCTGCTTCCAGCCTCCCAGCTCCCAGCCATAATGCACGACTGAGAATGGAGAATGAGTCAATGGAAAGGGAAGGTTTTGGTTGGAAGAAGAGGCCAAGGTTGGCGCCCTTAGGAACCAGCACTTCTACCTTTGCCCCTTGGAAACCTGGTTACAAGCTTACAGCTGTTAAAACCCCCATAGAAAATGAGGGAAATCCTTGTCTGCTACTACCAATCTTGTTAGTCCTTTCTGGACTGAAATACCAGCTGACCTGAGGATTTTCCTGTATGCACTACCAGGCACCAGCAGTGATACCCTTTCCCACATAGTTGGGCCTGTTTATATAGGGAGATTTCGTGCCCTTCCCTTTGTAAAGGGGAATCTGGCCTGTGTGGCACTTTCTAAGGCACCCAGGAGTGCAAGACCACCTGGTTAAGATGCCACTTCCTATAGGGAACAGGCTCAATCGGGGGGCTCCCAGCTGGGTGGTACAGACCTGTGTTCTAGCCCCAGCACTGGCACCGATCAGCGTGACGCTCCAGCGAGCCCCTCCACCTCTCGATGCTTGGCTCTTCAAAGGAAAGGGCTATCCCTGGGTATGCGTATATGCAATACACAGCGCTGCACACCCCGGGCACTTCTGCTAGATTCGTGGGGCCCAATCCAAACCAATCTCTGCCCGTGGGAAGTTCAGCTCTGCACTTTGCAGCACCCACCCTTAAGTGACCTTTCTCTGCAACTGCCCATGCTGGAGCAGCCTCATTGAGTCTCCGGGACCTCTAAGCAGAACCAAAGTATGCACCACATGTACTTCTGCAACTGGCAACCCTTTTCTGGTTGCTGCACCCATCAGACAGAGCTCCCCAGCATCCAGCCACAGCAGCACACCTGTCCCCAGCTCCTTCCCTTTTCCTGGGGCTACTTCCTTTCTCTCTGCCACAGCCCATGGAAACACAACAGGATGTCCCTAGTGTATGTTGAACAGTGAGCACTAACTTTTCTTCAGCCTGAGGTCTGGCTGACAAGGGAGAGGGCAGGGAGTTGATTCCCATGGGATGCTCATACAGGAACCTCCAGACTGCAATCCTTCCGTCCCCAGGAACAAGCTGTTTTGCTCTTTGGTTTATTCTTCATTCCATAGACACCAGACAGAAATGTGGCTTTGACAGATATGCTACCGCAGCTGTTCCCCAGCTTCTGGCCAGAGGCAACCCAACATGATTAAATAGCCATAGCTTGTGAAATTGGGCCCCCATGGCCTACTCTTTGAGACAGTTCCTTTCCTGAAACCATTTTCAAACACTCTCTTCCACCTTCCCCCACAGCTTCTCCTTACCTGCCTTTCCCTTAAACACTTATTTTTATGGATCTAGAGTGCAAGGGCTGTGCTGGGAGCTGTACACGTATGTAACAAGGACAATCTCTCCCCGAAAGAATTTAGGGCAGTATTTACACTAGCCTCTACTCTGACCTTTACGTATATGTTTATATGGAAGAGCCTCCAAGGGAAGGACCCTTCCTGGGTTAAGCTCTTGAAAACACAGATGACTCCCAAACGATGACTTGTGTTGCTCTCAAGCCAAAGGCCAGCCTGAGCCTAACAGTCAATTGGGCTAGCGTGGTTGTGACCCACCAGTTTCTATAGTGAAGAGCTCACGAAGGAGTGCTGTGGCTTGTATCACTCATGGCTACTCTTGACTTCCCAGCCTGAATGGTCTGGTATCTAGTTCCAGCTGAGTTGACTAGGAGCAGTGATCAGCACAAGTCTAGAGTAAGGCTTGAATTTATGTCCTGGGAGTCGCAACAAGGCACAATATTGACTCTGCCACAGCACCCAGCAGTGTATTTACAGAGTGCTCTTTGCTTCCTCCATCCACAGCAGGAGACGCAGGAACAGACCCCAATGGTCCCAAGTCCCCATCCAGCTCATTAGTCGCTCGAAGGCACTATCTGACCTGCCTGAAGGTGGAGCCATTCTGTGCAGGAGCTGCGTGATGCTGCTGCTCCTGTCAGACTGGGAATAAAGTAGGAAATGGGCCCTAGTGACAGTATCCACATCTGGGTTTGGAATGAGGCTTGTCCGGAGTCTGGGGCTGCAGACTTGGCCAGGCTCTGCACAGAAAAGAAGCATCCTTGTTTGAGAGCTAGCTAGTTTCCTTGTCAGTCTCCAAGAGTAATCACCTGGCTGAGAAGTCACTTTTAACCCTTTCAGTTGTGCTCCTCAGACCCACCTGAACATGCATATGCACACACATGCATATGCAGGCACACACCTACACTCTTGCCCATAACAAGGGCTTTAGCAAGTTTCCATTGCTCCAGCACATCCTGAAGGCTCAAGAGGCCCCTGCTGCATTATCTGGGAGGTTCAGCAGCTCCGTGAATCATTCTTTGTCACGTACATCAGTCAGGCCATCTGCTCTTCCCCACCGCAAGGAATAAGCAGCTCAGACAAAGACCAGTACCTACCGAGCACATGCCCCTGGGCCCTCCCGCTTCCCACATGAGAGACTCAGCCTCCTGTTAGCAGGAATTTTTATGCATCCCTAAACCACTGTTCCACTGTCATGACTAAGGGCCTGAAACATGCAGCCTTGGAAAAGCCCTGAAAAGAAAAGCATCTGAAACTAATAAAAACTAATGGTTCTTCTCTCTCCAGAAAACAAGACAGCGAGCATTTGTTGCAGCTGAACAGTGCCAGAGAGCAGATGATGGGCAGCCAGAAATCAGGGCTGCCTTTGGCTCTGTAAACCATCCCAGAGGATCCTCCATGGGGAGGGAGAACAGAGCACCTGGACAGGCAGTTGTGGTGAAGGCCCCTCCAGGGAGAAAGGGTGGTATATGAATTGAACTGGACCAGTTTCAGCAGGCTTGGTTGTTGAGTGCTCAATCTGAGCCCCTTGGGCTTGAGTTTTTCAGATGCCAGTGGGACTTGCAGGTACTTACAGTAGGAAGCCCAAGGTGGCTCTAGTGAAGCACCCAGAAACCAGAGGCCATTATGGTTCCTTTGGGCCAAAATCTCCTACAGGAGATACCTACAGCAGTTATGCCTGTTTCTGCAGCCTTTCATTGCTCACTATGTCCTACCTGCTGCAGAGGAGGAGACTCTGGGAAAGAGGGCTCCCTGGGAACTTGTACCAACTCTTGTCTCTTCAGTGAGGATGGCTGAATTGGAGAAAGAGGCACCTCTGGAGTCTAGTATGGACAGGGGTGACTACAGCAATTCATGCTGGGCACAGGATCATTGCACAACCTGACTGAGCTCTTGTTGCCCCCAGCATGTAGTAACGGACTGCAGCAGCTCAGCCACATGCTATGTGGGATGTATTTTAATTATCAGAGAACCAAGGACAAGTTTTTCTGTGCCATCTCAAGGAATGGACTTCCTGTGAGTCCATGGTTATGACCTGCAACCTCTGGAGTCTACCTGAGGCCAGTGGCAGGATTAGACCCCATACAGATGTTTCTTCCTGTAAACACCATGAAATTAGGCAGGTCTGAGGAAAAAATTATATTTATTAGGCCCAAATAAATTACTACTGGACCTGCAGTTTGCCCCACAAGGCACATTTTAGCCTGTGGAACCTGGTGGTGATGCAATCATTTCATTAATAAAGATGTTACCATTATGTAACACAGTTTTGCAAAAGTGCCACAGATGGTTTTATCAGTCCAGCCGCAAAATCTGCTTACCAACTACCAATGTCATGGTGATTATGCAAAAGCTAACGATATTTTGCTTACCTGTCAAATTGCATCTGGTCTTCCCAGCCAAGGAGAAGTTGACATCTGCAAGACCCTAATATGCCTTTGCCATGTTAATGACCACAACATGCTTTACAAACTTTATTTACTGGGTTACTTCACCTGCTGCTCAAATGGCAAGCCACACCTGGGGCAGAAAATGGCAAGCATTTACCATAGATTCAGCACTTGGGACCACTGGTTTATTAGGACTTCATAACCCTGAGGGGAACCCGCCCCCCCCCCAGGATACCACCAGGCAAATAAATAATAGCAGCGCTCTGTGGTTTCATAGTTTCATAGTTGTTGGGGTCAGAAGGGACCTCCATAGGTCATCGAGTATGACCCCCTGTCCTGGGCAGGAAAGAGCGCTGGGGTCAGATGACTCCAGCCAGGTGCTTGTCCAGCCTCCTCTTAAAGGCCCCCAGGGTAGGGGGGAGCACCACCTCCCTTGGAAGCCCATTCCAGATTCTGGCGACCCTTACTGTAAAGAAGTTCTTCCTGATGTCCAACCTAAATCTACTCTCCATCAGTTTGTGGCTGTTGTTCCTGGTTATTCCAAGGGGTGCCCTGGTAAAGAGAGCATCTCCTATTCCTATCTGCCCCGCACCACACCCGCCCCCCACTCCCCGATGCGATGAATTTGTAAACAGCCACAAGATCCCCTCTTAGCCTTCTCTTCCAGGTCCCTCAGTCTCTCCTCGTAGGGCCTTACCTGCAGGCCCCTAAACATACAAGTGGCTTCCTCTGGACCTTCTCAAGGTTATCCACATCCCTCTTGAACTGTGATGCCCAGAACTGGATGCAGTACTCCAATTGCAGCCTGACCAGCGCCGCATGGAGGGGAAGTATCACCTGCCTGGACCTGTTTATGATGCACCTGCTAATGCATGATAGGGTATGGTTAGCTTTACTGATTACTTCGTCACATTGATGACTCATGTTCATCTTGGAGTCAGCTAATGACTCCGAAATCCCTTTCTGCTGCTGTGCTGCTGAGAAGGTCATCCCCCAGCCTACAGGTGTGTTGGTGATTCCTTTTCCCTAGATGCAGCACTTTGCACTTGTCTTTGTTGAACTGCTTCCTATTCTTTTCTGCCCACTTTTATGACCTGTCCAGGTCCACCTGGATTCAATCCCTTCCCACTAGTGTGTTTATTTTACCCCATAATTTCGTGTCATCCGCGAATTTGGCCAGAGTGCTCTCCACGCCCTCATCCAAGTCACTGATGAAGACATTGAATAGCAAGGACCAAGCCTTGGGGGACCCCACTGCCTACATCTTTCCAGGTCAGTACCAACCCATCCACCACCACTCCCTGAGTGCGACCCTTAAACCAATTTGCCATCCATCTGACCATGTTATCATCTATGTCACAGCCACTCAGTTTGTTTATGAGAATAAGATGAGATACCGTATGGAAGGCCTTCTTAAAATCCAAGTAGATGACATCTACCTCTATTCCTGCATCTAAGCATTTTGTGACCTGTTCATAAAAAGAAACAAGGTTAGTCAGGCAGGATCTACCTGCTATGAACCCATGCTGGGTGGCCTTCAGCTTCATTTTTCCAACTGGCCTTCCACAAATGTGATCCTTAATAATTTTTTCAAAGGTTTTCCCAAGGAGAGAGGTGAGACTAACTGGCCTATAATTAGCCGGATCCTCCTTCCTCCCCTTCTTGAAAATAGGGACCACACAGGGCCTTTTCCAGTCCTCTGGCACCTGACCTGAGCACCAGGAGTGCTCAAACAGCCATGCCAGTGGCTTTGCTATGACACTGGCCACTTCCTTCAACACCCTTGAATGAAGATCACCCAGGCTTGCTGACTTAAACAAATCCAGCTCCTCTAAGTGTCCCTTTACTAGGTCTGTGCTGACGGTTGGTGGGCGGGTGTTCCTCCTGTGCCTATCTATTATGCAACTGGGAGATTTGTCTTGATCCATGTTCAGGAATACAGAGGCAAAAAACTCATTGAAGAGTTCAGCCTGGTTCAAGAGAGTAGGAGAAAGGGAAGGCAAAACCCCAGTCATACTGCAACGGAAATTCATTATGGGGTGGGTACTTGGCCAAGATACCCTGCCACTGCAAGCAAAGGTCTTGGGTAATCCAGCAGGGGTTAGGCCTCTGTCATAAAACACGCCTGCAGGCATCACACTGAAGGCCCAAGCTCAGCCTGAGTGTGAAGGGGAGTGTGCCGCCTATACTGGGTCACTAATTTCTTCTCCAGCACCTGAGCTTCTCTAGGTGACCACCCAGCCACACACAGTCTGTCTTGAGCATCTCTAGCTAATTGCTCAGCCATCTGAATCCACCACATATTGCTGTATCTGAGCATCTTGCATCCTTCCATGCATTTATCCTCACAATACTTAGTCAAACCACACAGATTACCCTGTAATCTCCAGGGTACAGGTAGGGTACTGAAGCACACAGAAACTAAAGTCCAGATCCTCAAAGATATTTAGGTACCAAACTCCCACTAAAATCCATGGGTGTTAGGTAACTCTGAGGCTATGTGACTGGCCCAAATAATCCGTGGCAGGGAAAGGAATTAAATCTTGGTTTCCCAAATCTCAGGCAACCTGTCTATGCACTGGACCATTCCTCCTCTAAATATCATATCAGAGAAGGTCTGGCTGCCAGATGTTCCCTTCTATGCAGAATACACAGCACAGTATTAGGAGTTGTGGCATGAGGTGCTGACGCTCCCTTAAATTTATTAAGTTAGCCAAAGCTGCAAACATTGCATGCAGAGGCCAATAGGACACACACATATCAAGCTTCTGGGACTGTTAAGGCTGCAGAAGACATGTGTTGACCCAGACATACTTCCCCAACTATGTACTTGCTCCAGCTCAGCACTGTGGTATGCTGGACCTTTGAAACAGTTTGGCTTGCATGAAAATGTCTTCCCTTCACCCCTATCTGACTCTCTCGGGCTTCAGGAAATCTACTGAAGCACTGAAGAGGATGGGGTACCATGGGCAGTGACACAGCTCATACACCAGAGCTGTTCAGGTTGCACTGAGCAAGTGCCACAAGGGTCACTCCTGTGACAAGGGGAGGGCTGAGCTGTGTGCAAGACAGGAGTTTGTACAAAGGAGATCGAGCAACAACCCAACCAGATATAAGAGCTGCCACCATGAGATGGATGTGCCCTTCAAGCATGGGGAGAGAAACACTCGCTAGCTCCTCTCGTGGATGCCTGACCAGCCACAAATGCCCAAGTGAGAGCATACTGGAAAGCATGCGAGGTGTGAAGAACAGAGACCATAAACAGAGAGCGACTCTATAGTCTTGTGGACTCCCAGCTACACCCCAGGAAAAGTCAGAACAGACCAGCTCACTTTTCTTGGTCACAGCCTACATTAGCCACTGGTCCCAGAAACTCATGCATCCGGGAGGCTGTCAGACTAGAACCACCACAAGGACACTGAAGACTCATTCTACAACATCCAGCACGTCATGCTTAGATAATGGGCCACAAGGCACTGCAGCACAAAGCAAGCGATTCAGCACCGAATGGCAATCTGGGCACGATGGAATCTACAAAGCCCTGGGCAGGCAGAGTCAGCCATGAAGACGGCCAAGAGCGTGATGACAAAGGCAGATAACAGTCCAGTCCAGACTCTACTTCACCGAAGGAATGCTGCAGCTCAATAGAACAAAGGCAAACGGGCTCTGGAGGGGAACAGATGCTGCCATGAACGGCTCAGCGGGTAGGAAAATGCCAACTTCCATATGCAGGCTTTTAAAGTCCAAAAGGAATCTGATTCTCCTCTCTCATAGCTATTAGTCAGGAACAACTCCATAGACATCACTGGAGTTAGCCAGGGGAAGAGCCTGCTAGAGGGAATTCAGAATCAGACCTTCTTGCATTCAGAGTGATACAAGTTTTAAAAACCCTCCTTACAAGGGCAGAAGGACATGGTGGCACTTGCCAATCACTCCCCTGCCCCTAGGGGCACTGCCCCAATCATTCTCCTAAATGTTGAGGTTCATTTGGGGTTGGCACTGCCTGTCTGGAGCTGACTGGCACTAAAGACCATCTGTCCTGTGCACTCAGTCATTATAGACACCTGACTACAGAGATCTCTGCTAGCACATGCTGTCTGTGCTGCCTCTGGCAGTCCTACTTCATCAACTATTTATAAATGAGACCATTTAAAAAGTTATTGGCAGAGGTGTTACTAATGGTTAGTCATCTGTTCATGAGTTCAGCAGGCTGCTTTTAGACATATTTTAGCAATGCACTTACGAACCATATGTAACACATGACACCTTTTGTCAACCACGTTATAAGGGCCAATTAATCATTTATTAACTCTCTACAAATCATTTTTAAAATCATGATCAATAATTCATCTCCGACCTGGTATCCTCCATACAGACTGCACCTGTTCCCCACCACACCCCAAACCTCTCAATACATGTAAACCCACAGTCATCTCATCAGCTTCTAACCAAGTTTGCTAATAAAACCTAGCTTGGCCCTTTATAACTGGAGTGTTAGGATAAGTGAAGGAAGGGGAAGCAATTTCACCATTAGAAACCAACCAGCTGCCAAGCAGTCTGTCCTGACCATTAGAAAAGACAGGAAGGAGTATAAATAAATCATGGTTCAAGAACACCCCTTCGGTGTAGCTATTCATTCAGGCCTTTCCAGAACACAAAAGAAGATAGCTCTGATGACAACAAATTTAAACAAGCCTGTGCTTTCTAACACTGTGTTCTCTTGCGAGACTCAGTGTCAGGTGACACTAGTGAGTCAGATAGCTTCGATTAAAATGGACTACAGAGTTATAGTGTAAAAAATGAGCATTTATGTGAAAATAAATGTCTCCACACTGTGTTCATCTGCTCTTGCACTGCATTATTCAGTTGCAAAATACTGTGCCCCTGTATGGGTTCATTCATCCCACAGCAAATTAGTGGACACCCAACTACATGCTACAATGCATTTTGTGTCAGGCACATTGCACCCCACTCCGCTCCCATAGTTAGCAGTACTTGGTAATATTGCTCCCCGTCATCTCTGCCACACAAATGTTGAAGCAAACTTACTAGCCAGACTCCAGGATAATCTTACACTGACAGTGCACTGGGACATATTCCACCCACCATTAGCTTCCTTGCCCCTCAAGACACCCAGTATGGTTTACCTTCCAAATCCCTTCGACTTTTCCTTACTTAGTGGCACGAAGAATGGTCAGCACAAGCACCAATCAATCACTAGTTCATCTCTGACCCTACAGTTAGTCAACTAGGATTTAACTAGGCACGCTGTTATTGGGCACTTCTCAACCACTTTTGAACTAGACAGAGTCACCGTGCCTCAAACCTATACCAATGGGGCCTTCGCAATGACAACAAATGCTCTTGTGGACAAATTCAAACCATGTCCCACATTGTTGACTTATGTCCATTTACAACGCAGAAGCAATATGCTGAAACCACATATGCTAAATAAAGTAAATATATCAGAATAGTATCAAAAGCAATTATCAGGATTAGGTGCCCAGGATAGATGCAGACAGAGGCATTTTCCACCCTGGAGGTCAATGCAGGACCTGGAGCTCTCTCAAGGGCCAGGTCTAAAATTATGGAACAAACCCTTCCAGGAATAAGGACCAAACCTTCTGCTCCACATGGAAGATGTTTACCTATGATCTGTCTTCTCTGCCATAAGCGCATAGTAATATATGTGCACAGAATAATAATAACTACACGCGACTGTACATTACTCCCATCAAGGAGGGAGCAGACATGTGGCAGATATCAGCCTGGGATGAAGACCTTTATAGAATAGGAGAAGAAAAGAAAGTTTTAAAGGAACAACATTTAAATCATAGAAGTAGGGTCGGAAAGGACCTTGTAGATCTTCAAGTCTGACCCCCCACCTGGGCGGGAGAAAAGACTGGACTCAAATGAGTCCAGCCAGGTAGGCATCCAGCCTCTTCTTAAAGACCCCCAGGGTAGGAGCCAGCACCACTTCCCTTGGAAGTTGGTTCCAGATCCTAGCTGCCCTAACTGTGAAGTAGTTCTTGCGGACGTCTAGTCTAAATCTACTCTCTAATAACTTGTGTCCATTGTTCCTTGTCATGCCAGGGGGTGCTAGGGGAAACAGTGTCTCCCCTAAACCCTTCTTGTCCCCCCTAGTGAGTTTATAGACAGTCACCAGGTCCCCCCTCGGCCTTCTCTTGTGAAGGCTGAACAGGTTTAGGTCCTGCAGTCTTTCAATGCAGGGTCTGCCCTGTAGTCCCTGGATCATGCGGGTGGCCCTCCTCTGTGCCCTCTCAATGTTGTCGACATCCCTCCTGAAATGGGGCGCACAGAACTGGACGCAGTACTCCAGCTGTGGCCTGACCAGCGTCGCACAGAGGGGGAGGATCACCTCCCTGGCTCTACTTGAGATGCATCTGTGGATGCATGACAAGGTCTGGTTAGCCCTGCCAACCATGACCTCGCATTGTCGGCCCATGTTAATGGAGCTCTCTGAACTTGCATTAGCCATAATATAGGGTAGAGGCTCAACTCGCATTCATGCTAGGGCCCTTTGCAGGGCTCGGGTAACAGCTGAGTCAGATGAGCTATTCATGCCCACCCCATGATGGCCCAACCCAGTGGTGCAACATGAATTAAAACCACATTCATGGCCAGAGCACTGACTGGGAAATGTCACTGCCCTCCCCCTCCTCATCCTCTCCCTCACTCTGTGTTGCTGTGCTGCTCTGAGTCAGGTTTTGCTTAATCACTGGGCTTTCTCCTCCTGCAAGCACTGCAGAACCACTGGCACTACGTGCAGGAGGCAAATGCTTCAGACTTAGACACCAGCAGCTGAACTGTCAGCTCCTGTCACATCTGGAGCAGGAACAGCCAAATCACAAGGCCTTGACTCAGGCAGGAGCCAACCAGCTTCCATGGGTAAGGGCCAAATGGAAAGCGGTGGGCTGGATTCTCCTCCCAAGTATTCCAGCATGCATCCGTAAGAGCAGTGGAGTGAGGCTGGTGTGTGCAAGAACAGAGTCAGAGCCCAAGTAAGGTTCTAGCCCGTGGGACACATGTGGCTGTCGGGTGCCTGGTGCCACTGGCTTTGCCAATGGTTGGTGGGACCTTGTAGACCCAGCAGCTTTGCCCAGGAACCAATGCTAGAGGAGAAACCTGAGAGACTGACAATGATGTCGAAGATGTCGTCTGACCAGTCAGCTTGCTGCTCACTTCACAGGATTTTCCTACATCCTGTCTGTCTAAGCTTACCTTTAACCCCTTCTCCACCATTGCTGTAAAGCATCTTACCCAGCACATTCTTGCTTCCTCTCCAAACACAAGGACATTGTTTATTGTTAACCATTCTTTGCCTTATTGTGTTTCAGCTCGCAAACAGGCCCACGTCCCTGCCTGCATTTCCTTCAGGAAAGCCCTGTTTCACCAACAGCGTGAAGTGGGTCCATGCCCTTCAGAGAGAACTTTTTTAAATGCAGAAGCGAGAACAAAACCTGGAACTTTCTGCTCCGCTGAGACGCTCCCAAGCCTAAGCCGTAAGTGCAAAAAAGGGGCCAGTTGTGTCCCATATTAATGCCCTCCCTCCCCCACTCCATCGCAGCTCCCTCATTTGGTGCACATCAACTGCCACACCTACTTGTCATTGGGATTTAAACTTTCATGGGGCTCTCATGCCTGGCTTCCCACCCAGCAGTTGTACAACTCAGCTATCAAGGCCCCTGGCATCCACACAGACCCATCAAATTCCAGCAGGGTCATTGGCACACACAAGCTAAGTCACTAGCAGACACAACCATTTGCATACCTTGCTAGTGACAGTTGAGGTTCACCAGAGCTACACGAATACACCTCTACTGGCGTCTTTCCTTCCCTTAGCTCCACAGCACAGGCTAGTCTCGATATTGGGCATCTCGGACCAGAGAGGGTAGGAGATGTCCAACACAAAGCTGGCCAGCACTGTGCTATATTCAGCAGCTGCATTTGTGTTGTGTCAGGTAGTTCCCAAGGTGAGCAGGGCCTCTTGGGAGCTGAGCTCTGAGGCTGCTCTTGAAGGTAGTGAATGCCTCATATTGTGTGACTAGGGACAAAGGCTGGAGTTCAGTTTCTTGCCAGCATTGCTGTTTCTCCAGCTCCTATTGCAACTCCCCCTCCCCCCAGTCCTGCCTTGCTCTAAGAGGGCGAATATCAGGAATGCAAGAGCCATTTATCCCGGGTCCAGATTACCAGGGATTTACTGGCTTCGTTCTACAGAGCTTCCTCGCCCCACTCAGCTGCTTTCTGTTGCCCCCAGGAGAGGCTGGCCGGACAGTGGCCCAGGCCTGGTATTCTGACACACAGAAACTGTCCTTTGAGTCATGAGCGGCATCCAGGATGCTTTGAAATGGAGCAGGAGTAAAAGCAAGAGTGTGAGCGAGCGTGTGTGCGTCCATCGTCCTCACTTTCGGCAGTGGGGAATGCTAGCAGGTCCCACTGGCATTAGTGGCAGATACCCTACGACTCCCAGGCTGTGCCCCTCCTAGATGGATCTGTCTCAGCTGGCTTGGGCTCTTGTCTATCCCCAGTCTTCAGATGCCAACCAAGCACTGTTACGTAGTCAGATGGAGTGAGGAGAAGCTTCTGAAAAGATATTTAACTTCCTCATGTCCAAGAGAGCGACAGATGCTGAAAGCTGCCCAATGCCCTCTGCTCCTAGTTTATACAGCACCTTCTGGTATGATGGGGGTCTGCCCAGCCCCCAGATGTGTTGGACAAGGCTAGGCTAGCCACCCTGTTGGATTATGTGGCCCACATTAACCTAGGAACAGAAGCAGCATCCCCTGACCACTGCTTCCCTCCACCCTGGCTCAAACACTTCCTCCCAGTCTGTGGTTTCCTCTCCAAAGCTGGTGCCCAGCAGCCCTAGTCGGGAACGCCCCAGAGACTGGGCTGCTTGCCTTGCCCCTCCCAGCCACTGCCTCACCCATGCCAACTCAGAGAGGACAGAAGAACGTGCAGGCTCCCGAGCCGGTAAGAGGGGTCCTGCTCAGCACCGCAGCCCACCCCTCTGCTGTCCAGCATGAAGCAGAGCCAGGAAGAGCAGAGAACCACCACCCGGGCTAGACCAGGCGGGGCTGCCCATGCCATTGCCTGTGGCAGCTCACTGGGCACCTGGCCCTCCAAATGCACTTGAACTCCTCTGTTCGAGTCCTCTCTCCTGGCGCCTCCGTGCTCCCGAGGGACTTAGCCCTGTTCTTAGTCTGGCTCCAGCAGTGACTGGATGCTGAGGACACAGCCAAGTTACAGGCCCTGCAAACAGAGCAAGTGCTATTCACTGAGAGATGCTGCCGCTGTACATCGTGCATGCACCCAGCAGCAGTTCGGGGATTGTTTTAGGCAAGCACCAGTAACTGGGATTGGCCAGAAAGTACAGGAACTAAACAGTTATTCATTCCACCTCTTCACCCCGTCGGCTCTCCCACTCCCCCAGCAGATACAGTGTGCCAACCAGACAAAGCACAACCGAGTTAACTTCATGAAATCAGCCCCTTTTCCAGGGTTATGTAACCAGCACAAGCTCTTGAGGGGGAAATGCCTGTGTAGCCATGAGGCCCCATCCTGGAGTCTCCTGAAGTGCAACCGATTCTCTGCTTAGCGATTACAGGCATTATTGGAGGGCAAGAGAGGGGAAGATATGGTCTTTAGCACAAGCCTTGGCAGGCAGAGAGAGCTCTCAAACCACAATACGCAGCCAGGCAAATGAAGGAGCCGACCTCTGCAATATAAATGCAACCTCATGCCAAGAGCCAGGAGATTTTTCCTCTCTCTCCCTCTCTCCCCGACTGCGAGCGCTGAGCTAACAGCCTCAGCATTCATCCCCCCTCATTCGGTGCGGGAAATGGGAAGAGCGAGAAAGACAAATGAAATCCAGACCCAGAAAAAGGCTTCTTTCTCCCACACCCCCCCGTGCTCCTGTTGGAAGCTCTGTCTCCCTCACGGACTGAGGGGGAGGAAAAAAACAAAGGGAAAAAATGAGGAAAATGATAAAAGAGGGTAACAGCAAACAAATCATAATAATAATAACAACACTGAAAGGGCTCCTGGAAATCCAACCAGAGCTTGGCTGCGTCTTTCCTTAATCTGCAGAAGCTACAGGGTGAGCGAGGGGCAGGCAGAAGAGAGGGAAACTACAGCATATAAAAAGGATCAGTAGCCTACCTGAAATCCGGTCCCTCTCCATTACTACAGGATATATTTAGCATCCGCGTGTCACGGCCGTCCCTTTTTTCGGTGGTGTCCCCTTCTTTCACCCACTCTCCCTCCCTCCTCTCCTTGCCTCCTCCTCCTCCTCTTCCAAAAAAAGCTCTTTGTCTCGTCTAATTTCTTCAATCTGTTGCAATCATGAATGCATCCAAATTACCACATTTCCATGTGCGGATCATATGTTTGTGCTCCAAACTGAAGTCGCTTTGTCTCTTTGAAATGAAAAGAAAGGGCAAGAGAGAGAGAAAGAGGAAAGAAGAAACAAGGGGTGCATGACCTGAAAATTCAACAACTCCCCAAAATACTCCGTCACGCGCAGATGACCGCAAAGCCCAAGTTCTCTGTCAGACAGTCTTAAAGGTACAGCATGACAATCTTCAGGAGAATGTGCCCGTCTCCGCAGCTCTCTCTTAATATCCACCAGAAGATGCTTTAGAGAGCTTGGCTCCTTGGAAAACCCGAGTGAACAACTCACGCAGCTTCTCAAATCTCTCCCTGCTTCCCCAGTCTTATTTTGCTGCTATTTCCTCTATCCCCTCCTCCTTCCTTGGCTACAGCATTTTAAAGAGCTAAGATCCTGCTTCTTCCCTCACTCAGCCAGGTCTGAAGTTTCGATTCATGCATAAACTATTCCGCTGATGAAGGCTGACTTAATTCCCAAGCAGAGCATCACGGGCTGTCTGCTACCAGGAAGGACCCGATGGCCGCACATGATCACTGTCTCACTGGAGTCCTGCTGGAGAGGTTTACTACTGAATCTTGGCAACGAGTCCCTGCTTTGCCTTCACATGAATGCCTGGCTGCTGTGCCCTCCCTCGTTACACAAGTGATAAGAGAAAGGATTTCTGCAGCCAGCTCAAAACTGATAGTGAAAGCTCTCCTTCAAGCACTCCCGGCCACGGCAGGATTCAGTGGCTCCCCTGTCATCCCACAATGAAGTGGAGGCAGGCGTTTTTAAAGCACCTTTCATTTACTGGGCGGTGACATGATATGTGCTGGCAGTACACTGTGCGTACAGAGTAAATGGAGCTGCCATTATGAGCTCCTGTGCAAGGCTGGACACTGGAGCCTCTTCCCTGGACAGTGGGATGTGGGGAGTGTTGGCACGGACGCTAGAGCTACAGGCTGCTTCTCATGAAAACTTCCATGCGGAGGGCTGCCAGAGATGAAAGGAAGAGCCTCGAGCTTGACACCTCTCTAAAGCCAACACCTATTACATTGCAGCAATATCAGCACTACCAATAAAGCCAAGTCCTCTGTTGGGACTTGAACTTAGGGCCTTCTGGCTCAGCAGGAGGAGTACCAAGCTGATGTCTTCTGGAGCTGGAAGGCTGGAAACACTCCCCACGGCCATGAGTGGCACACTGAGTAGGGCCTCCCCGCCCCGGGCTTCATCAAGGACATGTCAAATGGCGAGTATAGGAGTTGGATTCTTGGAACAAATCCTCAGGGATCACTGAGAGAGCCTGGTTCCCCTGCCGCATTTACACAGGCTGTTATCAAAGCCACAGAAAGCTCATTCCACCAGACACAATGGCTCAGATGACACTGGAGTCATCCCAATCACTGCAGCATGAATCTAGAGCGGAGGCCCGGTGGATGGTACTAAGTGATGAAGCACAGAGGGCACCCACTGCCAATCGGCCACGTCATCCAGCAGCTTGTCCAGGAGAACAATCTGCTAATTCCCATTGATAGCCTTGAGCCATGAGTCAACAAGCCAGCTGTGAGGGCACCAGCTTCTTTCCTCAGAGTGTGAATGCAAGTGAGCCAAGGGGGTGTAGGAAATGCAGCTGGGTACGAGCGGGATACCATTGTTTCAATTTCTGTCACAGTAGCAGACAGCGCTGGTGCTAAGCACCGCTCGCACACATCCACCCACCCCCTAACCAAGTCTCTACCCTCAAAAGCTTGCAATCTATATGGAAAAGGATGTGTATTACAGCTGCATTGGCATCCAACACTTCCCCCATATGATGTGTATTCCATAATCAAACCGTTATCTATCCAGATGAGTAAGTTTTCCATGAAAGAATTTGTGCGTTAAAAGAAAGCTGTCAAGATGCATACCATGGTTTATAGGAGCAAGATCTATTCTGCACTGTTTTTTAGCCGCAACACTAAAAATACCCCCAAAAGCTACACACCTCCCAAACACACCTGGGGCTGGAATCTGCTCCGTGCCAAGCCAGAGAGGGGAACGAAGGAATTGCTGTACAGGGTGAGGCCGGGGGCCCAGTGAGCTCCACATCTTGGGGCCACTGCCAGCTGCTTCCAAGAGAGATGCAGGAGGCAAGACAGGCTAACCTGTCCCCGGGGGAGGTTTCTTCCGATCTCCGACAGCAGTTGACCCAGGTCCCATACGGGAAGCACTTAGGTTCTGTCTCAAACTCCTATTTATTCTTTTATGACTTTCTATTGGGACTCTGGATATTCTTATTGCCTGTATAAACAGTGAGGGCATTAACAAGGGAACAATAGGTGATTTTTTTCCGTGCACAAACAGCAACCATATACTTCCTGTCTGAAATACAACAGGTGCAGTACTCAGAGAAGGAAAACTCCTCTGAGAGATGCAGAGCTCCATACAGCACAGGATCCAGCGAACTGCTTTCCACAGGGCAGCTCTTTATTTCTTTATACAGTAAGCCAATCACGGGCTCCAGAGGAAAGGCTAAAGCTCAGGGGAGGTGTCAAGAGAGGAAGAGGGTGAATGAAAAGGAAGGAGAGATTAGGGGCAGCCTGTGGATTTTAACCCATCGTGACCTGGCCAGTTTGTGACCTGCCAGTCTGACATATTATTTCCCTCAGGACCTGTCTACCCAGTTGCACGTGGGAAGCTGGTCTGAGTGAACCAAAGGGATGAATTTAATTATACAGTATGAAATCTCGGTGTGGACGCTCTTATTCAGAATTAATGGAACTTTTAATTGGGTTTGGTTTAATTTATTTTAGAAGTGAATTAAGCTAAACCACATTAAGGCCACTCTAACTGTGTAGTAGGGCAGCCACTCAGAGGTTTACTATAGTTTAATTAAACAACTATAATTAAGCAAAGATAAGATTTTGATTAACTCTCCTGAAGGTGTCTGTACAATATTGCCACAGCTACGAGTGGCAGAGTCACTTCTTCCCTTTCCTTAAAAGGGAGGCATGGGATTTTCTGCAAGAGATTCTTAATGCTTGAAATTGCTTCCTCACCTTCCTCCTCAGGTCTGAAATAGCCTAGATATCAGGATGCTCATTGCAACCTGCTGAGGAAGGCCGGGGATAGAAAAATGCAGGGAATGGGGGATAAGGAGGACGGTATTTTCCTTCTTGGCATCAAGAAGTTTGTTGAGCTTTGTTTGCATTACTATTTGTACTCTACCAGGCAAAAGGGCTTCAAGCCCTGGATTGGTGTTTTATGAAGCAGGTAGTCTATAAATCTAAATAAAGCAGAACAGCCTACCCAGTCATTTCTAATATTGCCTGTTAGTGAAAACACATGCATTTTTGCAGCCAAAATATCATTGCTAAGGCTACAGTTCAGCAAATCATTTTAGAAGGCTCTCATCTTCAAGCACATGTTGTTGAATATGTGATGGAGCCAACCATATGCTTAGATAAGCATTTGCTTCCTTAATCTTTATATATTGGGTGTGCTGAGCAGGGCTAAGATGAGAGCTGGTCCACAGCTAATTCACACAAACCTGGACCCCAGCCAGCACAGTCGCTAGTTATGATGGGGCTGCAGACAAAAATGAGGCAGTGGGCAAGCAACTGCAAGCAGGAAAACAAAGCAAACCCAGCTAGACACCTGAGCTGGGGTATTACATACATACATACATATATATACATATACATTATATATATAATATAGGAAATACAGGAAAAACACTGCGTGTGTGTGTGTGCGTGTGCGTGCGTGCGTACACACACACACACACACACACACACACACACACACACACACACACACACACACACACACAGTGTTTTTCCTGCTCAAGTTGAGACCCAGAAGCACTTTGCAAGGCAATGAGCTGGGTGCTGGCAGCACAGCAGCTTTCTGGACAAATAAAGCAGCCATTATGTGGTCAGCAGAAGCTCACACACAGATTTAGACAGTGAAACCCTTTTCATTAAGACAGGCACTGGTTAACCGTCCTCAGGGTATTCAGTACTCCAATTCTTTCATTACCACCTGGGTGGCTGCCACAGGTGGGGAGAAGGAGCACTGCCGAGAAGCACAGGTCCAATCCAACTCTAGCTTTTATAGCCTGTTCACCATAGCATCTGATACAGCACAGAGCTCAGATCCCCCCTCATTCTGGTTAAGGGAAGAACTTTCCTCTATCCCAACTGATGTTCACATGGCAAAAGTCCTAGGGTTACAGCCTAAGCTTTGCAAATCTAGATGGTTTGGATGCCATGTCAAGTTAATGGGATTTGGACACTTAATCATAAGAGCAGCTTGGTAAATGCCATTATTGTGGGTTGTTCTGGCCTGTAGTCTCAGAGCATTTGTAGGACTCACCTGGGTAGGACAGCATCCATCAGTCCTCTCCTTCCGCAGTAAGGCTCCAAAGATACCACCCCTCCCAGGGACTCTTGCCACTTTCTCAGTGAAACCACAATGCAGACTCCAGGCCAGCATGGGGATCCTATGATATGAACTGGTATGACAGCAGGCAGCACAAAATCCCAGGCCCAGCAAACAATCATCCACACTTCCTTTTCCTTCTTCTGTTACCAAATTTTAATTGCTGCTGCCCCTGCCCTGGCACTTGGGCCAAAGGAGTACCACTATCAGCACATGGAAGGCAGGTCACTAGGATGCACTACAATGAGTAGCCTCAGGGGTTCAACTTAAATGGGTTCCCAATATAAAAAAGCAGGGGGAATTGCAGGCATGACCTAGGACTTTTCTAGCATCCAGCATCCAAAGTGTAAGTAGAGGTTCAGTTACCCGCTGGACTTTCTCAGTCATCAGTAGTGCTAGGACCATGGGAGGAAACGAAAGGATGGGCAGGCAGGATGGATACGGAAGCACTGGCCTGAGTCAGCCACATGCAGTGGAATATTTCTGGCTCTAAAAACACTGAGCCAGCTCCACTCCATTAAGGCTGTGCCCATTTACACTTGGCCTGAATTTAGTCCAGGATAACCAGGACCTCACAACAATCCCTGAGCATTTGTTCTAAGAACCCATCTCCTACATCCACTATTTGATATGTCCTTGATGAAGCCCAAGTGGATGTGCCACTCGTGGCAGGGGGGAGCGTCTCCAGCCTCCCACACCTCGGCCCGCAGTAAAATCTTCCGTGCCAAAGTTGACTGATCGTTGGGGCTCCTCGGCGTGCTTCTGAAGGGAGAGTTGTTCTTCTTTAGAATGGTCCAAATGGCACCAGGCGGCAGGGAGTTAAATATATATGGGAAAAGGTGATCCCACCCCATATAGTTTTGGCCCCTCTACTTCTAGTTATTCAAGCCAAATTGTGAACTGCCCCATCCACTCAGGGTGCCAAGCAGTTCCAGCACATGGTTCTTACAGAAGTTTGTCTGTCAAGTGCTGTTACTTCCCTCCCAGGCTATTTCCATGTGAAAGCCTACTTGTCTGAAATAGGGAACATGCACATATGCATTCTCCATTCCTACCCTCCCTGCCTCTGAGACCACATGCATGCCTGGGACAGAGTTTATCAGACACCGGGGTGTGGGGGGGAAGGGGAGTATGTTTTAATGGGAACCTGTGTTAAAAAATGTTGGCAGCCTCTCTCTGCAAGTCCCCAAGCCCACATGGCTCATTTATCTGATGCACACGTATCTATCTGCTTCTGGTTCTGTTCCTGCAGTTGGGAGGGGGCCGTGCATGTCTATCAGCAGAGCCCCTCGCTAGGACTGTGTTCCGCCCTCACTGAGTCTCCTCCCGAATCCATTCAAACGGCAGGAAATCCCCAGCATATCCTCTCTGGCCTTTCTGCTTGTGCTGTAAAAACTCACGCCTTGCAGTATTAATAGCAGCTGGCAACGCGGAATGAAAAGGGAGGCGGACTGCCTAGACTCTCAGCCTCCCAGTAGCATCGGCTGTTGGAAGAAACAGGAGCTCTTTTAATTTCCCCCCACAGCTTCACTCCCCATATTGCCCCCATACTTATTCTTGGGTTGCCTTCCCATCCCCCACCGCACCCCCACGTCCTTTCCGCACCAAAACAGGGAGGCACTCAGCGTTCTCAAAGGCTACAGCACTTCCCCACCAAGCTGCCAAAGGGAATAAAGCATCCCAAATCTGATTACACCTGTTCCAAAACCTGGCCGATAACCCAGGCACTGTGATCAGCACCCATCTCACCTCTGAGCCAGGTTACTGCAACAGACCCTGCCTGGGGAAGCAGGTGACGCCCACTGGAGAACCATCAGCCTGTGCCGTATTCAGCAGGTTGCTGCCACAGCAAAGGTGCAGCTGAGGGCACAAGGCTCAGAATACTCCCCGTACATCCCTAAATGCAATGCCCTTTCCTGTTTTTTAAGGAACTTCTTAATAAGTTAGGGTCTTGGTTAAATTAGTGGCTCCTTCCCCTCTGGAGCCCTCTACAGCAGCTGTATCCAACTGGAGTCCTATGGCAGTCCCAGACTGGTACTGGGCAGTACATCTCGCTGTACTGCTTTTGCTAGGACAGTGCAGCAGTGGTGAAGACGCTACAGTAGGAGGTTTCTAGGTGCATTATGTGCAGTTGCTCTACGGACTAGCCTGTCAGCTCGTGTAAGTCAACATAGCTTCACTGAGCAATCAGAGATACCTTGCCTTACAGTAACCAAACATCTAGCTCCAGAGCTGACTTGACGAGATCTCAGTTTCTTGTTCTTTTCAAGAACAAACTTTTTTTTTTTTTTTTTTTGGGGGGGGGGGAGGCCTTTCAAATGGCCTAGGAAAGGGTCAATAAGAGGGCTGCTTTGAGGTGCCAACCCTCCCACAATCTTGCAAAACCCGGTCTCACTTGGAGTGCCCAAAACACGAAGGCTAGGGCATTTCTCCCGAGATCATGATTCAAATAGGAAAATTCTGCAGGGCAGAGACCAGGCCAAGGACTACAAAACAGGGAAGCCATTTGTGAGCTCATCTTCTCCAGAGCCCACGCAAGCCACGTTCATGGTTACCAGAATGACTTTAGGGAGCCTCAGCGTCTTGCAGCACAGTTAAACATCTATGATAGCTGCCCCCGCTTCTCCTCCCCGCCGCCCCAGCTCCGTGACAGGTTTCCCATGTCACCAACAGAGCCATCTAACCAGAACTACAAGGACACAGGGAGAGACGCTGCCTCTCCAGCTCTTCGGCAGCCCTTCTAAGAGGACAAATTTAGCAGTGGGTAAATCTGTGCTCCGTGCCTGGGCTACAATTAGGGGTTAGCAGTAACCACTAGCCAGCCGGCGGACGTTCCTGCCTCGCAGGCTCAGAACATGCCTGTGGTGGGCAGCCAAAAAGCTTTCTCCAAGCCGACCAAAGCTCTGGAAATCGCCATCTACCCAGGCGGGGACACAAGGCGGCTGAGGAGGAGGAGGTTTGCAGGACCCATCTGCTGGTTTGACATCAGCGAGCCCTGGCGAACGCTGCGGACTGCTCCTTCAGGATCGGAGAGGCCGTGGAGAGCAGCCGGCACAGACAGACGCGCTCGGACACCAGCGAAAAAGTTCTGGCAGCCGCCCGGTAATGCCCATGCATGCAAATCATGTAGTAGCCACACTTGCCTGCTGACGGATGCCAGGAAGCTGTTCCTCTTCACACCTGACCCTCTTCGTGCCCCTGCCAAATGCCTTTGCTCTACAGGGGAGCCGAGGGAGTCATGCGTTGCCTCGCCCCACGCCTGGACACACGCAGACACACAGGCAATATTGGAATCTTCTTTCCAGGACCTCCAAACACCTTGGCTGGGAATATTTCCTCTCTCCTACCCTAGACACTAGAGCAGCCTGAAGCCTTGCTTGTCCTTGTGTGTGTGCGCGCAAAGCAGTTCCCAGTGCCTTCAACTGGACTATCTCCCTTCCAACCCCCTCCCGTCAGGGTTGTTGCGTTCCTCACTGGATACATGTTGATGCTGGGAGCCTTGATAATAAACTTCTCTCTCTCTGTCTTTTGCTCTTAGTCTCTCTCAGTGCATCTCCTGAAGGGGAATCGTGTTTTCCCCCTCCTGCGCAAGGGAATGAGACTAACAAAGCAAACCAGACAAAACCAAATTCCACTGTCCTTCCCTTCTCTGCTCCCCCACCCCCACCCAGCCCTGCTGCTGCTGCTGTATGTGATGCTTGTTCAAAGGGGCGATAGCCCAAGGAGTTTCCCCCAGAGAGCAGCGGGTACAGAGACAATAAATAACCTTTTCTAGAGCCTGTCCAAAAACCATAATGCTTTGCAATTATATAGGACTTTTCATCAGGGGAGCCCAAAAGATTTTTCCAGCGCTCGCAAATAAAACCACGGTAAGGCAGATACATATTATCAAACCCAGTTTTTATGTGGGTGAGCACAGCCTCAGAAGTACTGTGCTGCTTCATTGGAAATCTCTGCAATGACAGGCAGTAACGGGTGTAACTGGGAGTCAGCATCCCTGAGCGGTGAACACTGCACAGGTTTCTGGCCATACCAGCGGTACTGACCCAGCCGTTAGAGGATCCAGTCCACAAGCAGGCCCCCATTGTGCTAGGCCCCAGATGTAGTCAGAAGGAATCCCTGCCCCAAGCGGTGCAGTCCAAACAAGACAGATAGATAAAGAGTGGGAAGAAGGAAACGTTAAGGGACTCAGTGACTTGTTCAAGGTCAGACAGAAAATCTGCAGTGGAGTCAGAAACCTAAGACTTTTGAGTCCCCGATCACAGCCTTCACCCCAAGGCCACGTCTCTTCTCCCAAGCTGCTGTCCTTTCTGTTGCTTACTTCATTAGTCCTGTACCGACACAGCTGAGTATTTACAGTACGTCGAGTGCCAGCAGCACGATACAGGAGAAAGCGCAAGCCCAGCGTGTGCATGTGACGAGCCCGGTGCAGCCTTGTGGCCTTTCTGAACCTGCTGCAAGTAGGCTGGCGTCACACATCCCACAGATGAGATGCCCAAGGGGTCAAGGCAGGACTTACCACAAAACACTCTGCTGCCAACACTGTATCATGCCCCCCAGGACTCTGCAGTGTGGTAGTTTAAGGCAAGAAAAGACAACACCAGAGGTGTAGAAGAGCAGTTCTGCGCCCTGGGTGGCAGCAGTACACAAGGCAGTGCCCAGGGCTAGTGCCCCGATTGCTCCCCTTTAGTTATGCTACTGCGCAGTATTGACAAACTCTTCCACACATGCAGGATGCAAGAGGTGAAGGGCTCCCCAGAGATGCTACTGAGTCAGAATGAACAGACTCAACTCCTCTGCATTCAAAAAAGCAAAGAGAATTTGCTCCTGTCACCCTTGCCAAGCCACTTCCATCCCCCAAAGCCTCCCTCTTTTGAGTTGCTGTTGCCCCAAATACACATCTGTAAGTGATCTCTTTTTGCCTTTTATCCTCTACATGCCTGTCGCACGGAGTCCAGAATCCTTCACAACCCCATGAGCACCACAGACATGTTGTTATGCTAAATTGTTGTGATTTTTCTTCACTCTTTGCATTTTTTTAGAGCCTTGGAGCCCTAGTCCTGGACCAGGTCTCTGTTCTGCTCAGCGATGTGTGAACAGAGTCAGAGACTGACCCTTGATACCTTCCTGACTCCCTGTATCACCCTGGGAACTTGTCAAGCTAAACATGTCCATCTAGCCAAGGTGTGCCAGAGTCACCTATGAGATTAAGGACCAACCAGATGTACCATTAAGGAGATTAATAATCAAATAATGCTGAGCACCTATCCACTACAAAATACTAAAACCAGGCCCCTTTAAGGAGAACCTAAATGTCACTAATTGCTCCTAAACCTCTTAGCCTCATACTTGTGAAATCCAGACACTGGGACTCCCCCCAGCCTTTCCCAACCCAATACTTGCGGATCATTGGACACCTGGAGTAAGGGGCCTTTGTTGCCTTTTTCAAACCCTGTTTTTATTTTACCTGAGCACAGTCCTTTATTAGTGCAGGGACCAGGCACCTGCCAGAGCCCAAGGATGAAGGGGCAATGTGGCTTAACCCTTTGGTGCCTGGAACAAGGATTTCTTGGGTAGCACCATTTGTGCTGATGGTGCACACACTGTAGCCTGGCTGGTGGTCACACAATAAAAAGTGAAGCTTGCGCTTTCCAGGAGGCTACCTCCCACCCACACTCCCCACTTGGGGTCCAACGAGGATGCACTGCATGCCTGTCATCAAGGAGTCCAGAAGGAACCAGTGATGCATGAGTGTGTGGATGCTCTTTGGCAGAGCATTTATGCAGCTGGTGCATCCTGCTGGGTGCATAACACAAAAGAGAACAGAGACCATCCGAGGACATTCAAATGATCTCATCTAAGGACAGTTTAACTCTTTTTCTTGCAAGTCAAGGCAAAGATCAGAGTGGGTGTACAATAGCACATGCTTTCACCAGTATCACAGTAGCAATCCTTAAGCCTTTGATCAAAGCTCTTGCAGTTTGAATTATAACTACCCAGCAGTTCTACAGGCTGTTTGCAACCTGCCCCTGCCGCTCCAACAGGGGCTTTGCTTGGATCAGTTCCCTGTGCACTTCATTTGCCAAGTTTCTTGGGTCTGCCACAAGAGACTTGGGAAGCCTGCTACAGCAGGACCCTCTCGTGGGTTACTATGGACCATTCCTGCTTCTGGAGAGACTGAAAATATTGTAACAAAGGTCCTGACTGCAGTGTTTGGTTTGGTTGGGTTGGGTAAGTTTTTTGTTATTTTTTTTTGGCAGGGGAATGGAGGTGTATAGTGAACTGGGAAAATGACAGTGTTAAAAGATGGATTCCTCAGAACTTCTGGCCCAAGGGCCAGGAGCTCCTTCTGCTTTTTTGCTTTTGCTATACTGACACGTCCAGTCCACCTCCTAAGGTTGTAGCTTGAAGGTTAGGCACCCTGAGTTCTCCTCCTCACTTTGCCATCAACTCACTCTGTGGCCTTGGAAAAATCCAACACGCTTCTATTTTCAGAAGAAGCAGGCACTCAGTTTGGATGGCTGCCATTTTTGGTTGCCCAATTTGAGAATGCCAAGGCCTCAGCACCACGACTCCATTCGCTCAGCAGTTCTGACTGCCAGGCCATGCATATTTATACACCCATAATTAGGGCATCCCAAATGCTCAAACATTGTAAAAAAAAAAACTTTGGCCTAAAGTTCTTTGATCCTCCATTTCTTCTCCATACCCAGCATCTGTAAAATGGAGGTCAGGAGTCACTGTCAGGAGAATCTTTCATAAGGCAGTACTCTCTCCTCAGTGCAACTTCACTTGATTCAACAGAATCACACCAGGGATGACTTTGGTCCCAGATGTGCAGCGGAGGTTGAGACCATCAGGAGAAAGTTAAAGCAGAAGTGTTAAAGTTACAGCCCATGAAGCCAATATTTTCTGGCCCCTGATGCTGGCCTCACATGGAGCAAGTCCAGAATCCCATCCCCTCAACCCCCAAACTGGATCCAGCACCTGCAGCACCCACTCTGGCTGGTCCAGGACACAAGCAATATATGGCATGGGTCCCACACCAGGTGGCATGTGTGGTGCAGTCCCAGACTGCCCAGAGTAGGTGATGGATCCAGCCTGCGGGATGGGGAAACTTCCATGGGTCCACCACATGTTAGATTCAGCACCTGCTCCAACCAGCCTGAAACTCATGCTGCACATGGTGTCCCCCCTTGATCAGCTGCATGTGGATATGGACACAGCAGGCACCATGGACAATGCGGTCCCAGACTGCCCAGAGCAGGTGCCGCGGGTGCCGCATGTGGTATGCAGAGGCAGGGGGAAACGCGTTTGTAGTCTTTGACCCCGATTCAGCCCATGGAGCCAGTCCCCGACCCCTCCTCTGGCCTTCAGGGCAGGTGGTGTTGTTGTTCCACTTCTTCCCTCCAGCAAGAGAGAAGTCTGGTTCCCGCTCCCTGAAACTGTAGGTACGTACAAAAAGTTGCTGGTACCACCATGCCACAAACCATCCCTGTCTAGGGGTTTTACACCAGAATAAAACTCCTTTGGCCAACATAGCATGCACATACCCACCCACCCCTTTTCTATAAACAGAAGCAGCTTTACTCAGTAAAGCATTGCTCCTTCTGTAACTTCTCGAAACCGCATGGCAAGAGCAGCGTCTCTGATAAGGAGTCACCATACCCGTGACATACTATCAACTGTTGCAGTGAAGGCGCACATAAATTGAGCCTCTTCAGACGCACAGGATTTTAGCCAAGAAAAATCTTAACAGGGGCATGGGAGCCTGGGTTTCTTTGGCAGTTTCATTAGTGAAGAATTCCCTCGGTGCTGAAATATTTTACTAACGTTTCTTTTTGGTTCCAGATGGGTTTTCCTGTAGGAAAGTGACTCCCCTCCTACTGCAGTGGACAAGAGCCGTGAACGGTGCTCACTCTTGTCCTGCATTAACCTCGCCTATTCTTCCTCTGCTGGGTGCTCCTCACAGCTGTGTCGATGTCATTCATTGTGGCAAACTGGAATTTTACAGCATCTGCTCAGAATTAGAGACAGCATCAATATTTAATTTTTTCACCAACTGCGGTGAAGCCTTTGAACTAGGCTCTCTAGGCATTGCTAACAAGAAGATTCTGCTCCACACTCAGCTTCTTAGACCCCCTTTTCCTTCTAGCCTATCCAGAGGAAAAAGCAAACAAAAGGCTCAAGTAATTCAGTGCAATAGCCCTGGAGCATGTGTGTTCTTGTCTTGTGGCTGTTAGGAGGAGTTTGACAGCAAAAGATAAACATCTGTGATGGAGATTTCATGCCAGCTAGTGCCCCTTCTAATACAAGCCAGATTATGGGCCTTGGGCTTTGCGCTTCTCTGAATTATGCACTGTGTTTCCAAGAAGCCTCAAGACTCATTGTGGTCGGTCCTCAGCCAAGTGCTGATGGTGCAGAATAAGGGGACATAGTATTGCCTCTCCTGGCAAGACTTGCTCTGTCTGAAGGGCTATGCCAGCCTGGCACTGCGGCTGGGTCCGGTGTACTGGCTGGCTCAGGGTTCGGTAGTTTTACAGCGCTACAAGAACCTGAAGCAGGGAAGCGAGAAGCACCTGTTCCTCTCCAGACTCCTCTGGGTGCTTTTATGAACTACACAGGATCGGATTCAGAGAGAACAACCTTCCCTGCATCTGATTCTGACTACTTTCCCTCCTTAAAGGCCTTCTCCTCCCTTACAGGAGGT
>NW_017728928.1:15335203-15365093 GCF_001723895.1 Crocodylus porosus
CTTTTTTTTTTTTTTTTTTTTGGGGGGGGGGGGAGGCCTTTCAAATGGCCTAGGAAAGGGTCAATAAGAGGGCTGCTTTGAGGTGCCAACCCTCCCACAATCTTGCAAAACCCGGTCTCACTTGGAGTGCCCAAAACACGAAGGCTAGGGCATTTCTCCCGAGATCATGATTCAAATAGGAAAATTCTGCAGGGCAGAGACCAGGCCAAGGACTACAAAACAGGGAAGCCATTTGTGAGCTCATCTTCTCCAGAGCCCACGCAAGCCACGTTCATGGTTACCAGAATGACTTTAGGGAGCCTCAGCGTCTTGCAGCACAGTTAAACATCTATGATAGCTGCCCCCGCTTCTCCTCCCCGCCGCCCCAGCTCTGTGACAGGTTTCCCATGTCACCAACAGAGCCATCTAACCAGAACTACAAGGACACAGGGAGAGACGCTGCCTCTCCAGCTCTTCGGCAGCCCTTCTAAGAGGACAAATTTAGCAGTGGGTAAATCTGTGCTCCGTGCCTGGGCTACAATTAGGGGTTAGCAGTAACCACTAGCCAGCCGGCGGACGTTCCTGCCTCGCAGGCTCAGAACATGCCTGTGGTGGGCAGCCAAAAAGCTTTCTCCAAGCCGACCAAAGCTCTGGAAATCGCCATCTACCCAGGCGGGGACACAAGGCGGCTGAGGAGGAGGAGGTTTGCAGGACCCATCTGCTGGTTTGACATCAGCGAGCCCTGGCGAACGCTGCGGACTGCTCCTTCAGGATCGGAGAGGCCGTGGAGAGCAGCCGGCACAGACAGACGCGCTCGGACACCAGCGAAAAAGTTCTGGCAGCCGCCCGGTAATGCCCATGCATGCAAATCATGTAGTAGCCACACTTGCCTGCTGACGGATGCCAGGAAGCTGTTCCTCTTCACACCTGACCCTCTTCGTGCCCCTGCCAAATGCCTTTGCTCTACAGGGGAGCCGAGGGAGTCATGCGTTGCCTCGCCCCACGCCTGGACACACGCAGACACACAGGCAATATTGGAATCTTCTTTCCAGGACCTCCAAACACCTTGGCTGGGAATATTTCCTCTCTCCTACCCTAGACACTAGAGCAGCCTGAAGCCTTGCTTGTCCTTGTGTGTGTGCGCGCAAAGCAGTTCCCAGTGCCTTCAACTGGACTATCTCCCTTCCAACCCCCTCCCGTCAGGGTTGTTGCGTTCCTCACTGGATACATGTTGATGCTGGGAGCCTTGATAATAAACTTCTCTCTCTCTGTCTTTTGCTCTTAGTCTCTCTCAGTGCATCTCCTGAAGGGGAATCGTGTTTTCCCCCTCCTGCGCAAGGGAATGAGACTAACAAAGCAAACCAGACAAAACCAAATTCCACTGTCCTTCCCTTCTCTGCTCCCCCACCCCCACCCAGCCCTGCTGCTGCTGCTGTATGTGATGCTTGTTCAAAGGGGCGATAGCCCAAGGAGTTTCCCCCAGAGAGCAGCGGGTACAGAGACAATAAATAACCTTTTCTAGAGCCTGTCCAAAAACCATAATGCTTTGCAATTATATAGGACTTTTCATCAGGGGAGCCCAAAAGATTTTTCCAGCGCTCGCAAATAAAACCACGGTAAGGCAGATACATATTATCAAACCCAGTTTTTATGTGGGTGAGCACAGCCTCAGAAGTACTGTGCTGCTTCATTGGAAATCTCTGCAATGACAGGCAGTAACGGGTGTAACTGGGAGTCAGCATCCCTGAGCGGTGAACACTGCACAGGTTTCTGGCCATACCAGCGGTACTGACCCAGCCGTTAGAGGATCCAGTCCACAAGCAGGCCCCCATTGTGCTAGGCCCCAGATGTAGTCAGAAGGAATCCCTGCCCCAAGCGGTGCAGTCCAAACAAGACAGATAGATAAAGAGTGGGAAGAAGGAAACGTTAAGGGACTCAGTGACTTGTTCAAGGTCAGACAGAAAATCTGCAGTGGAGTCAGAAACCTAAGACTTTTGAGTCCCCGATCACAGCCTTCACCCCAAGGCCACGTCTCTTCTCCCAAGCTGCTGTCCTTTCTGTTGCTTACTTCATTAGTCCTGTACCGACACAGCTGAGTATTTACAGTACGTCGAGTGCCAGCAGCACGATACAGGAGAAAGCGCAAGCCCAGCGTGTGCATGTGACGAGCCCGGTGCAGCCTTGTGGCCTTTCTGAACCTGCTGCAAGTAGGCTGGCGTCACACATCCCACAGATGAGATGCCCAAGGGGTCAAGGCAGGACTTACCACAAAACACTCTGCTGCCAACACTGTATCATGCCCCCCAGGACTCTGCAGTGTGGTAGTTTAAGGCAAGAAAAGACAACACCAGAGGTGTAGAAGAGCAGTTCTGCGCCCTGGGTGGCAGCAGTACACAAGGCAGTGCCCAGGGCTAGTGCCCCGATTGCTCCCCTTTAGTTATGCTACTGCGCAGTATTGACAAACTCTTCCACACATGCAGGATGCAAGAGGTGAAGGGCTCCCCAGAGATGCTACTGAGTCAGAATGAACAGACTCAACTCCTCTGCATTCAAAAAAGCAAAGAGAATTTGCTCCTGTCACCCTTGCCAAGCCACTTCCATCCCCCAAAGCCTCCCTCTTTTGAGTTGCTGTTGCCCCAAATACACATCTGTAAGTGATCTCTTTTTGCCTTTTATCCTCTACATGCCTGTCGCACGGAGTCCAGAATCCTTCACAACCCCATGAGCACCACAGACATGTTGTTATGCTAAATTGTTGTGATTTTTCTTCACTCTTTGCATTTTTTTAGAGCCTTGGAGCCCTAGTCCTGGACCAGGTCTCTGTTCTGCTCAGCGATGTGTGAACAGAGTCAGAGACTGACCCTTGATACCTTCCTGACTCCCTGTATCACCCTGGGAACTTGTCAAGCTAAACATGTCCATCTAGCCAAGGTGTGCCAGAGTCACCTATGAGATTAAGGACCAACCAGATGTACCATTAAGGAGATTAATAATCAAATAATGCTGAGCACCTATCCACTACAAAATACTAAAACCAGGCCCCTTTAAGGAGAACCTAAATGTCACTAATTGCTCCTAAACCTCTTAGCCTCATACTTGTGAAATCCAGACACTGGGACTCCCCCCAGCCTTTCCCAACCCAATACTTGCGGATCATTGGACACCTGGAGTAAGGGGCCTTTGTTGCCTTTTTCAAACCCTGTTTTTATTTTACCTGAGCACAGTCCTTTATTAGTGCAGGGACCAGGCACCTGCCAGAGCCCAAGGATGAAGGGGCAATGTGGCTTAACCCTTTGGTGCCTGGAACAAGGATTTCTTGGGTAGCACCATTTGTGCTGATGGTGCACACACTGTAGCCTGGCTGGTGGTCACACAATAAAAAGTGAAGCTTGTGCTTTCCAGGAGGCTACCTCCCACCCACACTCCCCACTTGGGGTCCAACGAGGATGCACTGCATGCCTGTCATCAAGGAGTCCAGAAGGAACCAGTGATGCATGAGTGTGTGGATGCTCTTTGGCAGAGCATTTATGCAGCTGGTGCATCCTGCTGGGTGCATAACACAAAAGAGAACAGAGACCATCCGAGGACATTCAAATGATCTCATCTAAGGACAGTTTAACTCTTTTTCTTGCAAGTCAAGGCAAAGATCAGAGTGGGTGTACAATAGCACATGCTTTCACCAGTATCACAGTAGCAATCCTTAAGCCTTTGATCAAAGCTCTTGCAGTTTGAATTATAACTACCCAGCAGTTCTACAGGCTGTTTGCAACCTGCCCCTGCCGCTCCAACAGGGGCTTTGCTTGGATCAGTTCCCTGTGCACTTCATTTGCCAAGTTTCTTGGGTCTGCCACAAGAGACTTGGGAAGCCTGCTACAGCAGGACCCTCTCGTGGGTTACTATGGACCATTCCTGCTTCTGGAGAGACTGAAAATATTGTAACAAAGGTCCTGACTGCAGTGTTTGGTTTGGTTGGGTTGGGTAAGTTTTTTGTTATTTTTTTTTGGCAGGGGAATGGAGGTGTATAGTGAACTGGGAAAATGACAGTGTTAAAAGATGGATTCCTCAGAACTTCTGGCCCAAGGGCCAGGAGCTCCTTCTGCTTTTTTGCTTTTGCTATACTGACACGTCCAGTCCACCTCCTAAGGTTGTAGCTTGAAGGTTAGGCACCCTGAGTTCTCCTCCTCACTTTGCCATCAACTCACTCTGTGGCCTTGGAAAAATCCAACACGCTTCTATTTTCAGAAGAAGCAGGCACTCAGTTTGGATGGCTGCCATTTTTGGTTGCCCAATTTGAGAATGCCAAGGCCTCAGCACCACGACTCCATTCGCTCAGCAGTTCTGACTGCCAGGCCATGCATATTTATACACCCATAATTAGGGCATCCCAAATGCTCAAACATTGTAAAAAAAAAAACTTTGGCCTAAAGTTCTTTGATCCTCCATTTCTTCTCCATACCCAGCATCTGTAAAATGGAGGTCAGGAGTCACTGTCAGGAGAATCTTTCATAAGGCAGTACTCTCTCCTCAGTGCAACTTCACTTGATTCAACAGAATCACATCAGGGATGACTTTGGTCCCAGATGTGCAGTGGAGGTTGAGACCATCAGGAGAAAGTTAAAGCAGAAGTGTTAAAGTTACAGCCCATGAAGCCAATATTTTCTGGCCCCTGATGCTGGCCTCACATGGAGCAAGTCCAGAATCCCATCCCCTCAACCCCCAAACTGGATCCAGCACCTGCAGCACCCACTCTGGCTGGTCCAGGACACAAGCAATATATGGCATGGGTCCCACACCAGGTGGCATGTGTGGTGCAGTCCCAGACTGCCCAGAGTAGGTGATGGATCCAGCCTGCGGGATGGGGAAACTTCCATGGGTCCACCACATGTTAGATTCAGCACCTGCTCCAACCAGCCTGAAACTCATGCTGCACATGGTGTCCCCCCTTGATCAGCTGCATGTGGATATGGACACAGCAGGCACCATGGACAATGCGGTCCCAGACTGCCCAGAGCAGGTGCCGCGGGTGCCGCATGTGGTATGCAGAGGCAGGGGGAAACGCGTTTGTAGTCTTTGACCCCGATTCAGCCCATGGAGCCAGTCCCCGACCCCTCCTCTGGCCTTCAGGGCAGGTGGTGTTGTTGTTCCACTTCTTCCCTCCAGCAAGAGAGAAGTCTGGTTCCCGCTCCCTGAAACTGTAGGTACGTACAAAAAGTTGCTGGTACCACCATGCCACAAACCATCCCTGTCTAGGGGTTTTACACCAGAATAAAACTCCTTTGGCCAACATAGCATGCACATACCCACCCACCCCTTTTCTATAAACAGAAGCAGCTTTACTCAGTAAAGCATTGCTCGTTCTGTAACTTCTCGAAACCGCATGGCAAGAGCAGCGTCTCTGATAAGGAGTCACCATACCCGTGACATACTATCAACTGTTGCAGTGAAGGCGCACATAAATTGAGCCTCTTCAGACGCACAGGATTTTAGCCAAGAAAAATCTTAACAGGGGCATGGGAGCCTGGGTTTCTTTGGCAGTTTCATTAGTGAAGAATTCCCTCGGTGCTGAAATATTTTACTAACGTTTCTTTTTGGTTCCAGATGGGTTTTCCTGTAGGAAAGTGACTCCCCTCCTACTGCAGTGGACAAGAGCCGTGAACGGTGCTCACTCTTGTCCTGCATTAACCTCGCCTATTCTTCCTCTGCTGGGTGCTCCTCACAGCTGTGTCGATGTCATTCATTGTGGCAAACTGGAATTTTACAGCATCTGCTCAGAATTAGAGACAGCATCAATATTTAATTTTTTCACCAACTGCGGTGAAGCCTTTGAACTAGGCTCTCTAGGCATTGCTAACAAGAAGATTCTGCTCCACACTCAGCTTCTTAGACCCCCTTTTCCTTCTAGCCTATCCAGAGGAAAAAGCAAACAAAAGGCTCAAGTAATTCAGTGCAATAGCCCTGGAGCATGTGTGTTCTTGTCTTGTGGCTGTTAGGAGGAGTTTGACAGCAAAAGATAAACATCTGTGATGGAGATTTCATGCCAGCTAGTGCCCCTTCTAATACAAGCCAGATTATGGGCCTTGGGCTTTGCGCTTCTCTGAATTATGCACTGTGTTTCCAAGAAGCCTCAAGACTCATTGTGGTCGGTCCTCAGCCAAGTGCTGATGGTGCAGAATAAGGGGACATAGTATTGCCTCTCCTGGCAAGACTTGCTCTGTCTGAAGGGCTATGCCAGCCTGGCACTGCGGCTGGGTCCGGTGTACTGGCTGGCTCAGGGTTCGGTAGTTTTACAGCGCTACAAGAACCTGAAGCAGGGAAGCGAGAAGCACCTGTTCCTCTCCAGACTCCTCTGGGTGCTTTTATGAACTACACAGGATCGGATTCAGAGAGAACAACCTTCCCTGCATCTGATTCTGACTACTTTCCCTCCTTAAAGGCCTTCTCCTCCCTTACAGGAGGTCTGCTCACCTACTCCCAAGCAGCATCCTGCTTGAACTAATCCTAAAAAAACTGTGCTCTTCATCCTGCTACATCTTTGCTGCCAGGGAGCTTCCCGCCTCTGAACAAGAGCCAAATCGTAGCCCGGAAGGACAGAGTACAGAAAGCAGCTGATTGTCCAGAAGGAAAACAGTGTTCCCAGGATGAAGATTTTCTCCACTTGGAGTGCTTTGAGGCTGCCTGTTGACCTGCCAGGCATCATACCCTCTTGTCTGAGTAGCAAGTGTCTGCATGTATTTTCTTCACAAGGCTTCCTCGAGTATAGTCTTAAAAAAGGTCAGAAGGGGAAGCCTCCATTTCAAATGCCACCGCAATGAGAGCCAAGGCAACCAGGAGTCCAGCGCTCGGGTATTTTAGGCTGGAATCTACAAGCGTAATGACAGACAGGAGTTTCTTGTAGACACCTTCCCCTCCCAACAGCACGTACTCTACCTAGAGGGAACGTGCCTGTTTCCAAACGCATATTAAATACAGACACATTACTCAGATTGATGGACCGAGTCCCACGTTCTAATCATTAGGTGGCATTGCCAAACCCCAAACATTTGCAGGTTCCTGGGATTTTCATTACAGGCCCCACCAAACCCTGTGGAGAAGTCATGTCTTACAATGCACTGCTACTGACTCTGGCTAACTAAACTTGAAACTCATCCGTCAATCTTATTAGCAATGCTCTGCCTATTGGGCTTGCAGCTGAATCTCAAGCTGGCGGAGGGGGCAAGAGTGGGGAAGGGAGGGAAAACGTGATATGTTCTTAGGAGAACACGACACACAAGGCTATTCAGTCTGCCGTATCTTAGATGGATGTGAAGGAAGAAAGCCAGTTGCTGTTTACCAGTCCTGGATCTTTCCTGAAGATCCAGCTCACCATCTTTCAGGGATGAGACCTTATTCAATCCTTTCACAACAGTTACAATAGCACCTCCACCAAAGGTCTGAGGACCTTATAAGCTTCAACTTATTTAGCACCACCTCATGGCATAAGGAGTTGGAAAATGCTATTATTTTCATTTTTAGATTGTCTGTCCCTCAGTTTCCCTAAGTGACTTGCCCAGTGTTACATAGTAAGCCTGTGGCAAGGTAAGGATTTGAAACCAGGTCTCCAACAAGTTCAGGGTCCCATTCTAACCAATGGCATCTTGCTTCCCTGTCACTCCCTGGAGCCTAAGGTGCCGGGCTGCATGTAGACCACCCAATAGAAAATAAGGAGATGGTCACAGGTCTCTATTCTTATAGAAATCAGGGCCAGAGTTTCATGTGACTGGTACCCAAAATTGGGGCCAGACCTCCATGCACTTGGCATTTCCACTGCCCTCCGTGGTCAGTGGACTGAGCTCTTGTAAAAAACTTAGCTCACCTGGGTGCTGCAGTTCTGGAAAGACATCTTATGTCTTCCTCTGTTCAGGATGGCCAAGATCAGATCTGTCTGGTCAATAGTGCTAAATGAAACATCACAGCTGCCCCATTTACGCTTTATAGGATGAAGTGCTGTTGGGTGCGAGACCAGATGTGCCAAGAGAGGAAATCTGCTCTTGAAATGAGGGGAAATTGAGCTGCTGTTATATGGAGTCATAAACACTTACCGCAGTGTAAACCAAAGCCCAGACCCACTCATTTGATTTTCAACTTGACAAAGTTTATTAGAGTTAAAAAGGCATCTTACCAGAAAGAGCAGGGAAATGTATCATTAGAGCCTAAGAAAACACACTGGAACAAATAGGCTGAGTGTTTCAGTTTACAGTCCAGGCTCCATTCCCTTGGAGCATTACCAAGCCCCCTTTCTGCCTTTGGCTATAGCTGTACAAGCCCATCTAGCGGGATCAGAGGTCGAGACTGGCACACGTAACAATCCAACGTGCACTAGATTCCCAAACCTGACTGACGGCCAGTTTGCCAGGGTCCCAAATGAGAAGCCAGTCTTACCCAAGGTGGAGGATTTGCACAGCAAACCACATCACCCAGACTACAGTTACTAGCACTCTCCATGGGAGAAACATTTTTAAAAGGGATTTTTAGGGCTTCACAGCTTGGAGTGACACAACACTCCCATTTCCATATACAGTACCACAACATTTTGACACAAGAGCAGAACGTCATTGCACAATAATGCAGCCTCAAGGCTTGAAGCACTGCAACATCATGGCAACAGGATGTCCTCATTCATTCTGAAGAAAGCAACGTGTGCGCCCTTTGGGGATAGTCAGAACCTGAACACTGTGGGGTGTCCTTCGAGTAGTTGCACAGTGGCCTTTAGCAGATATTAGGGTTAACTTGAACCAAAGCCCCACTCCAACAAAGCACATAAGTAGCTCCGTGCACTATATGAACTTAATTACTTTGCTGGATTGAAGCCCAAGTCATTGCTTCAGGAACTCACTTTGAGTTTCCAGATCTACCTCTGAAGGCTCTTCCTTGTGTGCAGGAAGAAAAGGCTAATCTCAAACACCCCTTGCAGACTACAAGGGTAGGAAAGATGAACAGAAACATCCAAGAAGGCAGAAAGGGGGAAAGACCATGAATGTGTGGTTTCCTCGGGCAGCATGTGTTGTACCAGAAAAGACAATTAAGAATGGATATTATGAGGTGTCAAAGGGAAAGGGTGGATTTCTCAATGGTACATGCCAGTTGCAAAGATAAGCGTCCCTGAAATAATGAGAGTTAAATACATTTTCCAGCCTTCTGTATTTGTGAGGGAAAGAGAGAAGGAACAAAAACCCCAAACCACACCAAAGCAGGCCATTTAGAGAAGATGGGCAGCAATAGGCAGAACTCAAGGTAGCTGGATTCAACCCAGAATGACAAGCTGAGGTGCGTATTTCAGAGCCCCTCAAGATGCCAGGGCAGCAATGACTGAGTTCAGCCAATGCAGGGGCCAGCAAGCTGCAGAGACAATGAGACCACACTACGGACACAGGAGGAAACTGGGTCTGTTAAAAAGCTTCTTGATCATTAATCCAGTCCTGGAGAACAACTCTTTCCTTCTATTAATGGAAACATCATAGGACAAGCCATGCCAATCAGTTCTGCCTTTCAAGGACCCGATTTCAGTAATGGAAGTTGCTGAGCACTCCATTTATGTGAGGGTAGGTCTGGATGTTGCTTAAAACGATGACAAAATGCTACCTTTATTGTGGGATAATCAACTCTAGTGCCAAGGGTACTCAGCACCCTGCAGGTCCTATTGTCTATGTAAAAGTCCACGATGGTCTCTAATACTTGGCCTCAGCGCACTGAGGTCACCAACAAGTAAGGTGACGATTGGCTGTTACAGATAATATTGTCTAAAGCCTCACTCAGGATGAGGCACCACTGTGCTGGGCATCAAGGAAACAGGTACTGGAGGTGGTCCTGGCCACAAGCGCTGGACAATCTGAGAGGAGCGGCAGCTGACCAGACAGAGACCTGGTCAAGACATTTTCTGTTGTCCTTGGCTGTGTGTAATGCAGAGCTATATCAACTTCCCTTCAGCCATCCCCTCAATGGCTAAACAATTTCTTGTAGGTCTTGCAGCAGAAGCAAATGCTTTTTGCAACATGAAGCTGTCTTCTAGGATGTATGGATCCGTGGCTGAAAGGAAACTACCGGGAACTAGGGCAGTACAAGGCTTTGGACCATGCTTCGGATCCAGAGAAGCTTCAGACACTTCGGCGTCCGAAGCAGCACGTCCGGATCGAAGCGCTGGCTTTGTTAGGCTTTCCAAAGCAGTTCGGAGCTTCTGAATCGTTTTGGAAAAGTTTCAGAGCCGTTTTGGGGATACAGCTATAGGGTATAATGGGGAATCAATGAAATATCTATAACTTTGTTGGTTTTTGTCTGATTTGGATGAAATTCGCAGGGCTGGTAGCCTCTGCTGAGAGCATGAAGCCTGCCACGTTTCATGAAGATCAATATAGGGGTTCGGGGGAAACTGTCCCCCAAATTCGTGAAAGCAAAACTCATGTCAGTCTATGTGTTATGCCACAGCGGGGTGAAAACTGCAGGGGTGGTGGCCCCTGCTGAGGCCACAAAGCCTGCCAAGTTTCGAGAGGATAGGTGCAGGGGTTTGCAGGGAACCACCTCAAGCTGCTGACAGGCAAAACTTGTGACACAGATAACCCTGTGTGTGTTAAGGCGCAGTGGGGCAAAAGCTGCAGGCTTGCTAGCCCCTGCTGTGGCTGCCAAGTCTGCAAGCTGTCGAGGAGATCGGTGCAGGGGGGTTCTGGGGCCCTGCACCCCTAGCTGACAGACAGCTCGTGACACGGGTGCTTGTGCAACTGACTGTCTCCGTCTTGGGGCAGCTGATTGTCTGTATTGATTATTTCCTCTCTGTAGTCTGTGGTTTTGTGGGCGTTAATTCATGCTCATTAACTCCCTATGTAGTAGCTAGGTACTCTGTATTGAGCTGGTCCCTGAGTGAATCATGATTAATCCGTAACTGGTAACACAGTAGCGTAGCAGCCAGGCCCGCAGTAGTCCCCCCCTCCTCCAGTGCCCCAACACAGACACAGTTGCACAAGCACCCATGAGACGAGTTTTGTCTGTCAGCTGCGAGGGTTGCAAGGCCCCAGAACGCAGAACCCCGCCTGCACCTACCTCCTTGACAGCTGGCAGGCATCGTGGTCACAGCAGGGGCCACCATCCCTACAGCTGTCACCCCGCTGCGCCTTAACACACACAGTGGCACCCATGGCACGAGTTTTGCTTGTCCTCAGCTTGAGAGGCAGTTCCCCCTAACCCTCTGAACCTATCTACTTGAAACTTGTCAGGCTGTTTGGCCTCAGCAGGAGCCACCACCCCTACAGTTTTCAGCCCACTGCACCTTAACACACACAGGCTCATCTGTGTCATGAGTTTTGCCTGTCAGCAGCTTGACATGCAGCTTCCCCCAAACGCCTGCACCTATCTTTTTGAAACTTGGCAGGCTTTGTGGCCTCACCAGGGGCTACTATCCCTGCAGTTTTGACCCCACTGTGGCTTAACACATACATGTGACGTGGGTTTTGCTTTCAAGAATTTGGGGTGCAGTTTCCCCCAAATCCCTGCACCAATCTTCTTGAAAGTTGGCAGACATTATGGTCTCAGCAGAGGCTACCATCCACGTGAGTTTCATTCAAATCAGACACAAAATAACAACGTTATAGATATTTCATTAATTCCCCATTACACCCTATGGCTGGATCTCCAAGGTGGCTCTGAAGCTTCAGAGCCGCCTTGGCCGGATTGAAGCGGGAACCCGGTCTGGAGCTCCGGATCGGATGCCTGGCACCCAAAGTGGCTGGATCCAAAGCCAGATTGAATAACTGCCTGCTTGCCTACTGGGAACCACTGCCTTAAGAGCAATTTCATGGATCTGCTCAGCTGGACAGACTGACACCTGAAGAGTTACAGTGAAACAATGACCTGCATTTGCAGACTCACTAAAGCAGGGTTTCTCAAGTGTTTTAGACTTGAAGCGCCCTTTGTTAGACTTGAGGTACCCTTGGAAAATGCCAGCTCTTAGTTTTCACTCCATTTATAACTACAGAAAAAGAGAGAAAATCTTCTGTTGCAAAGAGCTCAGAAAGACCACAGCAGGTCAGAAGGGTTTTAACACTGTGGAATCCTATTTGAAATCTCTGCACTTATCTGGTGAATCATGTTTGTATACCTGCAGTGCTAACATAGCATAGCACCCCATAACACCCTTTAAAGTATCTCAAGGCACCCTGGCCAGGAATCACTACACTAAAGGCCTGACTCAACGCCAGCGGAGTCAATGGAAAGATTCCCATTGATCTCAGTGAGCTTTAGCACAGACCCCAAAGGGACAGCATTTTTACTACGCAGGATGGAGAGTTTCCAGGAAGCGCTATGTCAGCCCCTGAAAGATGCCCTATGGAGCAGGGATGACAGGAACACTGGAGCTGATGCCAGTGAGAAACACCTCCCATACCCGCACCGATCCCTAGAGGGCCCGTTCCCGTTTCAGTCATTTTCCCAGAGTGGATCACTCGCTATTCTATTCAAGAAGAAGAAATGGCTTATTTTAAGGCTTCCACTTCATATATTCCAAGTGGGATTAATGTACAGATCCAAAGGAGGCCAACTATAAATACACCATCTACAGGTTGTCCTGCTGGATGCCAAATATCCCAGGCCTACTTTTTTGGAGATAGAGTTTATGGCTTTTATCCAAGGAGTTATAAGCACATGAACTGAAGGGTAAAACACAGAATGAGGAGCTTGTTACAGTAAATAGCTGTGATGCACTGAAATGCTCCTTCAGCAACAGTGACAGTTCTGGAGATTTTCAGTGGACCAACACCCCTATTGGTTCTCTTCAGCTGCATTTTAACTTTTGATGGGTGGAATATACTTCTTTTGGTAGATCTGTCTCTCTATCTGCCATTTGTCAGAGTCATTTCTATTGTCTCTGGTCTTCTCTGGAGCAAACGGGATCAAGATTTGTCATGCAACTTCTTGCAAAAGAAAATGGGCAATCTGCAGCAGATTGCAGAAGCAGGAGGCAGAACAGCAATCAGGCAGAGGGCACAAAGTAGAATAGTTGGTCAGGTAAGGGGAAGTGGATCAGGATGGCACTTAAAGAAGGTGTGGGGCATAATCTGTGGCATGCCTGACAAACAGGTTGGCCCCCACTACAACACAGCCCCATGGCACCAACACTTGCATGGGGGACAGAAAGTAAAAGGAGTCAACCAACAATTTGGTCCCCAGCCCTTGTGGACAGGAATGGTGGCGACAATTAGGCTAACACTAAGGAGAGAATACAAGTCAGCAGTGTGCCCTTGTTGCCAAAAAGGCTAACGGCATACTGGGCTGCATCGGTAGGTGTGTCGCCAGCAGGTCGAGGGAAGTGATTATTCCCCCTATTCTATTCAGCACTGGCGAGGCCACATCTGGAGTACTGTGTTCAGTTTTGGGCCCCCCACTACAGAAAGGATGTGGACAAATTGGAGAGAGTCCAGTGGAAGGTGACAAAAAATGGTGAGGGGGCTGAGGGACATGACTTATGAAGAAAGACTGAGGGAACTGGGCTTATTTAGTTTAGAAAAGAGGAGACAGGGGGACTTAATAGCAGCCTTCGACTACCTGAAGAGGAGGTTGAAAGAGGATGGAGTTAGACTGTTCTCAGTGGTGGCAGATGACAGGACAAGGAGCAATGGACTTAAGTTGCATCAAGGGAAGCTTAGGTTAGATGTTAGGAAGGACTTTCTTACTAGGAAGGTAGTAAAACACTAGAGCAGCTTTCCCATAGAGGTAGTAAACTCTCCATCCTTGGAGGTTGTCAAAACCTGTCTAGACAAAACTTTGGCTGGTATGATCTAGTTGGGGCTGGTCCTGCTTTGAGCAGGGGGTTGAACTAGATGTGACCTCCTGAGGTCTCTTCCAACCCTATGATTCTTTCTCATTGCAGACTCCAAGATAGGGCAGGTCATAGCTACATCCTTCCCAGTGGGGACGGAGCAGCAGCAATAGACAAGAAAGGACATTTAAGGCCTATACAAGGTAAGCAAACTTTGGGACCATGACTCTATTCAAGCCTCTGGGTGGGGACATCAGTCATGGCAAGGAAAAATCCACATTCAGATGCCTTCAGAGCCCGAGAGCAGAGCTGCCAAACCAAACATTCCAGGCTGATCCACTGGCTTCATATTTCCCTCATTTATTTCACAAAGGGAAAAACCTACATACACATAAATTCATCCTTTCAAGCAGCCTGGGTGACAAAGCATAAGCCACGGCCATTTTCAGAGCTAGGAATGGGGGGGGAGGAGGGGTAGCGAAACTCAGCCTCTGGTCTGTGTGCCAGGCAGGGAGGAGGTTTCTAAGAAGAGCAGCAGCACTAGGAGCACCCAGGGTTTGGCTCTATGCCCCTTGGATCAGTTTTAAGAATATCCCAAACCCAGCAGAGTTAGGGGCTCTTTGAACATGAGCATTCAGGCCTGACAAGCAGCCCTGCGACTATAAACATCTTCAGGGCATACTTGTGGAAATGGGCCAATGGAGGCTAGTCCCTGCCAACTCTCACCCCTATTCCAGAAGGAGCTTCCAAACTATAAATGCATGTGGTAGGAAGCAGCTTAGAAGCAAGACCCATGCCCGGTCCTTTAGCAATCCATCCTAAAAGCTCCATACCCCAGAGCTGACACCCTTCAGAGACACTAGCAGAGTGCTCAGTTCAGTCATGAAGTTGCAATAAGCCACTATGCAGAAAAAGATGAAAGCCTACACTCAAAAGGAGAGAGAAAGGATTGCATTCCCACTGCTGGCATGAAACCTGCAAGTGGTGCCCTGGATGCAACAGATCCTAGCAAGGCTGAACAGGAGACCCTTACAAAGCCAGATTCTTCACCAGACCACGACCCCAACAGCAAATGCTATTTCATCTGAGAAACAGAACGGCTCTTTCTCCTTTTTAAAATGAGTAACAGCTGTCATCAGCTGGAATCCTTCAGGTGACAAGCAACCATCGATCCTTTCCTGGCAGTGGTCAGCAATGCAGCAGGCTAGCAGCACTGTAGGAGGAGGATCTGTACTGTATACAGTATGCTGTACACACACTGTAATGGTACAACTAGCTGGGACCTGCCTGCCTTGTACTACACATCCCTCTGGGCAGTAGACTAAACTACTCTCTTGATATCCATTCACTTGTTCCACTCTTATCCAACTTTGAGTCAGAGTGTGTTGCCCTGGGCATGCGCAGTACCACAGCCATGGAGCTCAGAGCCGGGCTGGAGCATATAGGCATTACTGGAATATTAATAACTGCTGAACTTCCAGGTGGCATCTTGCTATAGGAGCAGTATGAGTGAACACTACTAAAGTTTCAGGAACTGTTTCTAAAGGACCTTTCTTCCAGCATTTTTGTACTGCTTTACTAGTTAAAAGAACGACTTTCACCATCCCATGAGTTTTCAGACACAAAATGTACAATACAGAAACAGGAGCTTATGTCTCTAAGCATAAGCTAACATCATGAACAAGTGTTTGGCACAGGTACTGATAATCCCACAAGCCTCCTGTGTGTGAAGCTCCCCTAGAGACAAAGAGTTGGAGAGCAAAGCTCCTCTCCTACCATCTCCACCTTTTGGAGGTGGTTCTTCTGCCTATGACAGTGGGCTGTTGAAGGCTCCAGGTAGCCATGAATCCCTGGTATGGTGATGATGCATCTGGGGATCATTTTTCAGATGCTGGGATTTTGGAAAGGCTCACAGATAGCATGTATTTATCATATTTGGATTCTAAGCATCTCTTACATCAGGCTGGGATCACTTGCATGAAAGACTGGCCCAAAAATTTTGCACCTGATACTTCCACCAACAGTGCCCCAGAACACTATGAACCAGTTACAGGAAGGATTTCCTATTAGGTTTCTGCACCCCCTCTCCCCCTGCCATGCACCATATAAGAGATTTCCATCTCCTCTTCCAATTGTTTCCACTGATCTCCTACTGAGTCCCAAAAGCCATCAATCTTTGCAGCTCCAGTACTTCTGCATACACAGCCCTCTAGATATGGTCAAACTTAGACACTTGCCAACATGGACCCCACTACAAGTAAGGGAGCCTTTGGAGCAGTTCCAACCTGCAACCAGGTCCACTTGGGATCTGGCCAATCCCAGGCCAGACTAAATGTCATCCTTTCTAGCCTTAAAATAAGAAGAATCAAGTACCTGCCACTCCTATGCTAAATCCAGTGCTGCCTTGTTTGCCCCACGATACCTTAATCAGGCTGGGCTGAGCTCACTCAGCAAAGATCAGCAGGGCCCCAGAAGCTCCAGAGCCTACGGACAGCCAGCCACATTGGCTCCCAAAACACAGCCAGTTCAGCAAAGCAATGCATAGCTCAGATGCTGAAAGCCTCCAAAGGGGCAATGAGCAGGATTTGCAGAAATGAACCTGGAAAACACCTGGTCTGAGAAAGAAACCTCCCACCTGCTTCCTCCTGAATGGGAAACAGCTTAACTAAGGTCCAGCTGCAATTAAGAGTGTAATTGCAATCACAAACACACATAACCCATAAATCTCCACATCCTATAAAAAATAATAACTGAGGAGAGTGAGAAAGCACCATTAATTACTGAGGTCGTAATTCAACCTCGGGGCACTCACGCTTTCTGCTGATGAATGTCAGACCTCCTGATTTGATGTGGAGCTTTCTAATTATTCTCACCAGATCTATTATTCAGTAACCAATTTTGCTCTAATTCTACATTACTCTCCATGCAATGTAGGGAGGCCCCTTTTTGCACTGTTAGCAACCAGACACAATAGATTCCTTGGAAGCTTGATGGAGGGTGGGAGGGCGGATCGCCAATAGGTGGCTGCAAGCATCCTTGTCTCTCAGAAGGGGTATTAGAGGAAGACGCTGCAGAAGCACTGCTTAATGCAACTTACTTGGACTTGTTGGGTCACCTGCCTTCCGAAGTCTCCCGCTGGAGGTCCTGGTGGCTCCTAGGGCAAGAATGAAACCAATCATTAGGTTCAAGGGTAACCTAATGGCACTCATGTTAGCAATGGCATGTGGCACAGCAGCCATGCCAGGACACCAGATTTGTTAAGCCACACTCCTTCCAGTGACTTTGTATGTTTAGAAAATGTCTCAGGAACCATTATTGAATGGGAAAAAATACACAAGAGAGAGCCTTGATCTTTCCCCAGAGGCTCCAGTGGCAGGTGCTGGCTTTTATCCTGCTGTACCAGAAATAACGAGCCAGTCTGAAGTCTTCAAGTCAGAGAAGAGAATCCTGAAGCAACTGAGCAGGACACACAGTCACCTTTCACTGGGGACTTTTTCAGATAGTAGGAAGATCCAGGTACATACACCCGATTTTTCCACTGAAGAGAAACTCTTATCAAAACAGAGAAACACAAAACTGTTAGATCAAGGTTAACTGCCAGGCTGGCGCAGTGTCCCGCACAGGGACAGAGAGAGCAACATGCGTCTCCTAGATCCTGGGCCTACCTGCCTGAGCCAGCCTGAGCTCCAGCAAGGTTAGTTCAGCTCCAAGGAGAACGATTTAGCTATTTTCTGGCCACACGATGCCCCAGCCATGCCCGGGACTGCCTACTGTGCAAGGAACTCGGTCATGCGGTTAGAATGGCCAACGTATCAGACAAATCCTAGGCAGCTGGTAGACCAAACTACAGAGACTTCAGAATTGGTTTGGTCTTGGATGGCGTTGGTTTGCTAGGGTCTCCTTCAGTGAGTTAGACTTTTCATGCTGATCTAGAAGATTCAGATGGCCACCAACAGGGAGAGAGCTCCGCAGAAAATGTACCCGTCTAGAGCACCTCTTTGAAAGGGGGAGGAAACGGGAAACTCCTCTTCTTGTTCCCACTCCACATACCCAGGAAGGGACTAATAGCCCTCCTTATGCCTGACTGCTACCAGCTGCAGGCAACACGGTGAAGTCATCCGGCTAGAACAGACAGAGATGGGCTTCAGTCCCAAGTCTGCTGCTGTTCGAACAAGTCCCTTGCCCTTCCTGCACTACGAGCTCCCCTTGTTTAAAATGGAAGAGGAATGGTCCTGCCTCTTGCCAAGTGTGCCATGCGGCTCAGAGTGAGGTTTGCCTCATCAGTTAGTTTGGATTTAAAAACAAAACAAAACAAAACAAAAAAAACTTAGTCACTTCCAGGAATCAAATATTTCTGGTGGCCCCTTTCCTCCCCCATCACTCCCTTGTACCTCCATGCCACAAGCAGCTCTAATTATGGCATAAAATCTGCTGGATCAACTGATGCGGAGCCCAAGCTCTAAAGAGATCCCAAAGTTCGACCACCCTTTATACTGGAAATCCCAGGAGAGGCCAGTGACATCCAGTCTCTGCTGAGCTCTGCTAGCAAGCCACTTGTTCCAAGATCCCGCTTTCCCAGGAACTGGTGGGAAGCAGCCCAGACTCCCTGCTCTTTCCAAACCAAACTTGATCACCAGAAAACGCTGAAAGAGAATTTCCAAGATGACCTGACGCCTGGTTGCATCTGCAACATGCAAATAGGTTTGAAATTCCCTGATTTTGGGCAAAGCAGCTTTCTTTATTATTAATGAAACTTTCTGCATTCCCCTTAGACCCAATCAGAAAAAAAAAAAAAAAACAGGGAGTGTTTTGGCTCCAGAGCCCTGAAAGGGTGGCTTGTTGTTGCCCCACCCCCACCTCTGTCAGCTGGAACAGCTTGCAGCATATAAAAAAAAAATTAAAGGGGAAAAATAAAGCAGCAAACCTCATGCTAACTGGTTTGGGACAGGGGATATAGCTGGCAGCGCTGCTTGGAAAAAGTGCCTCACACACAGAGCGGGGGGGGGGCGCGCGCAAGCACGTGTGTGTCCGTCTCTCCCCCCCACTTTCCTTTCTTAATATAAAAACGTCTCTGTGACTGAAAAGCTGTGGTTGAACCACAGGGCCGGTTCCAAGGAGGCTGCGCTGCTCCCTGTCTGGAAGAGGAGACGGAAGAACTCCTGGGCTAAAAAAAAGAAAATTGCATTCCTTCCTGCCTGCTCTTCAACTTCTGTTTTCAAAAGAAATAAATGGTAAATACTGACCCCTCTCCCCCCGCAACACACACACACACACACACAGGCACATGCGCACGCGCACACACGCGTGCCCTACTCTATTTTGGGGCATGAATCAACATGAAAGAAAACTGTCTCATCCACACCACAATGGCCGTGGGGAGAGCATTCCCAGTAACTCAGTTTCCCAAGTGTCAGCCACAAGAGGAAGGAGAGGGTATGGCCCAGTAGGCAGGATGTCGGCCTACCAGTCAACCAGTGAGGGCTAGACTCATCTCTGCCACTGACCTCCAGTGTGACCTTGGGCAGGTCACTTTGTCTCTGCTTCCTGGTCTATTTTGTTTCTTTGCTGTTCACGGCAAGGATTGTTTTTTCATATGCACTCACTGCACAGTGTACAACAGGGTCCTGATCTCAGCTCAAGTTTCTACCAATGACTATAATACCAACAACATGATACTCTGCCTCTTCCCTGACCTCAGTCACCACCTCTATCGTATTCAGAAATATCCCTCAAGATGATTTTTCGTTTTCAGCATGTCTGACCAGCCATTTTGGCAAAGGGGAAAACACAACTTCTCTCTGTTAAAACAAGAAGAATTTTAATTACGCTTCCTTAGACAAGCTACAGCAAGAGAAGCTAAGCTGCAGCATAGCCAGGATCCTCACTGAGAACGAACACCTATGTCTTGCTGCCACGTGGGTGGGGCACAGCATTATGTTTGGCTTGTACACAAGGGTTTTTTTAATAGCCTTTGGACAACTGTTAAGAAGAACGTGCCTGGTTAGGATGGGCGGCACTCAGAACGCAGATACACAGCCATACAGAGCTGGTTAAAGGCACCTTTTATGTTTAAAGACCTTTTCCTCATTTTGCTGCCAAAGCCAGATAGGTGCAGGGTGAGAAACTTGCAATGCGCAATCCTGTCCAAGCACGTAAGTAGATTTTGTTCCTCTTTACTGCCATTCTGAAGTAAAAGTTAGCATAAGATGCACATGGTGTTCAATGTGCAGATCCCTTGCCATATGGAATTTCTTTTCTGAACTTGCAACATATCTAGATTTGTATTTGCAGCCCCCCCCCACCGCCCCCAACAGATTTACAGAGTTCCCCTTTCACCTGGTAATCCTAATCCTCGCAGCTCTCTTGTAGCCAGGAAATATTATTCAACTCCCCTATTCTAAATAAGAAAAATTCAAAATGCAGAGAAATTGACTTGTCCACATCTACTCAGCAGGTCAATAACAGAGCCAGGATCATAACCCAGATATTCTGACAACCGGCCCTCTCCTCTAACTACACCAGAGAAAAACCTAACTCCATCACGATGATACCACTTAGTTCTTACACAGCACTTTTCACCCTTGGGTCTCAAATCTCTTTACAAGAAGGGGGTCACTATTCTCATCCCAGGTCATAGACAGGGAAACTAAGGCATAGAGGGGAAGCCACTTGCCCAGGGTCACCAAGTATGCCAGTGGCAAAGCTGGCCAGTCGAGTCCCAGTCCAATTTGCGTTCCACTGACTCCCCACAGAGATGGCGGACCTGTCGTAAATGCAAAAGCAATAGTTAAAAAATGCACCTCGCTCAACAGCTCATTGTAAGGTCTGTGGCAAAGGTTGGGCTGACACTGTATCAGCATGTTAGATGCCACTCTGGGGCTGCCTCCATTTATAGCATGGAAGCACCAAGCTCATCTGCAGCTCTGGTTTGTGGGACAAGGAAGCACAAATCAAAATCAAAGGTTTCTATCCCAGACAATGCATTTGAGTTGTCCTTCTCACAGCAGTATGAATGTCCCTGGGTCACATTATAAACGTATGGCAATATCCTGGAATAAGCAACATAATGAAATGCTTTTGTTAGGTTTGAATTAGGAATGCTTCCCCATGCTGCCTTCGGCAGAGCTTTACAGTGGAAGAGTCCAACCCAACCGTTGAAACAGGATGGTAACATTGCTCCAATATTACCCCTTCTTTACCTTCATTAGCATCAGAGTAGAGCCATCTCTCATTAGGAGCATAACTTTCTCCCTCCTCTCCACCAGTCTGCCTGGGACAGTCCATTCCCAAGAGAATCGGGGATCTCCCCCACCCAGCTCTTACTCTCCACTGATGCAGGGATCACAAATGATGGAGGTCTCCTTGCCCAGAGGAACACTTCACTAGTTCCTACAGACCCCATGTGGACTTTTCCCTGTGACATTGGCATTTTCCAGAGTGTTGGTTACCAATGCAGGTTGCCAGCTCTTCAAGCCAGGGTCTGTGTCACCCTCTGGGAACAGTAAAGCATCCAGCACAAATTATCCTTCCCCATGAGATATTCCCATGGCTACCCACACTGGCTGCTGGAGAGGTCCCAATTTGAATAGCAAAGATACAGCCCCACTGACATCAGGAGCAGGCAGAGTCAACATCAAGATCAATATAGAGAATTAAGATGTACGATTCTCCCTCCTTTCATTTGCTTTGCATGTGGCTTTCCACATTACTGGGAGCTCCCTGGTAGACCATCTCAGGGAGTAAAGTTTAGCTCATCCACCTAAACATGACGATGCAAACAGCAGCAGTCATCATGTTTAGCCCCAGCCCTTGGTGCTGTAACTTGTCCCTGCCTTGCATGAACAGGCTCTGGAAAAGTCCTATTTAAAAAATTGCAAAGGAAGATGCTGACTGTAGGGACCAAACCCAACACCACAAATGTTATTCAGCACGGGCTGATTCCCAATGCCAAAGCACTGCCTTAATGAATCCTTTCACACCGTCCTCCACCGAAGTCTAGATGCTGGAGATCAGGGCAAGCGGTGAAGCTCAAATGCTGACTCAGGACACAAGTAGAAGTGGGTTTGAGGAGCCCCATTCCAGTTTCCGCTTGCCCACATCGCATGGCTGGCAGCATCTGCTCAACAGAACATACGAAGTGGAACAGCAGGGGATGTGGGGAACGGAGTCCGAATGAGGAGCACTGGACAAGCTGAGGAGCAGCAAAGGAGACTTGAGTTAGGCACAGTGTTTATTTGCAGAGGAAGGCAAGTCTTATGGGTCACCTGCCCGCTATGAACCGGACTTGAGCCAGCTGGGGAATTACTGTTTCACTTTCATTAGCTCCAAATCCACTCACAACATCAGTCCCAAAAAAGAACATGTCAAAATTAAGCCGTGACGATTTCTAGCACTAATCAGAACCAGGCACTGGAGGCTGAGACATTTTCCCAGATTCTGTGTAATGGAGATGCTCTCCAAATAAGCTGAGCACAGCTGGACAAAAACACAACCCATGTGTATGGTTTCTTTTGTTTCATCCCAGATCAAATATCTCTGGCAGCGGCAGCATGCTGCAAGCTGATCTTTCTCTGGAAGAGAGGCAGAGCTGCATCTGCAGTTCCCAAGTTACACTGGCTCTGGGCTCAGCTGTGGACCAGTGCTGTTTTCTGACACAGCTACTTGCCAGTGTGCTCACGTGACGGTATGTGCCTAGGTGCACTGCTGCAGATAAGCGCCGAGTGACCTCTAAGCATCAACTCGCCTGCTGCTCAGGTAAAAGAGCATCTCTCTGCAAAGCTTGAGCAGATTAGGGGCCAGACACTGAGCTGGTATAAGCTGGTATAGCTCCACTGAAGCCAATGGCAGAGATCAGCAAATGATCAGGCTGTAGGCTGGAGCACAATTAACCCCTCTCCCCCTCCCCAGAAGGGTATTAGTGACCCAAAAAAAGTGAACATGCATACCTCATGGGATTAGGTGCTAAGTACATGAACTCATTGGGTGCCAAATGCATCCCTCCATCAACATCCGGCCAACCAGCATTTCCCAAGAAATTTGTGCTATTCAATTTCTGTTCGGACTAGAGACCAGCTGATGCTTGAGAGTTCAGATCTGTATTTTCCCAGACCTTGAGGGCCTTAAAGCTTATCTCTAATTATGGTCAGAAAAGTGACCAACGCACCCCACATTGCCTTTAAAAGAAGAGAAAGGACCCTTGTGACCCCCTCTGACCAAGACTGCTCAGACACTGTCATTTCCCAGGCAAGTTTGGGTCACACCCACCAGTCACTGAATTAGATTATGACCTTGAGAAAGATCTCCAGTCTTGGCTTAATTTCAAGTGATGCAGCATCCCCTGCAAACTTCGGGAACTGGATGGAAAAATGGCCTCTAAGTCCTGCATAGACCAGATCCAGCGCTGTAGCAAGAGTGAGGCAAGCAGGATGACCACCCCGGGTTCCCGAAGCAAAGGGGCGCTAATAAGCACTGCCCAGCCAGGTGGGGTGCAGGATGGAGCCGTGAGTGGCTTGTTTGGGGGGTGCACGGAGGGGGGAAGGGTAGCTCCCACTCTGTGTGCACTCTTGGGCAAGCATGGGGAGGTGCGTGCCCCCCGTATCTGCGCACGGGGGTGAGGCCAGGCTGCTGCTGTGGGCTTTGCCTCGGGCGCCAAACTTCATTGCTACAGCAATGACCAGATCTGCTCCCCCTCATAGGTTTCCTGAGACAAAATAGTTGCGGACAAAATGGGACCCACAAATATGTCCATGGACAGAACTGCAGAGATCAATTCGCTGTTTGTCGGATTATGTTCTTCATTGTTCCCAAGTTCCTGGACAACTGACAGCTATTCAAGGAGGAGCTTGTGAATCATGAAAGCATCACGAATTTTAGCACAAGCAATTTTTCATGCTGGGAAGTCATTGCTTGCAACTGTCTTCTGTAAAAGACTTTGAGTCATCTGTAAGGCAGCAGCAATGATGCCACATGACTGCACTGAGAAACCACATGCTTGTACAAAGGTGTTTTTATAATGGGAGTGACTGCACAAGTCGCCAGGGACTGGAGGATCAGATCCTTTGTATGGACGGTCAATTCTGCCCTATATGTTGTAGAGGTCTTTCATAAAGGGGTAGGGAAGGGGAAAAAATCAGATTAAAGGAATAAGACCTGGTTGTCACAGAACCACAACAATAAGAATCAGATCCCCACAGCAGCTCTCATACCTGACATCACTTTTAGTTTATTTCATAGACATCAGGGCTGGAAGGGACCTCGGGAGATCGTCGAGTCCAGCCCCTTGCCCAAAGGGCAGGAAGTCAGCTGGGGTCATAGGATCCCAGCAAGATAAGCATCCAATTTACTCTTACAATTTATGCTTTTGAAATTAAACTAGCTTTCCAGTTGATGGCGTGCCTCTAAATGCCTCCCCCTTCCCTTCATCTCCATGAGCCTTGGAGCTTCCTGGCCTGGAACAAGGGCTGAGAAACCCATGCTGGAAGCTGTTCTCACAGCATTTTCCCCCCAGAGACAGCCAGAAATCCAAGGACAGGTTGGGGCTTAGGAAAAACACATCAATTGAAGCTTGCAAACCAGAACCGGGGCAGCTTAGATGTGCTTCCCATTTACTGGGAACAGAACCTGCCACGTTCAGGGGGTGGGCGAGGTTCTCGTTCCAGCCTGGCGGGAGGATGGGATACTGGATCTCTTACATTACCCAGCTCTCACAAGACCTTCAGTCCACGTCTGTGACTCCAGCCAGCTCAGACAGTTCAGCATTGCAGGGGCCCTGACAGCTTGTTATGTAAAGCACCGTACAAACACAAAAGAAGCCAATGGTTTCTGTCTTAAAGACTATACACTGTCCCAATCAAGCCACTGAACATCCTACGCCTCACCTGTTACCAAGTGAACCTACTGCCAGAGTTTGGCTAGTGAGATGTATCATCTAATTGGATGGGGGTGGGATTTTAAAATTTGAATCTGGTATTTCTATATATGATCAAATAGATCCCTCCTGCCCTCATCTCCCTTCCCCACAGGCCTATAATATTCTCGCTCTGGCTGCGGATGAAACATCCCATTGCAAAGCTTCCCAGCACCGGCATCTGGTCCTCTGTTAGGCTCAGATGTTTTGGGAGCTGTAGGACACAGAGCAGCAACATGCTGCTCAAAAACATACAGGCCTTTTTCAATTCATTTCTTGCCTTTCTTCAGCAACCTCAGTGCGATTCAACAGATGCTTTTGTTTTTCAGCTACGGGCTTTCCCTAGTGGCCCTTCACCACTTTCCTGCTCTTATTTCAGACACACAGCACTCTCTGGCTTCTATTTTCAAGGGTTCCTGCATTCCCAGCCCCAGCCCCCTCCGAAGACACTTCAGGATTTATCACCAGAATACTGCAGTTGTCGGGACGCCATGAGGATGTAATCCATAACGCTGCTGTTTGCTAGGCTCAGAAAAACAAATGGGATTTTTCCTCCAGAGGATAAGGGCGGGGGGAGGTATATAAAGACAAGACCCAGAAGAAGCAATTGCTCACTGTCCTAAGCACCTCTTCCAGGCTCAGGTACCAGCCCCCAACCAACTAACTATACCACTCAGTTTTTCTTTCTGTGGCAGAAAAGGTGACCTGCAACAGTCAACTAGACCCAGAGGATTTTGTCAGAAGTGGCCAAGCTGCCAAAACGTTCATCCAAGAAAGTGAAAAATCCCACAGGTACAGTCAAAAGGGATCCTGATCCCACTACTCTCCTGGGGCTGATCTGCACAGGGCACTCCACACACAAGTTAAAGCACATTTAACCCCTGCATGGATTCTCATTCAGGAATGAGTAGCATTGGAGGAGGATTAAGCTAGGCATCCTCCCCCCCAATGAGAGCATCCATGCAGGGGTTAAACGCCCCTTTATCTCTGCAGATTTCATCCCTTTAGCTGATTTGCCTGTGCTTTCCAGAGTGCCCCTGGACACGGCCACATTTTGCAGTTGTATCTTCCAGGTCCAACCCAGAGCCACCTGGTGGCTCATGTTATCTCCAGCAACGCAGGTGTAAACCAGTATCAAATCCGAGAGGGAGGATTTGACATCCGGGCTGTGCAGATGTAAGCGACACCAAAGGTGCAGCACAGCCTCTCGGTAAACTGCCACTGGCTTTGGGGTCTTGAGTCAATCCCTGGAAGCCAGACTGTGGCTGGCCCTTAGGATATTAAGCAACCAGATTCCTGTTTCGCAGTGTTGGCCCATCTGCCATCACATCTTGATGTTCCATTTACTTGAAAAAACAGCCCACAGGGAAAAAGTCTGTAATGTTTGGCCAAGCACATGGCTGATCAGCTGTGGAGGCAGCCTGGTCTGCAGGGACCAGCCACGCAGGAGGAGTAAGGAACTGCTCCGTTCCAAGCCAGGCTCCACAGCTGACTCACTGCAACTACTTCCCCTCCCTACACCTTGGTTTCCCTGTCTGCAGAACTGGGTGTATAAGCTCCCCCTTGTTTATAGGGTGTTACTTAATGTCTGCACACTTAATAGCACTATAAAGCACTAGCTGGATGCTACTTTTAGTTAATTGAGATAATGGCTAAGCATTAAACATTAGGGCACAGGGCATCTTACAGCCAGGGGTGTTATAAAGCATTACACGCACACTATAGGGCTTTTTCCATAAAACCTGCTGAGACACAGCTAGAGCTGTTCAACTTAATAAGGTAATAACAAGCTTTATGTATTCTTCCTTGGGTCTTACATGGATGCTCAGCGGTGCCTGTCAGAGAACTCAGGAGAAGAGAGTGAGAGCCAGGTGTTATTTAGCTGCATCATATGCAGGGAGGCAGATACTGCAACATTTCTATACACTGTATGCAACTCTTTAGGCCACTTGGTACCTCTAACAATCTGGCCCCATGTTGGTAATTACTCACTTCAGCTCTGAAACAGATGGATACCAGCGCAAGGCAGCTGCACGTTGTTAAGGACTAGAGTTGCAAGGTCCCAGCCTCTAACATCAGGGCCAGGCTTTCCAAAAAGCCTTTCTCCCATTCAAGTATTTCAGCTTCATTTTCCAAAAGGCTCAGCACCCAGCATACTAGGCTGTGGAAGGACGGTTTCTAATCTTGCATGGAAAGGCAGGGCTGAGGTGCAGCCCTGTACTCCTCCTGAGTCATACTGCTTCAAACTACCAGCAAGGAAGTAGGTGCTAGGATCAAGTTCCTGGCAGGGTGTTGAAAAAACAGTAATTAGCTAAATAAATACCTTGCCAGTTGTGTTCTTTTAAATCTTTAGACAGGGCAGAACAAGTTTAATCTCACTTCAAGTTGTCAGGCTATACCTTGGAAACCAAATGGGTCAACTCCAGAGATAAGAGGGCAAAAAGGAAGGGTTCATTTAAACAGAGCCAGCTGGAGGAAATGCAGCTGAATGTTTCTCTGTGGTTACACTCTCCTCTCCATAGAAACCAAAAAGTCACTGGGCAACTGGCTGCTGCAATAGGCTCCTCCAGCTAGGAGGGATACTAGGGAAAGGATCAGGCACATGGCATCCCCTCAACCTACTGAGCTCTAGAAAAAGGCAAAATGCAGTCAATCAGGTGAAAAGCATTTTTTGTGAGTAGCATTGCCTACAAAATCAGAATGAGAGGCCCAGGTTCAGCCCTCTTTTAATGAAGGAACGATTCCTGAAGAAGGAACCAGAGCCTGCTCCATGGCTGCCGCTGAAATAAAACAATGTACAGTGTCCGTGACAGGATGGGAATAGCAGAGTAAGAGACAGGATGTGCCAATAGTCATATCCCTCTATATCCCTCTCAAATAAAGGCATATCCCATGGGAAAACTTCCCTTTCCCCCTGGAGAGCTATTATCATTTCTGCAGCACAACACACACGCATGCACAGAGCAGGAAGCTACCTCGTGCTGCTGTTGATTTTTCAGCTGGAAGACCTGACTAAATCCATCAGAAGCATTGATCCAAGGTCTCAAACACTGGAATGAGTTCATTATTTTGGATCTCCAGTGAGCCCTGCTGCTTCACCAGAGCTCACGCTCACCTCCAAAAGCACTGAGGCGCCCTTCCATGCTACCAGGTGACAAACAGGAAGAGTCCCAACACTGGAGACATTTATGTGCTAAGACAGGCTGAGAACTGTAAGGAACGTGTGTCATGATGGATGGGGGCAGGTGGCTCTCATGGCCTACTTTAAGGCGACTGCAATAAAAACAAGTGCTGGACTGCATCTTTTTTAAAGATGTGGGCAGCAGGCAAGGATGCAAAGTTTGCATGGTCCAAGCTTACAAGGAGATAATCGACAGGGACTCGGCCTGATCTCCATAGAGCTGATGATTCTAGGCCACTTTCCAAATTATTTCTTATTTTCTTTTTTCTGTACAATCATGGGGGTTGGTGGCGGGAAATGAAAAGTTAGGTGGAAAATGATTCCCACATAAATATTTTTAATCTGATCCAAGCTACTTAGTAAGTTATGTGGTTGCTGAGACAGAGTTCTAATGATGAAGGTTTGCTGATGATCTGGTGGCACATCCTTGAAAGGACTTTCTGAATTCTTGGCTGTTTGCTCTGTCTTTTAACAAGTACACCAGAGATACTCCCTTCCCAGTCAGTCTGGAAACACAAATGATTATGAATAGGCAGTCAATGACACCATGGCACTGACAGATACTGTAGGATGGCAAATAACATGACTTTGCATTCAGGGAGTGCTCCAGGACACCTTCCCAGGCAGGGAACTTGAGAAACAACTATTCCAGATGCATCTCAAGTATTGTTTTCCATCAGAAACCCTCTCAGAGGGTGGACCCTTTCATGTCTGGATGTGAACTTTGGGCCTGGACCAGGGGGTTGAGGGAGGATGTTTTAAGGGGTGTTAAAATTCCAGGCTTATCTCTAGCAGCTGAGTTCATGGGTAGAAAATGCTTCTGCGTTGTCTCAAGGTTTCTGCTGGCACCGCTGCCCCTCTCCATGAGAATACTTCAGTGTGAACCTGATACCCAGAGCCAATGAAGGATACCCACTGACTCAGACCAAATTTATTTCATGTTACTACAGTGGCATCAGGTCAGTGATTGTGCCTGCTGCTGATGTGACAGAGTTTGTTCTGCAAATAGTTATGCTCTGGCCCTTTGATAACACAGGGGATAACTCTGAGAAGAAATCTCAGCAGTCCCACATCCAAGTAAAGCTAAGTAGGAGCAAATGGCCAGAGGTGATCAGTGCAGCTCTATGACTAAAACAGCAAGTCGCTGAACAAGCCCAACAGCAGGATACACTTGCCTCAGGTGCAAACATGTGGCTACTTGGCTGAAAGCAGAAGGGACCCCTCTGCTCTATCACAGGGTCCTTGAGTGACCCTGGGGAAGTGTCCCAGCTACACAGCAGGAACAAAACACGCACTAGGGTGCAGTGAGAATACATACACATTAAAGATGCAAAGTACTCAGACACTGTCATGCTAAGGATTACATACCTATCTAACTTACCTAGACAATGATTAAGATAAAGAACTAGGAGTCAGAATACCAATTCTGACATTTGCTGTGACCTGAGACAATCCACCTTTGTTTTCTAGTAAAATGGGGATGGTAATACTTGTGGGTGCATTTGCAGGAGGCACCACAGGGTAATGATGGGTCAGACCTCATTGCTCCTGCAGGACCTTCCTTGCATGGTCCCCCAGGACTCCCTGTTCTGCTCCCCCCCCACCCTGCTTCAACACACATATGAGACTACTGAGCAGGACAGTGCAGAGATTTGGAGTGAACTGCTTCCAGAACGATGAGGACACTCCACTCAGTCTTCCTGCTTATTCAACCTTGGCCTCACAGTCTCTGTCCTCTCCCAGTGCTTGGCTGCAATTGGGGATTGGAAACACATGAAGCAATTGAAGCTGAATCCATACAAGCCAGACATGATGGCAGTGGGCAGTCTGCACAACCTGGGAGAGGCTGGGACATGCATCACTGATGGGGTTCAGCCTCCCCTTGTCACTCAGGTTCACAGCTGTGAGGTAGTCCTGGCTACTCTGCTACACCTGGATCTACAGGTGGCTGCAGAAGCAGCTTTCATCAACTCAGGTGGTGTTTTCCTCAGTCCTCCCAGTCTCGGGCTATGGGCTGAGGAGGGAGAGGAGGATCCACGCGGTGAAC
>NW_017728928.1:15371256-15401133 GCF_001723895.1 Crocodylus porosus
GGGGGTTAAGGGGAAGAAGTAGGGGTGAGGTGCTTCCTATATAGTTTAGTTTAGTTAATACACTGTTGGCTTTTATAAGTTGTTCTGTTTATCCTGTTCTGTCTCATTGGTTTTGATTTGCTCCCTTGTTCTCATTTTATAAACTCTTCTGTAAGGTTCCTCAAGCTCTTGCCAGGAAGGGTGGCACATGCATCTAATAAATAAATAATGCAATTTCTGAGGCTCTGCTCGTTGATACTTGGGAAGGGTTTGGAAGGTGTCACAGAAGTGGGAAGTTGTTTTTACAGACAAAACTCAGCCAGTGGTAAAGCTGGAGCTTCACGTGTGATGGGGGTGAGAAGAAACCTGTAAGACCTCAGCAAACGCACCCCTGGCATCCATCACCAGGACACCAGAAAACAGCTACATCCCTCCCGCTCGTGGGGCAGGGCCAAAGTCTAGGAGCCAGGCAGTGCTTTGTCTGTGTTCAAACTCAGGCCTCTCGTCTCCCTGGGTCCCAGGCTCGTTACCTTTTGACATCAATATGCAGAGTGAAAAAGTGGAAAAAGACAAAATGAGAAAAGGTTGAGAGAGAAAGGGCATAATCCTGCTTGGGGCTGAGTGGCTCCTGATGGAGGGGGACAGCGAAGGGTATTCTGTGCCTGGAGACACTGGACCCTATTTGATCAAAATTTTTATTGGGCCTATAGTCCAGGCAGCAGAGCTTTGAGGCTTTCAGGCTGCTCAGAGGGACACTGCCAGGGCTGCTATTGACCTAGAGGTTAATCTCCCAGCTGTTTTTTGGCCTGTGCATGCGTCATCCCTTAAACTGCCTGTCCATCCTCTGTTTTCTCATGAACCAGGCTGAGAGGGGCCAAAATGGACACTGATCCCAGTCTCTGTGAAGCACTGGGAGGAGCAGGAGTCACGGGCAGCTTAATTCCCCAGTCCGCTCTCAGCAATGCAACAATGCGTGACGGAAACCCTCCATTCTCTAGGACAAAAGCCACCCCCCCCACCGCAACTCCTGGGTTCTGTTGGTGAAAGGAGGAGGGAGGCCCAAAAATCCAGGTGCCCCTTTGTTTTTAGAGGGACCGAGGGATTTTTCTGAATCAGGAGACTATTCAAAGAAGGAAAGAAGAAGAAAAAGGCTGCCAACCTTGGGCCTTGACAAAAGAAAGAGAGTGGGCTAACAGGTGGGGAGGAGGAATTCTAGCTTCCTGGCTCAGCTGAAGTTAAGTTCCTTTTGCCTAAGTATCTCAGGACCTGAACTAAAGCCCACTGAAACCAATGGGGTTGGGATTAAACCTTGCCAAGAGTCCTCAATCAAACCCCATTACATTCAGCACAAAAAGTTCCCTTGGCTTCCCAGACAGCTGGATTGGGTCCAGAATTTCAAAGGTTTTTTGAATATGGAAATGGTGAAAAATGTTTGCAACCAAATCAGGATAAAATGCAATTGATTTGTAGGCTTCTTAGACTCCTCAGGTTCTCCCAAGAGCTTGTTGAACCTTTCCTGCATCTCTGCACCTAGTTTCCTGCAAAACTAAGCAGCTTTGCCATGTGCTGAGTAACATCAGACATGCTACAGTGGCAGTAATGACCTATTACAGTCAGTACCTGGTACATAATGGCCACTACGCAGAATACTCAACAGCACCTGGAGGCACTTAAACCATTCAGCCAGTTATAACTTGACCAGTGAACACCTCAGCAAGGTGCCCTGTGAGCCTCAGTGCCCCACATATTTGATTTGCTTCATCTAACCTAAGGATGGTGTCCATAAAGGAGCAAATTCATCTCATTTCATTGCCAGGCTGCTGGTGGCATTGGTAAGGAAGGGTTGAATAGGGAGGCTCCTGAAGCTTTGCTTTGCCAAGAGCAGCCCCAAGCCTCAGGAAGAGAAATCAAGGTCTCTGTTGCTGACTTTCATCTTCCCGACAACTCCTTGAGGAAACAAAACAAAGACAGGCTCAGCTTTGGGGGAAGGGACTACTCCAGTGTGGAGAGGAAACAGTGCAAACTAGCCAGCTAATCTAGTCTTCTTGCCCACCCTTGGTTCCCTCAGCCCCACTAGAGCACTGCAGTCCTGGATGCCAACTACACGCTCTCCTTTTGCGCCTACCAGCCCAGGGGAGACCACCGCTGCAGCACTCCAGCTGACATGCAGATCAGCCCTGACAGCTCCGGGCCAGAAGAAATTTGCCTTTCTACCCAGTAGAAAATACAGTACTGATGCTTTAAATAGTTTGCGAGTTCTCAGGTGGTGCTCACTGCATTTTATTCTGGATTTTTTAAGATATTTAGGCAGCTGACGACTGCAGATGGGGGCCTGCTGGAAGCTCCAAAGCACACCCGGATGGCAGAGGGAGTGATGCCTTCGCACTTTAAAACCCTTCTCGGTGCCTTTCTTTGCATTTGCCCCTTTGTCTTTCAAGTATCAGGATGAAGAGCCCAGTCCCCAGGCCTCCAGAATGAGAAGCCAGCTTGCTTCCTCCGTTTTGAATCCTTGGTCGGCTGTTAATTCGCTTACCTTTCCTTTCCCCTTGAAGCAGGATCAGGAAGTCCATCCATTCATCAAGGCCCTGACGCTGTTCCGGCGCTGAGACATCCAAGACTGAGCAGCATGCCCAATGAATCCCTATTGTTTTTACCAAATCAGTTTTGTTGAGATTACCTGGGAAAATTGAGTGACTCTATGATGAATAAGTTCTTGAAAACCAGACAGGTATCCTTCTCAGGTACCACCATGACAGGTAGGCATTAGACTAGAGAGAAACACAAGCAAACCCAACACGGCAGGTTTCACCTTCCACAAGAAAGTTTTACAATACAGTCCCCTTAACTATATTGCAAGAGGGGAAAGAAAGGCGATGGGTAAACCAAGGGTTCCAGCGTCTGTGACCTTTGTGGTCCACAGTTTGTGGGGAAGAGGAGGACAGAAGCTGGAATAAGAAAAGAGACTAAACATGAAAATTCTGCTGAAAAGGCCCAAAATCCGTACAAAGGAATCCTGTTTCACTCCCCTCCAGAGCAGAATGGGAGTCAGCTGTTGGGATGCCATTTCTGGTCCCCTGAGGCTGTTTCTAGAATCAGAGTATCCTAGAAGAGAAGGGCTGGAAATGTCCCTGAGAGGCCAACCTTGTCCAACCCCCTGCTCCAGTCAGGATCATCCCTCACTAAAACTGCACAAACAGCCCTCCCAGACAACTACCACTAACAATGCCCCAAACCACCAAGAACACACAAACCATCCAGATAAAGTAGAGGCATTAGGGCATAGGCGCTGCCCTGCTGCTTCGAGGACAGCAGTAGTACACATGAGAAATCCAAGGATGAGAGCCATGCCCTCTGCTACAGAGGAAATCAAAACCCCTTACAGTCCATGCCAATCTGACCATAAGAAAAAATTTCTTCTTGATCCTAAATGTGGCAATTTGTCTGCCCCTAAGCAGAAGATCAAGAGTCTCTAGCCAAGAACCTTTGGGTTTTTTAGTCCCCGCGGGAGAACTAGCACACCTAAGTCAAAATCCCTGGCTTCGTCTGCAGCTAACACCCAGTGCTTCTGTGGAAGATGGAAAAAATAAACCCAAACCCTGACTTCTGCATCAAGAGGGGGGAATAATCCTTCCTGGCCCCATGTAGTACCCAGCAAAGCCCAAAATCATGGTGAAAACCAAATCCTCTCCACTCTGATGTGCAATCTGGGGATCACAACACAGCCCCACACATCACACTCCCAAAATGAAGAGCCAGAACCCTAGCTCTGTTTATCCCCCTGACAGTAACTTTACTTTGCTGCACAACTGCACTTAGCAGATCCTTAAGAAGTGATAAATGAACCTCTTCTGACTTTCCCTGACTCTCTTCAAGAGAAGCTTTGTTTTCCTTTGCTGCTGCTCACTTCTGTTATTCTCTGTCCAGCTAAAAAGTTTTTTAAAAGTCCATCCCAAATTAATCTTACTGCCCTTGTGTCCAGATGTGGAATTTCCATAACAACTACAAAATGCAGCTTGTGTCATGTATACCGTGATTATATCGAGACAGCTCTTAGGGCAAAGCAATGGGCCATTATGCAGTTAGTGAGAAATGGAGTTAGTTGCTCAGCTGTGTAATATTGCTGCAAGGTTTGCTCTCAAAGCAGAATTCATTGCAATACCACCGTTGGATTATCCCAACATTGCGGCCAAGCTATTTTTAACTTCCCTTCTTCCAACAAGAAAGAAAACTAAAAGTGTAGTGATAGTTGCCAATACATATTGCTTTCCTGAAGTGTTATCACATCTCTCGTTCCATTTCTTGCACTATGCCCCCAGTAAAAATAGTGGCTGTTTAAATTCATTCCAGCCCTTGTTTCTTTGAAGACCTGATGAGTCTTTGCTATCATCCTGACTTCCCCTGCTCTTAAGAAGGTTCCAGAGAGGAGCAGCTGAGTTGAACATATTCGGCCTTTCCTTTCCCTGCTAGTCCCTCTTCACACATAGCAGATGTGCAGAAGGAGCTGAAGAAATACTGAACATGCCTGTAAATCAACCCTAATGGTGGAGAGAAATGTGCTATGGCTCACACCTCTGTCACTGGGGCATCCAGAAAGGAGATCACTCAATTGGTAAAGCAATTTCTTTTGTGAAAGTCTGTTGGCCAGCAAAACATCCAGGGGAGCAAGTGACTGGGGCCAAAAGCACAGGAAAATGCTCCATTAGCTTCCTCGTGCTCCTCCCTCCACCCCATTTGCAGCCCCTCTGCTATTTCTTCTGCCCTGCAACTCTCCTGGCTCTGCTGCTGCAGCATGCTCCCAGCTTACAACTCCAAGGTACCATTTTTTTAATGAATTAGTCATTTTTTGACCTTTTACATTCTGCTCAGGTCACATTTCCCAACTGAGATACTTATGCAGCCACATGAATCAGGGAGCTGGGGCTTTAATAAAACACTGCATATCGTGAGACTCACAATACTATAATAAAAAGCTGGCAACATCACCTTGTTGAGCAGTGCTACAGTTAATGCTTTGAAATGTAAATCTTGTCTGTGGCCACGATGAACCTCTCAGCTGTGGGACACATGTCTGCATATATGTGATCTCACTTTCTATGGTATGTCATCTCCTCATGCTGATTGCCCAGGTAACAAACGGCATGTGAGATAGGCTGGCGTGCTTGGAGGAATACATACCAGTTATGCCAAGTTAGGAATGCTAGAAACCTTGCTAGACAGATGGATCAAAGCAGCTATGAATGAGCTCATAGTTCACAATATTAACTGCAGAAATCGCCTGTCAGATTATTTTACATCACCGTCAGGAGGTTTATCCACCCAAAATCCCCTCCAGGAAATAAATCACAGCCCTGTATTGCAGCTGCCAATTTAGATGGGAAAGACCACCCAAACCATGACATCCCATTGCAACCAAACTGCATCAGCAGCATCTCCCAGCATTGAAGAAATGGAGCCAACCCAGCCAACCACTCTTGATCATCCATGTAAGGTTTATGCACTAAACAATTAGTACTCAGTCCAGAGGAAGTGTTCACAAATATAGCCTTGGCTGAATGACAGGAAGTAGAGAGAGCAGTTTAACGAGCTACAAGTGATAACAGTATTCCAGCCTGTCTGAGCATTGATAAATCTCAGCACACACCCAGCATCTGTTTGAACCATAAGGACCTCTGTATTACAACCAAGAAACAAGAGCTCAGGGTAGAACTCAGTTGCCATCAGAGCTTAATGGGAACCAGATATTCTGAAATGGAACCAAACCAAAAAACTTAAAATTTTTACATGAATTAGAATTCAGGGGGAAAAAGAATCCCTTTGTATTAACTGAAATGTTTCTTCCTAATTTTTTTCCAATGTTATGGCACAGAATAAAAAACTGAGAGAATGAAAAGAAAGGTCTCAGAACAAAGAATTGAACCCGCATGTTTTGATTTTGTCAAAATACTTTCTTCTGAAACATGACTTGGCCAAAATTGACACATTTCTGCAAATATCTGGCTTTCAACAAACTGGTACTTTCCATCAGAAAACTACTAGTAGTTCCAGCTGCCACTGGTTGCTCCCATTGTTAGCACCAGCTCCTGAACCAGTAGAGGAGCTCGCTGCCGATCCAGGTACACGTTCTGTGGTTAAACCCATGACTCCCACCCCAAGACCTGTCAGTTCAGGGCTTTTCATCAGCGCTAAGTGGAGTGGAACAAATTCCACTCTATGTTCTCCCATGTGCAAGGTCCGAAACTCTGAAAGAGTTGTCATTTTGCTTAACAACTCTAATTTATACATGTTCAGGCACTTACAACTTAGCCCTTGAATCATTCAGCGCCAGTTCTTGGCAGTAATTGCTGAGGTCATCTTGCACTCAATTCTTTTGTTATTCTAGCCATTACATAACAGACGGATTGGACCCCACTCCCTTGCCACATCAGAGGTAAGGTAAACGACACCCTGGGGCAGCACCCGTGGGTTACTGCAGAGAGTCCAGCTTGGCTTCCCGCTGGATCCATTAGGCCTTCCCCAGCACTGTCTCCTGTCCCACTTCAACAGGCTGCTAGGAGAGAGGTCCTCCCCTGCTGCTGAGAGGGTAATGAGTGCTGAAGTTCATGAGCATCTCCATGCCAGCTGAGGTGGGCTTAGATCCACTGGATCTCCACGTGAGCCACCAAGAGCTGAGCACGTAATTCAGGGAAGCCAACTCCTTGGAAAATCTGGCCATTCGATGTTCACTCAATGTGCTCCTTCTTTCCGGTCAGGAAACAGGGCCAAAGTCTCTGCTAATCTCTCAGTCCCCGAAGCATCAGTACTCTCCCTGCGAGGATTATGGTCTTTGTGGAGCTGTCTCACTTCCATCACAATTATTTACTGTGTCTTCCCTCTAAGCCTCCTTTTTTAAACAAACTCTGAGTCCCAGAAAATGTTTCCTGTAAATAAATGAATAATGAATAACCCTGGAAACAAAGGCCTTTCTTTCCTTGGTTCCAGCTTAGCTTCTTAAAGCATACACATCACCGCACCTAGCTGACAGGCGACGAGCTCCTTCACTTTAACCCTGGGCCTGGGGAAGAAGAGGTGGCTTCACGCTCTGAACACAAGGATGGAAATGCCTGGCCTGCCCTTAAAGTGCAGCTCTAAACCATGGCAGCACAGTCTTGGCCCATCAGACTTCTGAGCCAGCTACGCGGGGTTTCAGAGAGGGGGTCCTTTGAACTTGGACACAAGCTCCTGTCTCCCCGGTCCGGCCTCAGACTTTTCATAAGGCAGGGCAAGTAGGTGCTGCCTCCTCCCCGGCACTGGCTGCCTTTCGCTGCACCCAGGTAACGCAACCGAAGAAGTCACTCGAGGGATGAAAGATGCTTTCGAACTGTACAGCGTGAACCCAAGCTGTGATTCTCCCTCTTGCACCGCAGGATTAGCACAGCTTCTACCAGGAGCTGCAGGAACAGCCTTTCCTGAACGCTGCCGTCCTGTCACCAGCTGTGGCCCAGATGATGCGTTACACAGCGGGAAGCAGATTCCCAGGCTGTGATGAATTCCTGTCCCCAGGTCCTTTCTTGTCATTATGAAGCCTCCCCTGCCACTGTGGGAAAGTGTTGACTCACTGGTGACTGTGCTCTCTCTGACTGCACTGCAGCTTTTAGTCTCAGATTTCTTCACAGTACTGCATTAGAAGGCCGCATTCCTGGGGAGTGTGTGTGTGCAGGAGTCCTGACTGCTCTTCCTGGGATTGGCAGGCAGGAAAAAACCCTATTGTTTTCTTAAAGTGAATTTACTGCTAGTGAAAGGTGTCAGTCCAGCAGCCACAGAGACTGAAACCTGTTTATTCAGAGCAGAGGTGGCAGCACAGGCTTCCCTGATGCCAACAAGCCTTAGAAATAAGGTAGCGATCCCCCTTCCCCCCCACATATGAAAGAAGGGAGTTCAGGTTCACATGTCCAGTCAGTCAATCCATGCCTTCTCTGCTATGCTTGGTTGGCTGAGTGATGTGAATGCCTTCTCCATGACTGCACTGAATCTGTGGTCTAATGAGCACCACGGAGGAGCCCACCAACAGGAAAAGCTACTGCATTAAAGAAAGCATTGGAGGGAGGTCATACTTCCCTCTTGCCCAGAGGAGCAAAGCTCTCTCCACCACCACAAATGCTGCGCCATCTCTGGAACCTGTGCAAAAATAAATGTCTGTTGATTTTGGGCAGGGGGAAGATTAGGCTCAGGCAGAAACCACCATTTACTCTATTGTAGCCAACAGCTCTCCTTGCTGATGGGGTAATTGGTGACTGCAAGCAGTGATCAGGCTGAGGGACACCAAGTCCCAACCTATTCCAGCTGAGATCCATGGGATCTTGCAAATGAGCTCAAGGGGAACAGAGTTGGGTCTGTGAGTATCACCGTGTGTGCAAACTCACAAACTAGGCTGGCTGGCACTCAGGCAAGACCAGGCCTGGTGAGAGGCAGCAGAAAGAAGTGAGGAAAAGACATGGATGTTTGCTTGTTTCCATTTCCCTGTCCCAGGCCTGCCATTAGCTCAGCAGGGGAGTTATGCTCTGAAGCTGCATTTCCTTGTTCCACGTGGTGTTTCTTGCTTGGTTCATGAAGGGCAGGCAGGGTGGGGGTGGGCCCAGGGAGACTTCTACATCAGAGCGGTTAGTCACTTGAGGCAGCCTCCTGAGCTGCATGTTTTTTCCTGCTGTTGTTTCTTACTTGACTCCTTGCGAGGTGGCCTGGTTTTGCACATCATGCTGTAACTTACTGCTGGGCTGGGGCTCTCTTTGGGCTGGTTCCTGAAAGGTGGCAGGATATCATATTAGCTACAGCAGAACTTTTCCGTGGGATGCAGGCAAAGCGGGTGCCATAAAAGCATGCCCTGCTGATAGCACAGTTGGCAGCGTACCATGATACTGCTTTAGTGAGGTGCATCACCCCATCTGGCACCAGCCTACAGCAATGATGACACCATCTTGTGCTGTATCACTGTGGTAGCAGCGTGTCCTGCCAGCTTGCCATTCTGATGCCTAGGAAGCATGCCATGCCAACATCACAGCCACAGGGCCTACTCATGCAGCAGCAGTATATCCTGCCAGGATCACCAAGTAAATAATGCCACCATTGCAACAGCCATATGGGGTCCACAGAAGCATCTCACCCCTGCATTTGGGTCTTGGGAGAAGCAGTGCCAGAACCCTTGGAAGGATGCTATGGCCAAAGATACAGCAGCATGCCCTTCTGAGCTGTCTGCAGGACACCTTTCCTAGTATCACAGGGCAACACAACCAGTCCAGGCATGTGGCAGTGCCCTAGCAATGTACAGTGCTAATACACAGCAGGACACACAACAGCCTTCTTGGATGAGAAGACTGGGAGCCTCTCTGAAAATGTCCACAGCTCAGGGTGGGCTGGCACTCAGACTTGGCTGTGGCTCTCTGGGAATACTGCTGGCTGGAGAACATGGATAAGAAGCACGTCTGTTCTTCCTTTTCAATTCAAATGCGACTGAAATATTTATTCTTTGTTTCAATTTTAAGCGTTTTTTCCATGTCATGAAATGCCAATTGGAAATGCAGCATGGTCTACTGGGACCTCAGTCCCTGGCTTTGCCAGTGACCTGCTGTGCGGCCATGGGCTAGTCACTTCTCCTCTCATTGCTTCTGGTTCCTTTCCTACCCAATGTCTGTCCAGTCTGTTCATCTGTATGCTCAGTGGTGCAGGACTTCTCTTACTCTCTGTTTGTCTGGCACCTGGCAGTCCCAGTGATGACTGGGGGGATCCCTTGAAGTGACTATCATACATCTAATAATACTGACAGCAACACCAATGCCAAAGGTCAAAGGCAAGGGTGCAGCAGGAGGGGAAGTGACTCAAGAAGGAAATGAAGAGGCATGTGTTTTAATTTGCTAAAAACCATCACCAGGCAGAATGATCAAACATGACAGGACCCCATGGCTTTTGTTTATGGGCTGGAAAATGTGACTTCGCAGTACAGCCTATTCGGAGACGCAGTTGCCTAAAACAATGAGCAAGTGTTTTCTCGGCGGGAACTGGATCCTATTTGTTTTCCCTTTTGTTTAGGAGATTTCAGGCTTGGACAGGGGGCTGCTGACCTTTGATATTATGAGCTCTCTCACTGATGTGAATTCTGGTCTCCTTTGCTCCATGTGACTGGGCAAAGCAAATCACAGAGGCTGTTTCCAGTGCCCTGAAGCTAAAGTACAAAGCCCCTTGTCTTTGTAACAACCGTCCTCTCATTACAGCTTAAGAGAAGACAAGCTCCTGGCATTGCCCTTGCTTTTCTCTTTCCAGAACTTCAATAAAACTGACTTATTCTTAACAAAGCTGTCCAGATGCCCTCTATAACAGCGATTCTCAACCAGGGGTTGTGAGATCCTTTTAAGGGAACCGTGAAATATTAGCACTGTTAGGTATGCAAAGACTTACGCATGATTCACAAAATAAACCCAGAAATTTCAACTAGGAATCCAGAGCGTCAAAAACGTTCTGACCTGGTGTGATCTAGTCTGACTGCTTTGCAGTAGAATTGCTCTATTGTTTTTCCACAGCCAAAAAACAAGTGAAAGCTAAGAGCTGATATTTTCTGGGGGGTGCCTTGAGTCTAACAAGGGTGAGAACCATTGCTCTGTAACATCAGCCACATTGTTAGGAGGACAGAACAAAGTTAAGATTTGGACTGTACGAGCTTTGGAACAGAGACCGTCTTTTACAGCGTGTTGATGCAGTGCCTCCCTCAATGGACCACTGATGCTGCATGGGGCATTTCTTGGTCCTAATATTATCCTTAAACAGTTAGGACAGGAAAGAAACTCTGATACCCCTCCAAGAATTGAGAGACTTCAAAAAAAGTCTCTGTCACAGTTTAGGACATTAATTTTCCCTGAACAACCATACTGGGTCTTTAAGGCTGCTACACTCTTGAATCCCACCAGGTAGCGAGAGCTTTATGGCCACTGGGCTGGTTGCTATTGACCAAGCCAGTGTCCGTGGAGTCTGTGGTTTGAATGGGGTTCTTCCTTCAGCCTGGGGAAGAGAAAGGAACCGTGAGAAGAGAGAACCAGACAAGAAAAAAAGCTACACGGCTGCAAAAATGGCGTTCTTGGGAATGTCCAAGTGCATGTAGATCCAAGAAAGAGTTGCATATTCTAACTGTGGGGGGCTACAGCCTGATCATGTCCTTAGTTGTCCTCACTGAGGTGTCATGGGCAGAAAAGAGGGAAGTGTGTCATGTGCTTGAAACTCCAAGCTGCTTTAAGCTCTTCCTTACATCTCTCAGTGTATATTAATAAACGACTTCCTGTCCTTGCAGCAGCAGGACACTGGCTGGACTCTTATCCCTCTGCTTTACCTGGGACAAGTTAAAGGGTGTTCCTGATTTTTCAGGCATAATGCCCGATAGCTTTGTGTGAGAGTTTATTCCTGAAGGTTTTAAGAGCGGGTTAAACAGGGGTGCTCTTGCCTTGAGCAGAGGGTTGGACTAGATGACTCCCTCAGGTCTCTTCCAGCCCTACTTTTCTATTCCAGGATTCAGTGACTGATTCTAGGGCTCAACCCAGGAAAGCCCAGATGAAGGAGAAGGAGCTTAGGGTATCATTTATTAAAGCTGTAATGAACATAATCACCCAGCAGGATAAGTTCTACCTCTAATATAAACAATGAAATGGAAAAAAAATATACTCATAATCCAAGTCAGTTATTCTCTAACCAGCAATTCAGCTGGTTGGGGCAGGCATCAGGCACTTTGCCAGAAAAATTATTATTCCGCCATCACTGCTGTAGTAGAAATACTTTCCTTCACCAATGTGTGAAGCCCAGGCATGATATTCAGGCCCCACAGAGGCCAGTGGGAGATTTTTCACCCTTGAACTCCAGCGGGGGCTTAGCAGCAACTGAGTGATCTGCCTCATGGACATGAGGCCAAGATCTATGCAATTGCTTATGGGTGGGATTTCCAGAGCATTCAGCATTGGCTCAACTCAGGGACACTGCAGGCATTTAAATCTTGGACCTTAAAAGTATATTCTGAAAGCAAATGCTTCATGACTTGAACAGGGTCCCATAGCCCCACAAAACACCACCACAGTATTGCATCTACAGCACCTGTTTGCACCTCTTCAACAAGGCACTAATGCACAAAGCTAAGCACTTATGGCCAGAGTCTATTCCACTTCTTAGGTGTCTAAATGGACTTAGGTGCCTAAGTACAATTCTATCCTCCCCACCCCTCATTCAAGTCATGAAAATCTATTAATGCATCTACTTTACTAACATGTTGTCAGCTGACCCTTGAGACTGGGTGACAAAAAACAGTGAGGAGGATGGATCCACCTATCTTCTCTATTAACAGTTTTTCAGGAACTTGAGCAGGATGAACTAGTCTACCCTGATCAAGTCTACTTATGGACCTAATAGATGGACTAAATTCTGCACAAGTCCACTTATGCACCCAATAGATGGAACAGAATCTGACCCTTACACTCTTTGGGGTAAGGAGAGTCTTTTTCCTATGTACATACAATACCGACCACTCAAAAGAGTCCACTCCCTGACTCAGGCTCCTGGGTGTTACCACAGTACAAACGTACAACAACCACCCTACATTACTAGAGCAGTATGTAAGCAGTCCATCACTCAGAAACAACCCTGGAGTGAAAAAACAGGGAATGAAACCCCTGCACTCCTAAGTAACCTAACCTTAGAATAAGAAACCAGTGCTCCTGAAGAGCTGTATACATTGCAGGGGAGCTCCACCCAGGAACTGGTATCTCTGGTAGGACAGCCTTTAGCAGAACAAGGGTCCAAATGAAGAGAACTACAAGAACTGCATCTTTGTTTTCTTAGGCATTCAGATTCACAATGGGTATGTCTACACCTTTAGTTTAGTACTTGCTTAATGAGGTTTTAACTAAATGCGCAGTAACTACAGTTACTGCACAGTAGCACTGGCACATGGTTTTTTTGTGGCGCCTACTGAGCCATAGCCTAACAACACGGTGCAGTAGTGTATTAGCATGGTTTTTGAGCAGCATGCTACGGTGCAGTGTTATTAGGTTACGGCGCAGTAAGCAGCTCATGTAGATGCACCTGGTGATAAGCAAAGCACAAATCCTAAGATAGACAGATAGATACCACAGCTTAATCGAATGACTCAGAAAAGGGCTCTGCTCATCCAGAATATTCAGAGTATTCAGTTAACTAATTCCATTCCCTCTGTGTTCAAAGGTGACCCTTATTAAGGCACTATTACTGAAAAATAACAGGGTAGGCATGAATGTGCTTGAGTGCATGTCACAGTTCCAGGCACTGAAGTTCCTAATGGCAGGGATGGGTGGTAATAATGAAGGATGTCAATTTGTTAATCTGGCAGTGATGAAGCATGCACTGAATTGTGCATTCCCGCAGTAGGTAACTGCAGCTAGACAGAGGTGCTGACAACCTCTGGTCATTAGAGACCCAGTTCTGGATCTGAGAGCATTGTTTTTGTGAATATTCACCCAAAAAACAGTTTTAAGGGGGCTGAAAATGACTCAACCCAGAGCATCATTTTGGCCACACAAAAAAGGGAAAAACCCATCTTTGGAAACATCCAGTTTTCAGCCTTTTCCAAATGAAACAATTATGATTGTTTTACTTTGAAATGATGTTTTCATTGCAGAGACCGTCAAAGCTGAATACTAAAAACCTCAGAATGAAACACAAATATTTGGTTTGATTTAATATGTTTTCAGTGTTTTTGGTTCTGCCAGTGAACCCGAGCAGCAGTAATTCACGCAGCTTTCTCCAGCACTCGTTGCTTTATACAGACAAAATGCTATTGAAATAAACAGGGATTTTCCCTGGGTAAAGTACAGCAGTCTTGAGCCTTCAAAGCCCCATGACCTTTGATCCAGTAGTGGGCGTGATAATCCCAATGTCCTGGCTGAATTCCAACTAAGGTAATTACTTTCCACGTCCTGAAGGCCCGGTGCACTTCAGCTCCAAACAGTCCCTTCCACTTGCCATCTCAGCCTGTCAGTGCTGCAGTGCGAAGGGCCCTTTGAGCCAGAATAGGTCTGTCCAAATTAGCTTTCAGAAGCACAGCAACACCAGGGAGCCTGGGTGCTTGCAGAGGCCCAGGCATTGCATTGAAGCCCATCCCATCACCTTTTCATTGCACTCTTGGGTTAATTAATTGATGGCTAGATTAAATCTAGCTGCAGCCTGCCTACCTGTGCTGCAATCATCGCTCTCAGCTACAGGATGGATACAGCCTCAGATGCTGTGTAATGTTGCTGTGCAGTGGTAAATAGTTACCATCAGCCACTCAGGACTCTTGAGGATGCAGTTCTTATTTAGGTGCCTAAATAGTAGATACACTCATCTTAAAATCTGGCTCTGATTGCAGGGTCTGAAGATGCAAAATTCAGCCCTGGGCAGCTCTGAAAATCCTGGCTCTTCATGTACAAGCCTGCTATCCTGTGCCCCTGGAGAAATATATTTCTGCAGATAACTATCAGCACTGTAGTTATGAAAGCCTCAGTCTGTACAGAGCAAAACAAATTATCCTAGTGTCCAATCTGTGTTCTTCCACTTGGCATTCAACAACACCACTAGCGCAATGCAGATGGGAACTACAGTAGTTTAGTGATTTACAGAGGCACTGAACACATGTAGCTACCAGTGATTTGATCCAAGATTGCTCAGCATCTTCAGAATATCAGTCCCTATTTGTATGGCAACTATAGGCCAGTGTCAGACTAGGATACCCACAGTGTCACATACCACCCCCAAGACAGTCCCAGAATTAGTGGAGTTTCTCCCATTCCCGCTTCCCAGCTCAGCCCAGGGATTGCACACAGTCCCTGGGGTGACACCCGTTTCAGACTGTATTCAGTGTCTTACGCAAACTTAAAATTACATGCAGCCCCTGGTGAAACAATTTTTGCCACGCTTAGAGGTAACCTGAAGGCCACTCTGGCATCTTGTCTCATGTGCCTTGCTTCTCTGTTGCATTTATGGGGATGCAGAGGGTTAGGGTGGGTGACCCCCTGAGGTCCCTTCCAGCCCCGTTCTATGATTCTGCGAGTTCCCAGAAAAGGGAGCATCTATTTAAAAAATAGCATCCCAAGGCAACTAAAGCAGCTCCTAACAATTCTGCTCTCCCCAAGCATCTGAAAAAATAAACCCTTCAAGCACAAGGAGTTTGAACTGGCTTCGAAGTGGGTACTTGCTTTGATTTCCCTTGTAAGATTCCTTCTGATGTTTGTAAAGGTTTTTTCCTTCACTTCCCCCCCAGCCCCAGTCCATTCCAGGAACAGAGCATTGCAGGGCTGAGCTGTAGCTGCCTGAAGCTAAAGTACAAAGGTCTGAGCGTCTCTTTACTGGTAAGAAGGAAAGTATCTAAGGCAAACTCTCTGTCCCAACCACACCTACATGGCAAGCACTCAAAAGCCACAGCAGATGTATAATGATTTTGCCTGCAGTACTTCAGAAAAGGTAAATCCTGTTTAGGGCAGGAGATAGCCTTGGAACCTTCCCAACAGGTATAGGACTCAGGCCAAAATCCATTCAAGTCGTGCAGATCTTTCCATTGAACTTGATGGGCTTTGGATTAGATCCACAGTAAAAGACTGAGGAGAAGAGGGGCAAGTCTGGAACCTGAGGAGTTTAAATCTGAGCCTGGTGGCCCCCTCTATGGTGTTTGCAATGGGCTTGCTTCTTCCTAATGCAAGCTGCTTTAGAGCAGTGGTTTTCAACCTGTTGTCTGCAAGCCCCATAGCGGTCCACAGACTACGTTTAAGGGGTACGCAACAAATGACTATGATCAATCAAAAGTACCCACACTTGCAATTCCAAGAGCTCTGCACCCCCATCCAAAATTCCCAAAGGGGTCTGCACCTCCATTCAGAGTTGTTTAGGGGTCTGCAAATTAAAAAAGGTTGAAAACCACACTGCTTTGGAGTATTTATTGGTGGTTCTCCTGCTTGCATCTGGCTTCCCAGGGCTGGAGCTCAAACCCCACAGTGCGGTGCTGACAGAAAGATGCAGTCTTTTCAGCTTACATATTACAGCCAGTTGCCCACTCATCTCTCTGGTCCTCTCAACAGCCCCACTCTGAGTGCCCGCGCAGTCAATGAGCTATGGTACTAATGCATCAAAATCACTGCTTTGTGAAGTATCAGGATTCTTAGTAACAGGAAAACCATTTTAGCCTTTCAAGGTGGCTGCTAGACTTGTGAGCTGGTAAGGGTTGGATCTGGCCAGTCCTGGGATGGTAGACCTCTAAGAAACCCAATTTATTGTAGGGGATACTGTATAATTCCCTCTGTGATGTGTCTTGCAGAGTCCAGGCCTTGGCCCCAGCAATCTGGGGGGCTATGCTATTGGGAATGCGGTCTCTTGGGATGAGACATACAAATGAGGGCTGTTTGGGATTGTCTGTACTACAGCAGCAGCATGCCCTGGTTAGCACCAGACTGAGTGCACCCCACCCACCTGAGTCCACTGACATGCTCCAGAGTGGGAAGTTTGCCATTGAAGCTGCTTCAGATTCATCCCCGGCCCCTGGTCTCAGATGCTCCTGGAGATTGATGCGGTGTAGACAAGCCCTTTATGTACAGCCAACCAATTAAGAAATCATAGTGCAGCTTGCAGGACAGGGGTGGTAACCCCAGTGTCCTGGCCGGCTTTCAATTCATGCAATTACTGGTATGTTCTGCCTCCCTAGCTTTCCTTCTTGTTTCCATTAGATAAAATAGCCTTCTGTCCTTCCCATTTGAAACAGTTGCCACATTCTGGTCCAGAAGTGATGCATCTTTTTGCAAACAGCTGGCTACATGCAATTCAAGTCCCTTCTGGATGAACATTATTAATCAAATGACATTTCATCTTAACATTGAGCTCAAACATTGTTATTTGGAGTTGTGCTCATGGGATGTCATCAGAGATGCATCTCATTAACGTGAGGCACTCTGCAGATACACGGCTTCACTCTAGCACACATCAGTACAAAGCAAACGTGGTAACCCAGGATATTAAGTCTTAAAAGCAGGCAGCCACAATTTCAGATCATTTGTCAGTGACAAGGCTCCTTGAGGGATGGAATTAAAATATTTAATGGTAGGATTCATGTATGCTGTACAGGTTAGCCTGTCTGTGGTGTCCAGAAGTTGAGGGAAGAAGGCATGATTTCATCAAAAAGCCATTAGATGCTTTTCTCTTGATCTGTGCTTTCCTCAAGGACCCATCCATGTGGTATCTGTAAGCCCTGTGCAGCTATGATTGGCAGCACCATCATACTCCAGTCTGACTGCACCTGACCTTCAGTTCAGCAAGGGTAAATGAACTATAGCTTCAGTGGAGACAGCTCACTTTAGACCAGCTGATGACCTGGCTTGTCATTTTAAGAAACAGGAAGGACTTAACAACCCCTCCTCCTACCCTCAGCTCTGCCCCCTGCTTTTTCGTTCTGCAGCTACTCATTGAAGAATCCCTCCCGACTTCCAGAGTTCCACAAAACACCCCGCACAAAACACATTTCCCTTGCCCTGCTTTCTCTCTTAGAGAAAAAATATACCTCCTGGCATGTATGGTAGCCATTGTGTCTTGACTAAGTACCTCTGGGAAAGGACCTGGCTGCAAATCACCACGCATACCTCTAGTGGTGTATTCATCATACACAGATCTCCAGTCCAAAGTACTTGAACTTGGACCTGTTCATTGATACTAATAAGAGATTTTTTTTGGCATTGGGAGTAAACACATAACACTCCAGACAGGAACATTCCCTATTGATACTGAAACCAAATAGGCAATAACAAGAATTTCCACCAGGGAGTTCTGGAGGGAGGGCACTGAGTCCAACTTGCTTCTGTGGTTTATGAAGTCATCATGATTTGAACTGGCCATTGTGTGGCTTCAATGAATCAGCATAGTTTGGCCATTCCAAAAAGCACTGACATCCCAGTGACGAGTGTAGCCCACGCGGGTTTCAGTGAGATGACTCAGATTGCCAGGAAGAGATTGGCCTGAAGACAACACCTCTATGCTGCCGCCTGCAGGCTACTAGTAACATCCCCCGCTCTACACCCCTGAAGTTGATGGGGTACCAAGGGAGTAAGTGAGAAAAAAATTCGACACAAGTTGTTTCAAGCCACAGGCTGCTGGCTAGGAGCAATCCATTGCAGAGCATAGCTATATGCCTGGAAAACGTGCTGCTAGGTTGGCTGCCGGCGAGGACCCAAGCTACAGTGGGTCAGTGGGTTAAATGCCTGACATTTCATAGGAGTCATATCCTCACTCCCATGCACTGACAGCATCTTCCAGAATGTCATTGGTGCACCTCATAGGAAGCTTCAGGGCAGTGCCACCATGCCAGATGCAACTCATCCTTGGCAGCGGTACAGCAACTGCTTCAGAAAAATCCACCCATAGCACATAAGGCTTCCACATATCGTGTAGCTGGAAGGAAGAGGAGAGGAGCTCTGGCTTTAAACTGCTCCTGCGCTAATGACTCACCCTCCAGGAGGCAGAAGGTAACCTTGGCAGGACCACCCACAGCTGCAGGGACAGGGACTTTCACTAGCTGTCCCATGGGGAGCGAGGCATTGATCTGGAGGAGAGCTGGGGTAGCAGAGGTAATTTAAAACCTGCGGGGGGTGGAGTGGGGAAGGGAAGGCTCTAGGGGCTCTGATTCAAGCCAACACAATACTTCCACAATTGTTTCATTGTAGAGAATCCCAGTCTCTCCTGAACCACAAACTTATCACACAAATGCTGCCAGCATGTTAAGAAGTGCTGCCGTTACTGTCTCCTGCCCTTAAAGCCGCCCTTCAACCCAGCCTCCACTGTCACACAGGTGTCTTGCAGGTAAGACAGACCCCACACTGGGGAAGCCGATTTCCAGCTGGCTGGCATAACCTGCCTTTCTGGATTTTAAGTTCTCTCCGTTGATCAAAGACTCATTTATAAACAACAAAACGAGGGCTCTCATCCAAGATAGGCCCAGGGAGACTCAGAGGCAGAGGGGCTTCTACGTGTTACATTTTTATTTTTATTTTTTTGCAGAAAGAGAGCGAGAGAGAAAGAGAGAGAACAGGGCAAGCAGAGCCGGTGGGTTTGAGACACCCAGCAGCCACCGAGCCAGGCCCCACTGCGCTCACCTGAATACGATGATTTCCTCATGCTGTCGCTCTCACAGATGTTACATAGGAACAAAATTAAGTGCCGGGATGGTTCTCCAAGTTCTTCCCAGGGAATAATCACTAGGGTGATGTGTGGCTGCTTTAATCCTTTTGTTCCAGCAGGCAGGGGTTGGCAGAGGGAAGTGTACTCCTCCTACACACCGTATCCGCACACCCGCACTGAGCTCCAGCTGAGGGGCAGCTCAGCGCACTCCCATTACTTAGAACACACCTTTCCCAAGAACAGCTCTGGGCAGTCCCAACCGTGCTGCCGCTGGCAGGGGTAGGAGGAAAACTCAGCCTCCCCAGTGCTTTAACCTTTTCCCCTCTGAAAACAAACAGGCTCTGCAGAATATCCCTGCCAGCTCCCAGCCCTGTGGCATTCAGCAGATTTAACCTGTGCAGCAAGAAGGAAAAAAAATACGAGTTTCTCCCTTTAAGCCTCAGATCACCCGGTCACTTCTGGTTCTAGGGGCAAGCCGTTTCTAGTTCAAAGTGCATTGCTGGCCTGTCAGCGTGAACAGTGTAAACACTTCTTTCCTTTTGAAATCCACATGAAAGGACAGGCTTATTCAGAGCTGCAGGTTGAGTAAAAGGTTTGCTTGGTCTTGCGACATAGGGCTAGTGTGTGTGTGTGACGGAGCTATTCATCACTGTAGAGAAATGGCCCATCAGCAAGCTGAAGACCAGACAGCCAACTCTACAAAGCAAAGCGAGATTCTTCTCCCACAGACACACTCACCCTTTTTCTGTTGGGGGGGAGAGGGAACCCCTGGGCCAGACACTGCCTGAGCATGGCAACAGGCCTGATCTGTTTAAGAGACTAGAGGTATGCTTCTGCTTGCTTCTTTGGTCAAGCGCATGGTGATCAATTAGTAATCAGGCAAGGACAGTGGGCTGAAGGCATTGTTGGTGCAGGAGGAAAGAGAAAGCAAATTAAGAAGAGAAGTGACTAAGAACAATCTGAAATCTAGGAGAATCCAGAGGCAGAATTTGATTCGAGTCAGTGGAAACATTTCAAGAGGTCTCAGAAAGATTAAATGAGACAGGAGCTGGGTCTACCCAAGAAACTTGCACAAAATGACTCTAAATGCAGCTCATTTAAACGGGGCACTGGACTCTTATATTTCAGCTTAAACTAATTAGGAGGTGGTTTACACTAAATGGAAATGATCCAGGTTTAAATAATAAGAACATCCGCACAGAAGTTTGCACAGGTTTCAATGAGTTTAAAAGCTATTTAGCTTAAATTAGTGGGACCATCTCATCTAGAAAAGGCTGTGTTTTGTGAGGCCTGAATTGCTCCAGCAACTGCTTATGAGCTAAGGAGATTTTTTTTATGCTTCTGGGATGCCCCCAGTTTGAATTCAGCACTAATCATGAGATATCACCACCTGGTGATGCTAGTGTAAAATGAGTGTGTTTGATCTCATTTCCAGTCTCACTGGCCAAGTACCTGCCCCATGAAACCACCCCATCTCAGTAGAGCAATGTGCTCTGGGCCCTGGAGCTGATGTCCCCCAGCAGCACAAAGGCATGATCCCAAAGCAGCCTGGAGACACTTGTGCATGCTCCAGAAGAAGAGAGGACATCACCCTTGGGGTCTGTCAAGGCAGCAACTTTCACCAGCATTGGGTTTACACAAAGTAGTAAAATATTGACATTATGGTTTGTGAAAGGCCACCAGTCACGTTAGGCTTTGTGGACATTGCCCTAAAAAGCCTTCCTTCCTGGGACTATATAAACATGTTTCATAATGAGAACCCAATGCCCTCTCTCTCCTTATTTTTAACAAAGCCTTTGACAATCCAGAAGGCCTGTGATTCACTTCCTTTCTTACACTTATGGTTTAATGTACTTCAAGGAGTCCATTTGCTTTGTGAGGTTGCCCAGCACATGGAAAAATGGTTGCATCATTGCAGACTGATCCTGCCATGGCTGTTTGGGGTTTTTCTTATCAAATGTGATTTGGAGCAAAAGATGCCAGCTTGTCAAAATAGAAACGTTTAATGTAAACATACCAGATCCAACAAACTTTTGCCAGGAAATGTCCCTTGGGTTCAGGCAAAGCGCGCGCACCCCAGAATAGCCGGGTGGTGAAGGCACTCACTTGAGGTGTGGGTGTCTAATTCAGACCCGGGATGTGAACTTGGGATTCTCACAGCCCAGGTGCGCATCTAGCTTTTGGCCGTTCTCTTCAGGGTCTCCTACTGGAGGTATCCCACTTTGTATGTTTGTTGGGCCAGAGCGAGAAAGCCTGATGCTGTAGCCCAGTGGTCAGGGCGCTCACCTGGAATACGTGAGGACACCGGAGCAGGAACTTCAAAGCGGGTCTCCACATTCCTCCAGGCTGTTCTGGTGGGGGCTGGTTTTATTCTCTCTCTCTCTGGTTTTCCACAAATAAACAACTTCAAGGAGTCTGTTACATCCTAATGAAGCATGGGACACTAATCCTAATGTCCCAAGCAGTGGCAGCACATAGGGTGGCAATGCCTGGCCAGCAGCTGCTATTGTACACCCCTCACCAATTCAATGCCCTGGGCTGCTGCTGCAGTTACCCCCCTTAGTAATACTACCAAACGCAGGGAACTTCTGCTGATTTTAAGCTCGACAGCCTTGAGAAGACAGGGACGCAGACACTTGTCCCACCTCGTACAGCAAGTCACGGGTAGAATTCACATCTCCTGTGTGCTAATCGACTGCCATTCCCTATGGGCTATTTTACTTACCTCTGTATCCCTGGTTATGGGCGTGGACGGGGCTGTCTGAAACAGTACACCATTAATGGGTGTATATGGTGCAGAAAGACAGTGGTCATGTTCTCTCACAAATTTGTGGGCCTGCAATTCCTTGCAAGTGTGTAATTAGGTCTATACTGTGAGCATATGCACATGTGATTGGATGTATGTGACAGTGTGGATTTTGCGTGTGCGTGATTGGGCACATGCATGCATGCAGCTGCATTTGTGTGCAAGTGCGTGCATGAGATCGTGTGTGACCACATGTGTGCATTCCTTCGTGGGGCCTTTGATGACCTGTATTTCTAGGAGACTGGCTGGGCAAGCAACACGCGAGGCTTCCACCCCAGGGCCAAGCAAACACAAAGCAACAGAAAATGGCTGAAGGGATTTTCATGAAACATTGTCTGACAAAGACTCCTTTTCTTTGGCTGCCTGAGCCTCAGAATTATCAGGAGAGTCAGTAGTTTGGCTTGGAAGAGCAGGTTAATGTTTAATACAATACAGAGCCCATAAGCTTCAAACAGGTAAGTCATTTATAGCTCTTTTCTGTTTCGTGAGATTAGTGAGGGAATTTATTGTTCCTGAAAGTGCCGGATGCCGGACACTGCCTGGATCCAGACATAGCGCAGGCAGGCAGGCAGGCACGGCGCAGGCTTGCCCCACACGCCGCCCTGCCAAAACACCTCCATGCTGGCCTGCAACACCCCTTTCGTTCCAGCCCTGCATCCCACTTCCAGCCTGCTCCTCCCACCCCCCGACCCTGCAGCCTGCTGCCTCTCCAGCAGTCCCAGTCCTGTCCCTTTCATCCGCTTCAGCCGTACTCAGCAGCCCCACGCAGGTCTGAGCCCTGTGCCCCGCCAGCTCTAGCAACGTGCTTCGTTCCCGACCTGCCATGAGCCTTTGGAGGCAGATTAAGACGGGGTCTATCCTGCGGAGTCCAGAATGAGGCCCAACACACAGTGAACACAAAGTCAAGGGCCGCAGTCACAGAGGTGCTGGATACTGGCAAATCCACAAGCCCCACAGCCCATATGAGGCTGTGCCCACCTTGAGGCTGTCTCCGATCCTAGCCTCTGGCTGGGCCTGGCCTCTGGTGTGCATCTATGCAACTGGCTCTTCTAGTGGTGTGGTGGAGCAGCACGAAAGGCGCCTCCTTCTTACAGTGGTGTTGGCTGTCTCTCTCTCAGTAGCCTCCTCTGTGCAAGCATGTTCCACAGCCTGTGCAGGTCCTGTAAGGATAGAGAATCTCACAAACTAAACACCATACCATGAGGTGAGGAGAGTGAGACAGGCACCACCAGTCACGCAGGGGAGCTGGGGAGGTGAACCAGAGCCAGGTCAGGGGCTCAGGCTGGTGCAGGAGCTGTGGGAGGCAACAAAGCTGATCAGCATGTCCTACAGTGAGTAAGGAGTTAAAAGGTGAGGGAAGGGGCCAGGAAGAGAGCATGGTCTAATGGGCAAGTCACTAGGGCTCCTGAGCTGTAACAATCCTGCCTCTACCACCAAGTTGTTGCATGGCTCTGGGAGAATCATTTCACTGCTGTAAGCCTCAGTTTCCTCACCTGTAAAATGGGGGTAATGACTCTTTCTTGCTTGACTCATTCCACCAGTTTGACTTGATGGCATTGCACTGAACAGTCCTTATCAAGATCGTTATGGAGGCCAGGAAGAGGATAAATGAGACCATCTGTAGCCAGGAGAGGAGGCAGGAGGTGCTGCAACAAGGTGAGAAGGTGAGTCAGGGCTCACTGAGCAGCACATAGGAGGGCAGCACCCAGATCCAGACTGAAGCCTCTGCCACCAGGCTGGGAGAAGGGAAGCTAGCAGCTGGACAATTGTGGCAGGTCAGTGAGGGAGAGGAGATGCAGGGCCCGGCCTAGAAGTGCATAGATCTAGCAGCTAGTGGCAAATCAAGCCTTGTGCTCTTTTCTTGGAGAGCAATATTCCTGATTGATTTAAAGGTGGAAACTCATCTGACAGGGCTATAAATCATCCGCCTCTACCTCTCCAGCGCTGTGTTTGCTTTACATCTGATCCTCCCAGCTCCGTGCTCTTCCGTGGCTGCGCAGCTGGAGGGAGCACGTCAACTTTTCCATCCAGCACGCTTCCCTGTTGAGCTGTCTGAATGAACGGAGCAGTACGGGGAGGGAGGAGGGCGGAAGGCTGCCAAGGCAAATGGTAGGTGAATGGTGCCACCCAGCCATTGGTAGGGGAGAGAGGTACACTGGTGAAGCCCCAGAAAACGTAACCCAAACAAAGCCTTTATATTCACAGGGGAGGGAGAGGGAGTGAACCAACAGGGTGGAGACCTCGTGGCTTTGGCAGAGGCCCAGCTCTTCTGGCTGCTGTGAGCTTGTGATCTCGTTGGCAAGCGCGGAGGGGCAGCCTTGGTGCTGATGTATGTGCAGCTGAGTGCTGACTCATCCTGTGTACTTTGATGGCAAGTCCAACAGGGAGGACACACTGAGTCAGCAGAAAGGGTCCAGGCAGGGGAATCAGGCTGGCAGAACCCATTTGTTACAGGCTGCAATAAAATCCAGCTGGTTTCCTCATTGCTGGGAGATCACCTGGCAGGGCAAAGTTTGCTCGCAGCCTCGCATACCCTGCTGTGTGCACACAGAAGGGGAATCTGCTAGGGAAGGAGGGCAAGACTGAAGGACAGGCAGTGCTGAGAGATCTGATACTTGCCTTGCTGAGGAGCAGAGCCTCAAGTCCTGCTTGCCATATAGCTCCCCCTCAGATAGAGGATTATCAAGTTTTAGTACCACAGGACCCTTCCTGCCTCCTATATGACCTCCCCAAGCAAGCAAACAGCACTAACAGCACAAGTGCTTGGGCTACTCTCTTCCCTCCTTTGATCATAACAATAACAGTGTTTTATATGGGACTCGCACTGGGGCATTGACCTCTTCAGCACTTCAGGAGCTAAGGATCTCGTGACCCCCCGTTTTGCAGGGGGGGAAACTGAGGCACAGCAATTTGCTAGAAGTCTAAGAGGGAGTCGCTGTCGGAGCTAGGAGCCATCAGAAGTACTTCTCTTCCCAGCCTGTGCCATGTCCAGCATGCAGGATGGCTGCATTACTCACTCATTGCTCCATCACTTGGGAGCTCCTGAGCAAAATGCCTGGCAATAAAACCTTTTGCTGTAGCATCAGGGGCGTGCACACAGCATCATCCTGCACTCACTCGCACGTAACAAAGCTAGCTAACTGGGGCATGTGCAATAGGAAAAGATCTAGCAGACTTATTGGAGTGGGGGTGAGATGATGGGGGGGTGAAGCCTCCTCTGAAGAAAAGGCAGTCAAAAATTCAGAAGAGCAATTTAACCCGCCAATGACATGGTGGTGAAGGCTATGACCAGGGCCTGCATTCAGCTTTCTGTTCTACCCGAATGATTGTGAATAAAACACAGCTTCAGGCCCTCAAAGGGTTTTGGGCACCTCATTCCCATCAATCTAAGGGCAATGGAGAGGATAGTCCTGCCCCTTCGTTGGCAGGGCATGCCCGTCAGGATGGCTCAGGATGCTTTTCTTAGGGGAGAAAGTTCTGATCTCTATGGGGGATGAGAGCTGGGACAATCCTGATTCAAGGTGTATAAGTGCTCGTGGTAGGCTTGCCTGGCTCCGGTAGATCAGGGCTGCAAAAAAGCCTCGCTTAAAATGTCAGCCCTTTTCAGCAAAGGGGGAGACGGGAGGTTTCCTGTCCAAGCTAGAGGCGAGACACAGACAAACCTCCTTATGGGAATGCTAGACCTAGTTCATTTCTCTGTGTAGAGCAGAAAGAAACCCCTGATTGAAATGCAGGGGGTTACCAACTGGGACAGAGCTTCCCTGGAGTCTGGGGGGAGATTGGATTATTTCCCCTCTGAATGAGTTGCAGCAAGAGTCTTGAAAGAAAGCGTCAGATTTGAGGCAGATTAAACAAAAACAAGGAGATTGGGGTGGCAGTGTGTTGACTGAGTTTTGCTTTGTATTTTCCGGTTTAACTATACCTCAAAGTCAAAGCAAAACATGTGTGAACATGCGCTCCCCCACCCACACACACATCTTTAGCATGGTCACATGAATCCGTGTGGCTCACAGACTACAATGGCTGCACTTTGTACAATGCCATTTCTGTACCACCCCCTCTCTTTCCCAGCCACTGGACAAGACTTGAAGCAGGTGTCCCTTGTCATGGGAGAACACAGATAATCCAGTCTCCCGTACACCACCTTGCTGTGCTCAGATACAAGAGGCAACCTTGTGACCTGAGCTGAAGCCATCTTCAATGACCTCCTGCTTGTTTCATGCCCTTGAATTCACTTAGGAGGATGTTGATATGGCAACAGTAAGGCTCACCACGGTGTCAAGTGCATAATGCCAGGATATCCATAAATTAGCAGCGTGTGCCCTGCCTCCTGCTCCTGCACCTCCATCTGCCAATGCAACGCTGATGGCGGACACAGAGAGACCTTCTTGAAGTAAATGCCTCACTCCAGTCACCAGTCCATCCTCTCGACTTTTGCCATCTTTGTGGTGAGCCTGGAAGAGCAGCCAATTACTCTAGACAGTTTTATCATCCATCAAGGTCACTTCTGCTCAGGCGCAGGCCTCTCCTGCGGCCTGAGAAGAGACAGTTCTCTTGCCTAAATCTAAAGCTGAAGTTTGCACTACAATGAAAATAGAAGAGGAGGTATGACAAGGTTAGGAGGTGACGGTGAAGTAGTAAAAGGCCCTGAAATGCTGTTCATTTGGATCTCTCCCCCCACCCCCACATGAAGAATAGCCACATCGATAGCCTTCAAGACATGCCATATGAAGGCCCGGTGTCCCTCCAAGACATGAACATATTGAGCAGTCATTTACCTTATGATCAATCATTAGAAGATGGCTCCATTCACAGAATGGAGTTACTTTAACCTGCTGCTTGCGAATCAGGAATGCACGTCTGCCATGAACATCCTGGCACAAAACAAAATGAACATGGGGGAAGAGAAACAGCTTCCACAGGAGAGAGGCCTGGCTGAGGATCACTGATAGCAGTTCTATTTCCAATTTCCGTAGCTGCCCTCACTTCCTTTTGCGGTCCCATTGGTTGCCATTGGAGTTTTGGCCATAGTTCAAACAGGGCGGCGTGACTAAGATTTTCCAAAGCGACTGCCTTGAGTCTCATGGGTTGTTCCTAGATGTGTACTCTTGACACACATGTGCTTTACGTGCTTGCATGCATGAGAAGTGGGAGTGAGATGCACTGTCCCCTCTACTGGCTAGTGGGGGAATGGTGGGGATACAGGCCTATAGAGGGGCCACTTTCTGTCTGCCCCTGCTGGGAGCTGCTGAGCAGGAGCCATAAACTTAGCTGGTAACTGCAGGCTATTGGAAAAGTGCGGGGGGGGGCAGTGCAGAAAACGTGGATTGGGAAACCACAGAAAGTGGTTCAACAAGAGCCTGAGTGTAATTGCTACCAACACAATTACAGAATTATGGACAATTTATAGCAGGCTGAAGGGCTGGATACTTGGCACGTGCGATGGAAAAAGCTGGAAGGAGAGAATCCTGCATCCTGGCACTGGGCTGCTGGAGCTGCGTGTGCTGCTGTCTCAGCAGTCCTGGCCCAGGCAGAGAGGAGCAGAGCTTTGGGGTCCTTTTATTTCTCCCCTCTCAGCTTCCAGCCTGCAGGCCAGCCATGGCCCAACTCTGCGTTTAAAGCAACCAGGACAAACAGAACCGATTTCTGGGAAACATCAAGCTCTCATACAGTGAGCAACAATACGCGCTGCTTCCATATGGCTGGAGTAAAGTGGAGCCACCAGTCATCAGGAGGGGAAGCCCCAATAATTTCATTTTACAGGTGGGAGAACTGAGGCACGGAGAGGTTAAGCAAACAGCTGGTTCACAACAAAGCTAGGAGTCCTTACCCCCACCTTATGCTGTTGAAGGGATGGTGTCGAACCCTGCAGCCCAGACCTGCACCACGAGGCTGTCTGTAAGAGTCTGCGACGGGCTCAAGGTAACCCAGGAAGATTTTTTCAGTTCAGACACTAGCTGCTCCTTACAGTCAAGGGTTCTTCGGTCAGTCCCTGCTGCCGACGACACTCCCAGAGGCCATACGTTCCCCACCTGAGCTCTGGAGGCTTCAAAATTTCAAATTAGTTCCTGAATGTAGCAATGGGGCTTTGGATCCCTGCACTTGTGGGATCCTTCCTGCAGCAGGAGACCGCTTACACGGAGCTTAGTGTGGGAACAGGGCCAATGGACTGCAAAAAGTATAACAGGCCAATTGCACACCTAAAATAGCTCCATGGAGTGCAGGATCTGAGCCTCATAACTCACCTCCACAACAGCTAATCTGAATAATCCACGTGATGGTGATTTCCACGAGAACAAATTGGGTGAGGGATCTTCCCCGGGTGTCTACATGGGGAACACAGGCTGATCCACAGCTGCTGTTCCAGCCGAAATGGTTTATGTCACGGTAGCCCTAAAATCCCCAGCCTTCTACCTTGCAAGAGAGGACACTTGCACAGAGTGAACTTTGTCCAGGAAGATGTCACACAAACCCTTTGCCCCACTGACATGGAATCATAAAAAATAGGGTTGGAAGGGCCCTCAGGAGGTCACAGCTAGTCCAACCTCAAACATAACAGCAAGCTGGCTCCACTGCAGGTGAGATCCTGTGTTCACTGTCTGTTGACTCCAGCACCTGCTGAGCCCAAGGTTACCCAGGTAGCTGACTACAAGCAGCTCGGGAACAGCCCAACAGGATGTCTCATGCAATGCAAGGGGTGCTGCAGAGAGACCTTATCTCGATCCAAAGGAGACACAAGAGCCTGTGTTTTTTAGGGGCTCTCTCAAACCTTAGAGCAGGATATGAAATGAAAGTACGATGCCCAAATTCAGGCCCAGCCCAAAAGACTGATCAGTTCAAATGAATCACGGCTTGAAGGATGTGAGCCGAGAGGAATTTAAGCTCCAAATCAAACTTACTGCAGCTTAGCAAGTAACAGCACGATTTGGCTCACGCCTCTGCTTCAGAAGGGGACGTAGGCAAAAACTTGAAAGGAAGTGTTCAGGGCAGGACAGCAGCAGCTCTGTAACAGTTTGCCCTCTGGATTCTTGATACGTCAGGATCTCAGCCTCACTGCCAGGCAATCCCTTCAGATTCAGAATATTTATTTCTCTTTCTTTTTCTAATAGCCACAGTTTTGGTGAGGTCTACAATATTTTCCTGTTCTGCTGCTGCAAAAATGAATGCAAGTTATCTGGCAGCGCTGCCAAAATGATTGCATTGCAGAATGAGGACATGGTTGTCTCTTAACAGGGAAGAAGAACAGTATCATTACTTAATGAATAGAGTCAAGGCAACCAAAGGAGAGCTGGGAGCCGTTTCCAGCTCTGCCACTGTCTGTGCCTGATCCAGTTGGTTCAATTGTTTAGACATTATGTGCTTCAGGTGACCTATTTGGAAATAGGAACTGGGGTTAATAACACCTTCCTTCATGAAATGGTTTCATATCCTGCAAAGAGAAAAGTTCTAGGAGTGAGGGGTGAAGAAAGAAAAGGGCCCAAGGACCCTTTGAGTCACCACATGGAAGTAAGACTGGAGCTCCATTTTTTTTCCCATTGGGATTTCATTGCAGAATGTAGCACATGGGGTAATTAAATGTCAAGCGGGCAACCCAATGATACCAGCTCAACCCAATGATACCTGTTCCTATCTGAGATGAGCTGGACACCAAACAAATGCTCCGTGCTTGCCAGGACTTTCTGGGGCTGCCTACTTCCATCTCTGTAATGGAGTAAAGCACTCCCCTGCTCCAAATCTCAGAACAGATGGACATTTGAACAGAGATCCAAATGTACAGATTCATCTCCTTTCCCAGCTTTAATTCTTCCAGTTACTGTTTTGACAGGATGGCTGGCTCTGGGGAGTCACACTAGGACAAAGCCAGCCAGCCCGAGCTCACTAAGATGTGGGGGGATGTGGGTGCACTAGAAGGGTGCAATAGGCTACAA
>NW_017728928.1:15401825-15432830 GCF_001723895.1 Crocodylus porosus
TCATCTGACCCCGGTGCTCTTTCCTGCTCAGGCAGGGGGTCGGACTAGATGATCTACCTAGGTCCCTTCCGACTCTAGCTACTATGAAACTATTAACAGAAAGCTGCTGCTCACTAGTGGGGATGCTCAGCAGAAAATAGGAGATGGGCTCGACTGCAAGAGTCTGTGCTACAGGATTTCCAACACAAGCTGTGCTAAGTGGTAGCCTTGTTGACAGCCTTTTGAGTCCAAGATCTGCATGGATGTTGGGTCTGACCAAACTTCCACATGTCAGAATGGGCCGTTAGCCACAGGACGTGTGGGGCAGCAAATGCCTGAGAGATACAAGAGATCAAGACGTACTGTATTGTCAATACGACCCCTTGGAGCACCACTTCATTTCCTCTAAGAAACCAGGTAGCCCCCAAGGCTCCTGATGGCCGTTCGGTTTGTTGGGCTACAGGAAGAGGCCTCGGGCTCTTGCTGGAGCACGACTGGAAAAATGACTTCAGAGTCTGGAGCGGTTTCAGGAGGAGCTTGCTGGTGCCAGCAGCTGTGTGAACGGAGCGGTGTGGAGTTCCTTCCCCCTCCTCATCCCCTCCTCCACACTCCTCATCTGCTTCTGAGCTGAGGCCGGCTTGAAGGAGAAGGGAAAATAAAGACACCATCCACAGAGCTCCTGGGGTGGATGTCAGGTGGACTCCAGGGCTTCTATTACACAAGGGCTTCAGAGAGGGGATGCACAATGCTCCAGAATAGAAAGGAGCCAGGGGACAAATACCCACCCCCAGCAAAAGGCAGAGCATAGAAAAACCCTGCTCTTACCTCCTCTCTGTGGAAGAGGGCTCTGAAGTGTTGGGTCACCTAGCAATGGCAGTGGCTGTGTTTGAGAACCTACCCCTCTCTGGTCCAAATCTGCTCTCTTTCTGGGGTTGGATACACTTTATAAGCACTATTATCAAAGGGGTTGGGCTTAAATTCTGGCTGCCTCAATAGGGAGAAAAGGATTATGATGGTGCCAGCAGGTACTCGGCAAACCCCTTACATCCGGCTCTTCCAGTGCACCTCCAGCCTGACCTGCAGCCCCCGCTGCTATTGCAGGCTTGGATTGTCAGTACAGCGGGGGCTGCTCATGTGATCATTTCCCTGCACGCAGATGAATTAAATCCTGCTCAAGTTATTGTTACTGTCTTGCCCTCTAGTGGCTGGCCCACAAACAAACATTGTCTACCCAGATTATCTGTTGAATGTCAAGTCAGTAGGGCTGCCTATTCCCGCGCTAGGGGGTGGGGGGAAGTGGGTGTTTTAATTAGAGCAGTTCCCAGACAGCTTCTTGCTTAAAATGGCTCACCATCATGTTTATTGAATCTCTGCGTATTTCAAACTGGCCATGGGATGCTTTATCTGAAGTTCATTCCATGAGGTTTAGATAAAGTGCCCCCGCAGCCATCTACACGTAAAGGTGAGGCAACACTGCAGTGCTCTGATTAGATCACAGAGCAGACTCAATTAATCAAGTCTGCTCCAATGTAGTCTAATTAGAGCCCAAACAAGCATGTCTATAGGCACCCTATTAGGCCAGGTGGGAGAGGCCCAAGATGGTTCAAGTAAGCAGCTGTGTCTTTTGCTCAGTACAAAGAAATGAGGGAGCTAGGTACAGCTACTGAAGTCTCTCTCTATGTGCATCTGTGTCAGACTGCAAACAACACTTAGAAAGCAAAGCTTCTTTTATGATATCTTTTGTCTCCACATTTTGCCAAAACCTGTAGGAGATGCAGATCTTGGAGTGACGTCCTCCATCATCTCTGGACTCGGTGATGGTGTCATCCAATAGACTGTCATCCTTGCATCAAAGGGCTGCTGACTATGACAATAGGGGATAACAGGATTGCTTTTTTCACCTTGCACTGGGCCAGCAAAGGGGAATCAGTACATTTGGAAGAACATCCATTCAAATGGAGAATTCTTGGACAAAGAGATGGCCAAGAGCAAACCAGTTATTTCCAGTCTGAACTACAGGAAGGGGGAATGTGGCAGACTGCAGTCAACTGATGAGGCTGATCTTTGCCAGTTTCCCTAAGTGGGCGTAAAAAGAAAAACAATCCGTGTTCTGGAGAAGCAGCCATGTGCAGAAAGTGGGATTTTGGACTGAGGACGTGTAAAAATGCTGAGGAAACTGAGGAAGAGAAATGTGGGTGGCAGTGATATTTTTCTCTTTAGGAGCATTTCTTGGGCTAGCTAAAGTAAAGAATGATTGGTTTTGAGACTTCTGTAAACCTCCTTTTATCTTCCATCATCACATTTCTCTGAGAGATGAGCCATGAAGCCTGAGTGCTCACAGAGCTCTAGATCTAGGGAAGGGAGTACTTAAGGTAGTGGGAAACCAGGGAGGGTGAGCACTGATCCTGGGGCAGCTGTGCTGGAAAGCCCCACCTTGGTAAACAGGTAGGAAAAAGAGATCATGTGTCCAAGAGCTCTCACCAAGTCCCAGGGAAGAGACAGTGCTGCTACTCACACTGATGTACTCTTAACACAACATGGATCTAGTGTGGTGGACCTCAAACATACGGCCAGAGGGTGCAGGTGGTGTGACATGTGCAGGCCTGTGACGTCGTCCCCCATACCACAGGTATGTGGCTTGTTTAACTGACAGCAGTGGTGTTACTATGGGATGCAGTACTCTTGGCAGCAATCCCAGGCCTTTATATTTTGGAGAAACCCTGATAATTAAAATCATTGTACCACAGGTTTTATTTTTAGACATTGAGCCTATATTGTTGACTCTACGTAGTCCAACATCTAAGTATTGAGAGAGATTTAGGCATTATGGCTACAGGCAGTGCCCAGGCAAATGGAAAGCTATCACATAATATTAAAAAAAGTAGCCCATAACCCTGGAACTCAAGGAGAATCCCTCAGCCTGCAGCAGCGTAGGCCCTATGTCACCGGTGGTTAGTTCTGGTTTCGTGTGCTAGAAGGCAGTGCAACCCACAGCCAGAAACCATGTATTGTAGCAGCACGATAATTCCTCCTCAGTGCTTATGTGGTAACCAAGACCATGGCCAGCTTCTTGCTGCCAACCCATGCTCTATGCACTGAGGCATAAACACCTCCTGGCCACAAGAGCATCTTGATACACCAATACGTATAATTTCGAAGAAGAGTACATTCATGCTAAGAAGCCACAAGCGCCCACAAACACATTGGGGGAACAGAATGCAGAGGCCATGTGTGTAGCTTCCAGTTCCCATCAAGATCATTTTAATAATCCATGCCTCCATCTCTTGCTACGTGGCAGTTCAAAGACCAAATCCCTAATTCTGTAACCCCCCTCTCCTCTGGCCTTCTCTGCGCTCACTTAATTTTAATTAGCAAGAGGAAATAAAATGGAGAAAATTCATCAGCATCTACATAAGGGAGCAAAACCCAAGAGGAAAAATGAAACTATGGCTTTACCCTTTGGCACATTTGGATGTCTGGGTGTAAATGTAGTGAACTCTCGACTGTGTGTCCTGGGCATCAAGGGCTGCCTTCTGTTGTATGCAATTGGACTTCTCAATGGTGTGTCCTACTGAACTGTTAATAGCTAACAGGGCATTTGTTACCAGTTAGCTCCAAGATGGGTTTGCTGAGTGATAACATTCAACAGCCTGACCCTGTGCACTGCACAGACACAGCAACACTGTTTCGCACTACTGAGGCAGCCCTGCAAAACAATACAGCACATATAAGGGATCCTCTGCCTAATGCAGTAAATTTATCTATGTAGATGTGAGTGGCCATAGGTTTTTTACAACACACATATATATATAAAAATAGGCCTACAGCGTCCTTCAATTCCTTAGGTCTCTTTAGGACTTGCTCTGGGTTTTCATAGGTGGAAAGGACAGATGCTCCAACTGCTGGATAGCTTAGAGAAGTCAGTTCCACAGTTGCATCTTTGCTGTCTATAAGCATATACTATATAGGAATTATGTAGTATCCCTTTAATAGTTTATAAGCCCCATTAGTGGACCTCCCTAATTACTTAAAGGGAAATCGTTTGATTCCTGCACACTACATCTACCCCATTTTTCTCTGTCAGCAACACTCCCCACTTCTCCAGGTCTCTCTCCAAGCAGATACCCACCCCCCAGGCCAGTCAACAGCAGGATGCAGGTGGCAGTGGAGAGGGCTGTAACATCATGGTGCTAGCTGAGGTCAAGGAAGAGCTGGGGAGTGAGTGGAGTTTTATTATGGAGCCAGGTCCAGGATGGAGGGTCCAGGACTGAGAAAGAGGGACTCTACGGGGAAGAGCAAGCAGATGAACAGTGAGGTACTATGGTAACTGCAGGCTTCCTGTTTAGCAGAAAGCATCACAGGCATGGGCAGCCCTGCTAGAGGGGTTTGATCTTAGCCTCCAATGGCTAATTAGCCATTTACTGCTCCCATGGCAATTACTTCTCCAGTTCTGGTACAACCACTATTCTCCACTCCTGCCAGCTTTTCTCCTGTCCTTCATCTGGGCCAGTGAGTGAGAATCATTGGACAACTTCTGCTCTTCTGGGTATCAATCTAGATTCTAGATGGACTCTATTGAAATCACTCCCATTTATTTACCTCACTATTTTGGGGAGCTTAGTTTGCCCAGCCAACCCATTGCAGGTGTCCTGGTGGCCAGAATAAAGAGGCCATTGGAAAACGCAGCTTATTTTGAAAAATTATTTTCAAAATGCTTTCCTTTTTTCTTTTCTGTAATTCCCCAAGAAAAGTGTTCCTGTTTTTTGAGGAAAACAGAACAAAAACAAAAAGGAAAATGCAGGTGGTTGAAAGCTGCTTGTGGGTAAAAAAAGCAAACAAATCTCTTTTGGTTTCCTACTTTTCAGAGAAACGACTTGGCTAAAAATTTCCAAGTGAAGATTGCCCTCGCTGTCAGATAACCATATTTTACTGAAAAAGTTTGAGGTGGAAATATTTTGACCAGCTCTTGCTGCAGTCTTGATGACAGGAAATCCTGCCTGCTCTGCACCTGGCCGGTTAGTAATAAAATGTATCACAATATCAGCATGTGCAAAGAAACCCCTGCTGATGCACGGCAGAGCAATCTGGCGGGCAGCAAACAGAGGGTGCAGAGAATGACCCAAGCTGAGAAGTGGTTCAGGCTTTGGACACCAGTAAACAGACATGGTGTCTCTTGTAGACCTCCGAGAGGTTTTTGGACATGCTTGCAACCTCCCTTTCTGTGCTCAAAGGATTGTGCACACAAACATTTGCACCAATGACACTCACAAAAATCTGCTTTGCATGTGTGAATGGAGTGTGTGTTCATGGAAACCTGGCCATAATACAGAAAGCTACCAGGTGAGATCAGAGTTCCTGCTTGCAAATGTGGCCCCTGGGGATTTATGTCGATCATTTATGCTACTAGAAACACTTTCATTTCTAAAATGGTACTAATTTCCCTTGGAAACGGCCTTCTTCCTTAGGAAAGAGAATTCAAAGCATGTGTGTGTGAGTGAGAGAGAGAGAAATCATTATAAATAATTATTCAATGGACAAATGCCAACATCTGCAAGGAATATTGTTTACAGCAGATTACTCAGCAAGCCCTGGTGGGCGAGCAGACTGATCTATAGCTAGATGGACAACCAGCCAGCTGATGGCTGAAACAGGATTTGGATTGCATTCGTTGTGCTGGTGCTGCATCACCTGCATGCTCAGCAGACCCTACATCAAGCTGTTTCCCATGATTTATCCCTCCCAGTACCAGACTGATCACTACCCAATTACAAGCTGACTGGCACCCATTCTTTTCTGGACTGTTTCTCAGCTGTGCTTTGCAGCTGGTCTGGCCCGTCAGGCCCTTTCTCTTGAGACAACTTGGGGCTTAGGGAGTAATAGCAGCAACTGAAGGTGACAATGCCCTGAGGAACACCCAGAAATAACCTTGGGGCATGGCACCCCTCCTCTCACAAAGTGTCGGCCAACTGGCCACAGACTAGGAAACCACAGACTAAGAGACCAGGGTCACCTTGGGGGCCAGGCCAGGTGAAATACAGAGGTAGATACAAGGCAGATGCAACTCAGTGTGGCTTTACCAGCTCCAATAGACCAAGGCTGTCTTGCACCAGCTGCCCTGCAGTGAGCTAAGCAGACTGTTAAATGCCATCTGTGCAGCTGCAGCCACAGCTATTCTATGCGACTGCCATTGAGCAAAGGCCATGCTGCCTGTCTCATCTTGCTATCCATATTGCTGTCATCACTGTAGATTCAGTGCCTCTTGATTCAGATGGAGCGGTATTCTGATCCACCCCCTCCGCGGAGTACACAAACACCTGGTAATCAAAGGCCAGCTGCAAAGTGCTATTGCAGGGTCCTTCCTCACAGCCAAATCTGAGGAGCAAATATAACCCTGGAATGCTAAAATAAAGCCTGTTGCCAGTCATTTTGCCCATGCCTGCAGGATAAGGACAAAGCCAATCAGCTGCAGGTCTCTATTGCTGGGGAGCTTTGACATGAAGCAGTTTGTGTCTAGGCAGATAGAAAAACAAGCAGAGTTTGTGGCTCATGAGAGCAACCAAGCAGCTGCAGCCCCTACCCGACAACTGCGGTGCTCAGGAGGGGAGGTGGAGACACATATTTCAGGTCTCATCCTACTGCATGCAGTAGGAGTTGTGTGACGTAACCCACAGCTTGGCATGAGTGCCCAGGATGCTGTGGTATTTCACTGCTGCTTCAGATGCATTTCGCTGTATATCACATGGCAGCTGGCCTGGCCACACTGTCCAGTGGCAAGAGCTTGGGATTTCAAAGCACTGTCACATTGCACTTCTCAGCCTTCTTTAGGCTTGAAATTAAGTCACATTGTGTCATAATTTGTGGCACAAAGTTTCAATTAGTAACAATGCAGCACTTGCTATGAGAACTAGCATCCCTTCTGGGACACCTCTTGAAGCAGCTTGCACTGGTGCTGTCTGGGACCTTTTATGTGAGTGCCAGAAAGAGAAAATGAGTCTAAAGAGAAACCAAAAGTGATCAGCCTCAGTTCACTGAGCAAAGCAAGTGAAGTGCCAAGAAAGTAAATGAGCAATTTGGTTTTACAGCATTCTTTCCACTGTAATAATGGAAGGACAGCGATGCAGATGAAGATGCTGATTTTTAACTTGACACTGCCCCCTTTATAAGAGGTTTGTAATGGGTGAGAGGTAAACTCCTGCCAACATGCGGGTGACATAAATCAGATAGGAGACAGGATCATGGTCTGGATCATAGCCCAGGTCCATAAAGACCAGTTTCCTGCCTCTGACAGCCAGCACCAGATGTTTCAGAAGAAGCAGCAGGCAGAGCGGGGTAAAATGCCCCTCTCCTGCCCTACCCAGGTCGCATCCTGGGCTCTAACAATTAGAGACTGGTGCTGCTGCTATGCAGCATGGCTGGGGGGCTCAGTCCTTCCCACTTGGTCTCCCAGTAGAGCCCAGGAAGGTAACGTGAGGGGAAAGGAATCTAGCCATTCCCCTCTCCCCTCAAAGCTGGCTATTGCAGCTGGCTGCACTGCCAACTTTCGACACGTCCCGAACATATATTTAGTCTGCAGTAATTTGTAGTGCATTGTGTCATGTGGGCTCTCAGCACAGGGATGACTGATCCAGCCAGGCGCCTGGCGGCCTCTCTTCAAACCTGTAATTTCAGACTTGACTCATCATGCTGCTGCCGCCAAGGGTCCAAAGACCACCTGGTGCCAGGGCACAGGGGAGGAACAGTAAAGCCAAAGAGAAGGGCAGCCAGCAAGTGGTTCCTGAGTCACAGTGCTGCCTTTATGTGGTGCCTGCCAGCTCTGCAGGCACACAGGAGACAGGGCAAAGTCAGTGTTGGCCTTGCTCTCGGATAACCCAAGCAACGCAGGCATCAGGCATGGAGAGCTCCCTTGGCAGCCCAAAGTGCCGCCTTCCAGAATGGATAGTCTGATCGTGCTGCATTGAGGAGCATATAGGATGGCCCTGTGTCTAGAAGGGGAAACAGTGGGGCTTTGGAGGCCACAGATTGCAGTTGCCACAGAGCACTCTGTATTTTCACAGCAGGGCTCTTTATTGCTTGCAATCCACAGGCTAGACTTAGCTAAGGGTCTGAAGGCGCTTTGCCCCTATGTACATCAATGGGCTGGATTCCTTAAAGCAATTCCATCTCTTTGGACTGCTCCGCTGAAAGGGGCTGGATTCCAGCTGTACTGGGGCAGCCAGAGATTATCCCAACCAGGAGGGATCCTTAGCTGGTTCCTGTGGCAGTCACCACCTGCAACCCGAGCATATGGGCACACTGGTGGGGCAGAGCAAACCAACAGTGCTCAGAGACTGTATATCAATGGCTCAAGGTAGCGCAGCTCCTTGGCTGTTCTAGTCTGCCCCACACTAAATGTGTTTTTCAGTTAAATCCATTTAGTTAAGTTGGTGCCCTATTGTGGACAGCAATTGAACTGTTACAAAGGGGTATCTTTATACATGCTCGGGGGGGGGGGGGTGCTTTAACGAGAGCAGCTCCCAGGAGCTGATCTAGTTACAGTGCCCACAGTGTCTCATGTATTCAGCATCCTGCACTTCAAAATGGCAGCAGGGGCTCTTTAACTAAAGCTTGTTCAATGAGATTTGGTTCAAACACCCCTACCACCATTTTGAAGATGGAGACGCTGAGGCTGCTAGAGCATGCTAAATTAACCCGACTTGATTAACTGAGTCTGCTCCGATGCACTGGAACTGGAGTGCATCGCAGCAGGCATCCTGCGTGTCTGCAGGCACCCAAGGCACTTAGAGCTGTGGCTCTTCTGTAACCAGCCAAGCAATGGCTGGAGCCAAGATTGTTAATGAGGCAGGGTGGTGATGCAGGTTTAGAAGGAAATGCACACACAGACTTAGTCCTGTCTAGAAAATCCCAAAGCGCTGATTTCATTCCTGTGGGATCACCTTGACAGCATTTGGAGAACAGCCCAGGCTCAGCCAGCTCTAGTGCACAGGGGATACTGTAGATCCCTTCCCTGAACAGGAACAGACTCAGCTTTGATGTTCAAATGCTAGGTTCTCCCCTCCTGGTTTCTGGCCAGGCTGGGTGCTGAGCAGAGCCAAAGTCCCGAGGAAGGCTCCTCTGGGTGGATTCACTAAAGCATCCCAGAGATTGAGGGGCATGCATGGCCTTGGGGTGCTTGCCCAGACTGCATTTCCCCTCCTGTCCCCAAGCCACTTGGGGTTTGCCAGCGGTGCTAGGGAACAGTCTCTTTTGGGTCTCACAGATCAAAGGAAGAATTCACGGGGCAGAGAAGAAAGCTGCCAGGGCCAGGGCAGTCCTGTGCCAGGCATGCCAGGTAATGGATATGTTGGAGAGGCACTGCCTGGTTCTTCACCTCCTGCAATGGGGCAGCAGACTGGAATTTAATAAGTGCCTCCCTTGCAGAGCATAAATCACTGCCTGGGGAACAGGGTGATTTAGCAGCTGTTTAGACAAGCCTGACTCTCCTTTCATCAGCACCGGGAAGGCAAGTGGTTTGGGATGTAATGAACAGGGGGAGTTGCTCCATTACCTCCGTAAGGCCTCCTGCCCCTCACATTCCTGGAGCTACACACAGCCAGGTGAGGTAGGCAGCAGGGCAGGTGCGCCCCTCAGCCCACCAGACTATGCTCCCCCTTGACACCAGGCGACACAGCCTCTGAGGCCAGCACTGACCTTGGCAGGAGCTGATGGGCTGACAGAGGCAGCTGAGATGGAGAGGTGGAGGCCTGAAGTTTCTCCACAGAGCTCCTTCCTCTATCAGAGGCCCTCACATTTTGTTGTGTTCACCACAGGATAAATAAGCCTTAGAGGAAAGCCATGACCATGATCTTCATATTACCAGCCTCCCAAGCCTTTGCTTTCCCTTTGCTACCCCACACGCCCCTTACTTTCATTTCACACATAGATACCATAATACTTCTTAGTATTATGCCTCTTACCCTTTCCCCCCTCCTTTTGGTAGTTTCTGTTAAGCAAAAGCTTCACTGTCAAAGTAGAGTTCTCCATGCATATCCATGTGCATGGCACACGCACGCACACCACCTATAGATCACTGCATGATAATGCAAACAGTATACCATATATCCTTTGAGGAGTTGGCATGGATAGTTCATTGGCTTAGGCAGTGTGGCATCAGCAATACTGGTCTGCAACCCTTTTAGGCCAAACTATTGCACAAAGAGAAGTACTTCGATTGTAAGCAGGATGGGCAGAGACTTTGTTCTGTATTGATAGAGTTCCTACCACAATGGGGTCTTTGCTTATGACAGGACCCCCAAACTCTATAACACGGGTGGGCAATTATTTTGGGCGGAGGACCACTTACCGAGTTTTGGCAAGCCCTCAAGGGCCGCATGACAGGCAGCTCAGGGCAGATTAATATTAATTTTCTAATTTTTTTAGGAGCCCTGCGGGTCAGATAGAATGGCTTGGCAGGCCGCATCCAGCCCACAGGATGTATTTTGCCCACCCCTGCTCTATAACTTTGCAAATAAATGTAATATTTGCTCAGGGGGACTTGTTCATGGATTACAGACCTAAGAAACTGTAGGACTCTAGGAGGGCCTGTTCTAAACCTCTGCCCATTGCTTGGAGTGAGGTGGAGAGCACCTTACTCCAAGCAATGGGCAGAGGTTTAGAACAGGGATTGGTAGACAGAAAAACCAGGAATGCTCTCTCACGGTCAGGTCTAGGAGGCTGTAGGCATTTTCTAAAGGAAGGCAAGGAGCCTTGTCACTTGAGGTATTCAGCGCTGGATAAGGCAAAGCACTAAGACACATCCTATTATGGAGGCCTGGCTGGATGATAGGCTTACAGCTAGATGAAGAAGCCTTGTTCAGCATGGACACAGTGTAGGCCAGATGTACCAGCTGCCTTTTTCAGACCCTAGAGCTGTATGCTGCAACAAGGGCATCCACTGGGCAGGAGAACCCCTGCCTGCCAGAGCGGTGCTGGGGAACTGCAGGCCCTCTGCACCCAGTGGCCAGGGACCTCCCTGAAGGGAAGGGAGGCAGCACCCCAAACCTCGAGGATTAGTCACAGCATGCAGTGTAGTGCAGAAACTTGCTTCCTCTCTGGTCCCTGGATCATTCCTCTTCATTTCTTGGCTTGTGGGAACACCTGTTGTTTTAGATATCCATTGGCTTTCACTCCCCTCTGCCCTATCATCACCTCCTGCCTCTCTTTCTCTAGCCCCTAGGTAAAGCCTTCAGGAAAAACACTGCTTGCCCATTCGGAGATACTTATCAATAGCTTCTGGTTTCCTATGTCAGTAGACCCTTAGGGGCTGGACCCTGCTTCACCTGGAGACAATGGGAGATTTCAAGGGAAAGCAGGATCTTACTGTGACAGGAGAACTTCATTTCATTTCTGGAAGCTGGTCATTTATTTTCTCTGCCTGCAGCACAAAAAGATTCCCAAGGTAACATTGCCCTCTTGCGTCTTCTGTTGGGCTTTGCAACAAACATATTCTTTACATATAAACATCATTTTTAAAGCTCAGCCCTCTTTACAAAGGCAGCTCAATTGCCATGTGATCCCTGTTAAATTCTGTGTACAGGGGAGGTGGGGTGGGGGGCTCAAAGCTGAAAGGACTTTGCAATCAGGAGAAGAGAACAAAAAACCTGGGGATGATTAGGGAGATTCAGGATTTGGAATGATGCTTTGTCTTGAACGGTGAAAGCAGTAAGTAACTGCCCTCTTATAGGGGAATAAGGAATTTTACCCTGACTCTCCCTGAATTTAGAGGCTCCACATAATGGAAAGGAAGAGCCTATTGCCCCCATTGCCCACGCCTATGGCCAGCCCTGTACACACGTGCGCACGCGCACACACACACACACACACACACACACACACACACTGGGTCCAACCACTGCTCCATTTAGTCTAGGATCTTGTCTCCGATAATAGCCAGTTCCAGCTGGTTCTCTTCTCCATGCTGCTTTCCTGCACAGTACTTTTAAGATGCCATTGATAAATGTTTGAATTCATGCTGGGAAACACACTTATATCACCCTTTAAAATCAAGTCTCAATGTCATGCCTACATCATGTAAGATGCAACACTGGATTAAAAAGAAGGAGAAAAAATAGATTTCAGTGGAAACTACATGCTGCTTTTTTGGGTTATTTTTTTCCTTCCTTGTATCTCTAAATCTGGGTCCAAATATGCTTGAAGGTAAGACGAGCAAAACAGTCCTCTCCTGTGAGGTTCTTGCCATAAGCCCTGATTCTGCAGTCAGATTCAATACTATGTTTTCCTGTACCCATGCAGAGCCACAGTGAAGCCTACTGCAAGACTGGGGCTCAAGTTTCCAGAGGCTCTGGGACACTCCCAATGCTGAATTCTCCTGTCACTGTGTAATGCTGACATGTTTAATGCAGCAAGTGCTTTGGTTCTTCTTTGTCATTGCTATGGTTTAGTTTGGCTCAGAGATGCCAAGGTCAGAACGAGATTCAGAGTTTCCTAAAGGACAACTCTGGATAACCCAGCTGCAGGTGTAAGTGCCACCTAATATCTAGTTTTGGCTCAGTTATATTAGATACCTTCACCTGTAAATTGTTACATCTCCTTCCATCTCAAGAGATACCATCCATGCGTGCAAGGGGTGGGAACAACAGTAGAAAATGAATACAAATAGAGGTGGCTGGTTTTTTCCGCAAAAAAAGAGAAAGATGTAGGCCATTTCTTCCCTTTTTTACATGCCGCGCTGGTAGAAATGGCAGTACCAGAAGTAAGGTCCTGCCAGATGTCTCAAGCCACCATAGGTTACACTCAGCATTAGCAAATTTCTCTAAATATATTTTGACTCCAGATGGGGAAAAGTAGTAACATTACCCTGGCCTTACAACCCCTGTCCTTATTCTTTTCTAATGCAGGAAACAATCCTTATCACTCTACATCCAGCGTGTGTACAGCGCGCATCACATAACCTTGTGCTGGGCAGAGCATCAGATATTTGTATTTTACTGTTACACCAATGTAGCTCTGTTCATGAAAAGGGCAGCTACTCCTGATTTACACCAGCTTAAGCAAAAGGAGAATTAGGCTTAAAAGGCTCTCTCTTCCTACAGGTAACTGAAGTTTCTGGGAAAGTACAAACAAGAGCTACTTTCTAAACAGTGTAGGGGAACTCTAAGTCACCACAGTTTGTGGTCACAGGCAGGATGTCCAGTGGCTAGAGTATTTTAGCCTGCAACTCAGGATCCTTTTGTTCAAGTCTGCTTTACCTTATGCTTCTGCAAGCCACTTACCTCCTCTGTGCCTCTACCCTCATCTGTACAATGGGAACAAAGTACAGCCTTACCTCCAGGGGATGTGGAGCATAGATTCCTCAAAGACCGAGAGGAACGCTGGTAAGAGGGACTATGTGAGTGGCTCTGATAGCAAACAGACAGCAGCACATGCCCCAGGATCAGTGGTAGGCCAAATGGCCTCACTCCCAATCGCCCTTCCTTTTTCCATATAGGAAGGCGCTAACAGCCAGATGCTCAGCTGATATCCGTTGTAATCAGTCCATAGAGCTCAACAGAGCTGATGTATACCAGCTGATGGTCTGGCTCTGCATGCAATGATATGGAGGGTTTCAAGACATTTTTTGACAAAACTTCCTTTAACATTTCTGTCCCCTGCTTCCAAGTAAGCTAGGGCTGAGACCAGATGGTGGACCATAATGGATTGCAGGTTATATCTGCCTCCTAAGACAACCCCACAGGTAATAGAAGTAGCTTGATACACACTGGCTGAAGATCTGCCCCATATGTATTTTTAATTTGATTTTCCTCTTCACAAACCAAGATGCATTATAATTACATAGAAAGCATAAAAGAAAAGCTGTAAGAGGGAATGAAGATGTTCAATACATGAGAAAGCTGCAGTGGTTTAATTAAGGGTGGAATTTAAGATCATTATAGTTAAACTAATGCACAAGGCCATGTGGACTGGAGCTGGATGAATTATTTTTAACAAACAGCGAATTCACCAAAAAATGTAGTTTCTATGGGAATAAAACTGTTAGCCAATTTCAGTCAAATCTGGCAAAGCATTTTGGCAGAGGAAACTGAAAACATTTAAAAACAGCAAAATGCTGTTTAAAGAAACAGTTAATTTAAAGAGGGCTAAAATGTTTCTTTTTGACATACCTGAAACCCGCCGTTGGACTTTTCATTTCAAAAGCACCTTAAGACACAGCAGAAGACTATTATTGTCATTAGCTGGGATAAGAAACAGCAAGAAAAAAAGATCAGTGTTTGCCAGGAGCCATAACAAACGTCCAGATCTAGCTCCACTGACAAATCTGGAATCAGCCCAGGGATACAGCAGCTTTTGTTCATTCAGAACAAAAACTGTCTAATGTACTTGCCCATACTGTATTAAAGAGGCTGATCTGAGGCCATGGGGATTCACCTGTGCCAAATGAAGTAGAGCTTGCATCTCTCTGAATGGCCAGATTACAATGGGTTAATTATATACATCAGTAGATTCCTTTCAATCCCACACCAAGAAAAGCTTTTCAAATCCTTGTCACACAAGAAGAGCCATGAATCCTGTTTTCATCCCCAGGGATCCAGATTTTCCATTTCCCATGGGAAAAACGGAGAAAAACAGATTATTCCCCTTTACCAATGGAAAATGCAGATTTCCCACTTCAGCAGAGAAACCCACAGACTTCACGGTTTTGCAAAGAGTTCCAGTGCAGGGGGCTGGGGGGAGCAGGAGGAGGGTGGTCAGGCAGGGGGTGCCACATGCAGGTACATGCACATGTTCGCCAGGCAGCCTGGAGAGCAGCTCCTGCAGGTAAGTGGGGGGTGGGGGGGTTGGGGAATTAAGGCCCCCACAGGGAGGGAGTTGGGCAGGGCTGAGGCTGGGGCTGCTGCCCAGCAGGAGAGTGTGTAGGGCTTGGGGCCCAGGGCCATAATGCGCAGCCACAGGGCCCCAGCAGAGGAGGCGAGAGGCTCATTTGGGGGGCAGGAGGGTGAGGCCCCCTCCCCACCACTGCACGCATTCTCAGGCGGGCAGGGGGGACCTGTGCCCCCTGGATCTGTGCATGGGGCAGGCGCAAGCTGTGCACTCAAGCTTCCACCCTGCTGTCCTGCCCCGAGGCCTCCGCAGCCCAGTGCGTGTGATCTGGCAGTACAGGGCACAGCACGGCCATGCAGGAAAGCTGCATGCTACTGCAAGCTACACGCTGCCCTGGTGACATGTCCCCTGCATGCACGGCAGCAGTGAGGGGCACAACCCTGCACCACCACTGCTGCCACTGCCACACGCGCAGGAGATGTGTCACCAGGACAGCATGGAGCTTGCAGCAGCAGGTAGCTTTCTTACGCAGCCGTGCTGTGCCCTGCAGTGCTGGGTTGCACCTGCTGGGCTGTGGGCACAGATCTGGGGGGCATGGGTCCCCTCTGCCTCTCTGGGAGTGTGCATGGGGGGGAGCCAGTCTGTGCCCTGCACCTGAGCCCACAGCAGGCAGGCAGCAGTGGGGGAGCCAGGCTCTGCTCAGCTGCAGCAACCACCGCTTTCTGCCAGTGACTGGGGCTGTGGACCTGGGTCCCTGGCCCTAAAGCCCTCGCAAGCAGGGGCCCTCTCTGGCAGGGCTGGGGGAGCAGGGGCTGTGGGTAGGGGGCGAGGGGCACCATCAGGGCCAGGGGGCTGTTGGAGCTGAGGGGCACCAGCAGGACTGGGGGTGGGGGTGGTTATGGGAGGGGAGTGAGGGGCCTTTCATTTTAATCACAGATTTGGGGGCTTTTATCAGATAATTTTTTTATTTTTTAAATGGGGGAAAACCAGGATCCTGGTTCATCCCAGACGACTGCAGAACTTCCACCCATTCAAACAGGAGGATCAGTGAATCTGATTCTCCTCTCACTTACTGTATTGTACGGGAGGAGAAACTGCCTGGGATTCAGTAAGTTTACGCTGGCATAAAACCAAATGAACTCAAGAGGTGAAGCAGGTTCAGATCTGTTTGTTATCTTCTTTTCTTGCACTGTCACTCATTTCAGTATCCGGAAACACTCACAGAAAGTCAGAGAGCACGGCGGCGAACCATTTTCAAGACTGTCACGGTCAGAAGTACCACTACAGTAGTTGCTGATATTATGGCTCTGTCAAATAATGACCGTAATATCTGTGGTGCCAGAGGATCTCAAAAGTAAACAGCTTTAATCCTGACAGACCACAGCTTCCCACTCAGTGCTTAACCAACTGTGCCAACTGATTATTGTTTCATATACTTTTCCTTCGCAAACATCATCCCTTTCATTTATTCCCTCCATTACCATACCTGCTTCAAGCCTTTTCTGCTGAAGCATATATAACTGTCCTCCCTTTGTAATGGCAGGTCACCCACAATGCACTGAAGCTAACAGTTTATCTTTTAACATATCTACTATATCATTTGTTCTCCCATCTACATCTTTCCCGCTTCCCTCAGCCAACCGGCCTCTGACATCATGATGCTTTTCTATGCCAGGTTTTCCAATAAGCTGAGAAGCCTTCTGTGCTTTCCAGGCTCCTTCACTAGAACAAAGCCCAGGGTAATGCCCTACACCAAGGGCGGGCAATTATTTTGGGCAGAGGGCTTCTTACTGAGTTTTGGCAAGCCATCAAGGGCTGCATGACAGGCATCCCAGTGCAGATTAATATTAATTTTCTAAATTTTTCAGGGGCCCCACGGGCCGGATAGCTGGTGGGCTGCATCCGGCCTCTAAGCCACATTTTGCCCACCCCTGCCTTACACAGTATATGTGAATGTAATAGCTGATCATGCCCACTTGTTTAATGAGGTGCTTATCATCAAATATGTATATGAGGGCATTACAAGCTGCTCAGGGGCATTCAGTTCATTTCTTTGTTTTGTTCTAGGTATGATCTGGGTTACCCATTTTGATCATGATGCTAATCTCCCACTACTTCTTCAGACATGGGTGATTACACCAAGCATACCACAACTTTTCCTTCCACTCTTGTTTCTTGAGAATGCTATGTTAAAGATAGCATCTTGCTGAATGATGTGAAGGAGGTAGAGCTTTTCCGATTCCCCATCTCTTGCTTCCTGGCATTTTTAGCTGGGTTTTTGTCATCTCAAAATGCTTAGTCACAGATACTAAGGTGACCTACTAAAGGAGAGACTGCTCATGAAGTAGCTTGACAAAGGTCCATCCAGTGTTGAGGGGGAGATGCCTCCATCACATCTAATTGGCAACATCAGGAAGAGCCTGTTATAGCAGCTGATCATTGAGGTAGATGTTCCCTTGGGTGGAAAGGGCGGTCCATTCTAATTCAGCACTGGGAGGAAGATCACCAGGAGCCATTGATCAGTCTCCATACACGTTGATGCCTTTGTGGACTATAACCTATGGGTGCTCAACAGCCACATAGCCCAGGGAACTCAGTGAGCCCCTCCCAGTAACTTAGAGGCCCATGTGCCAGCAAAACTATCACTTTCCCCCTGTCACTGGATGTAGGCAATGACTAGGCCTTTGACCAAAGTCCTCCAAACAGCTGAGCACCAGGGCTGTGTGAAGCTTCAGGTGGTGATTTGATTCAGATGAGATTCAGCCTGATTCAGAGACTGAATCTCTGAATCTGAACTGAATCAGGGGACCAATTTAAAAGTCTGAATTGATTCAAAGCTCTCCAAATCTTTGGCAAAGATTCAGAGAGCTTTGATGATTTGGGCAGTCCCTGGTGGCTGCAGCAGGGGGCAGCGGGGATTGCCCCCCGCCGGCAGCAGCAGTGAGTCCTGGAGTTTCTTCAGGATTTTCTTAAAGGGCCGGAGCTGGCCCATGAGGGGGCTGGGGGGCGGGGGTTTTGAGAGTTCAGAGCCCCCCATGGGGATCGCCCCCCCCCCACCACTGGGCAACACCTGCTGAGCCAGGGCTTCTCCCCCCCCAAGTGCTGGAAGCTGAGCTGGGAGAGGGGCAGGGGATGGGCCTGGCCTGGCTGATTCAGAGATTCAATTGCTACTGAATATCTGAATCAGATTCGGCTGAATCGAATCAGGACAGTAATTCAAATCACTGAATTGAATCACTGTTGCCCGAATCAGCCAAATCTGAAGCGAATAGTTGCCACTTCGCACAGGCCTACTGAGCACCTTATGGGTGGGAAAGAGGGATGAACACATAACAGGCTTTATCCTGCACCTTCACTTTGCATGGCTCTGTTGGGTCCTTGAGCAAACCACCAGCACGAAACTTTCCATATGGTATGTGTACCACCATGTTCCAGGGCTGAGTGACCCTTCACAGTAAAATCATGGAAAACTATGGTGGCCATCATAGAAGACTTTCAGTTTTCTGCTACTCTTTCCTCGGTCCTCTATGGACATGAAACCTGATGCCTTTATGTCCTCTATTTTTCTCTTTAAGAGTGGATAATATTATAAGCTGAGGATGATATTTTTCTCTCATAAAGGCGTCGGGTTTCATATCAATAGAGGACAACCAGACTGTCTTCTATGATGGCCACCCTATGGAAAACCCCGCTACTACTCAGCATAGACCCTGCTAAATTCTCACCTAAGAGGAATCTAAACACATAGTTCCTTCCCTGTAGGGCTGTGCAAAATTTTGCTGGCCATTTCATTTTGACACTGTTTTGACCAATTTTGAGCTCGAAACAGCAAAATCAAACCAAAACAAAACCCCTCAAAATAGCCTCAAAACAAAATGAGGCTGGTCGAAACGTTTTCAAAGTTAAAACATTTCAACCATAGGCTGCGGATGGGAAGTCGCTGTAGCTGGGCTGACTTCCCATCCCCAGAGCAAGATCCGGTATGGGGTGGCAAGACAGCCCAGGTAAGCTGCTTCCCCGACCCCCATGCTAGATCACGCCGAGCTGGGCTGCCTCCCACTCCCAGCATGGTCTAGCGTGGGGGTTGGAGAAGCAGCCCAACTGGGCTGCCTCCCACCCCCAGCAAAACTCAAAACAGCCTCGAAACAGCCTTTCTGTTTCGATGGAACAGCTGTTTCAACTTGAAATGAAATTCAAGATGAAACACTGTTCCATCAAACCGTCGAAACTCAAGGTGAAACAGAACGGTGCTGTTTCGCACAGCCCTACTTCCTAGCTCCCAGAGCATTTCTTAATAGAATCCATAGAGACTAGCTAAAGGAGATTTAAAGACAGCTTATAATATCATCCCCTCTGTTCATATCCTCTAGGGTGAGTAATCTAAGAGGGTTACTACTCTGTTCCCAGCTCAATGTAGCCCTCTCACAGTCCGTCCAAATGGAGGTATCTTCCTTCTACTTCCATCATTCAGGAAGCAGCAAAAAAATAACCACTACAATGCACTAGGTCCTACCTGCCAGGCACATGCTTGGTGAATAAGCTACCTTCTCTCTGCTGTCCTTTTGCCTATCATCATCCACATCCCAAACAACCAAATCACCAGTGCAACCCCACAAGCCAATTCGGTTGTAGAGGCAACAAACAGGCTGCAGCCGCATGCAGCAAGAGAGATCTCCAATGTGCATGTCATTTAGATTTAATCACAGCGTTAATGTGCATTAAATAGTATTTGAGAATTTCAGGCATATTTAATAGGGGAGATTTGCATATCTATTGCTGAGTTTTTAATCCTCAATAAATATATGTAGAATAATCAATTATTAAATGAACATACAAGAGCCAGCTGATTAAATCTCAATTATAAAGGCAAGCCTTTCCTAGTGTATTTATTGTGACTGTTCTTTCAGTATTACCTAATTATGCCATATTTGATTATGGGGAGGGGGGAAACATATTTATTGCAGCTTTTGCAGTTCTGTAATTGATGTCTATCTCTGCCCTGGCTGTTAAGTCTTAATAAATATGTTTTAAATAGTTAATTATTTAATTAACATAAATAACAGTCTCGCTGATCTCAACAAGAAGCACATGGAAGCCTTTCCCTGAGAGTGCTAATGGAGATTAAGCCATTGAAAGTCGCTGTACTGCTGTCACCAGCCCTTCGCTGCACTTCAGAGAAATCTGAAGGCTCACGTACTACTGGGCTGCTTCTAGCTCTGTTGTCAAGAAACTGTTGTATTTGCCTTTTCAACCAACACTGTCACATTTTATTTAAATCACTTGGATGGATTGGTTGGGCTTTACTCTCTGTGGTTCATCATGCTGTCTTGGCAACTTGGCAATATGCATAGGGCCAAAGTTTTTGTTATCAATGGAGTTAGGCCACTGCATGAAACCTAATTCTTAATTGCCTCAGCCAAGTAGCATCTTTAACCAGCAAAGACCCAGGGATACTTATTGTGAGGGCCTGAAGTGTATGCAGATGCTTGGGAAGTACTGAAATGCATCATATTACAGTATAGGTTGTTCTAGGTTAGGCCTAGAGATCAGCTCCCTTTACTGGAGCACTAAGCACTGCTTAGAGTCGCAATATAAACATGCACAAGCACAAAGGGAAATGCAAGAACTGACAAGAGAAGGAATTAGACAGTGCATCGTTTGCTGCACATGTGCCTGAAAATACATGTGTGCAAATATGCAGTCATATTCACAGTCTTACTGCGGCTGAGCTTCATCTAGCAACAGGTAAAACCACATAGCTGCATGAGCAGCTTGCCTTCCTGCAAACCTCAGCATTTAGCTTAACATTGCTTGTCTCTTTGCTTGCGGTTTAAGGCAAAAGATTATATTTGCTCTATCTTCACATGAAAACCTTTACCCTGCCCTGTCTACCCAATACCACAAATAAGTGGCTGATTTGCATTTGTTTAAAGATCTTCCTCTGATTCCTCAGAAAAAAGAAGATTTTGTAAATGCAGCAAACAACACAGATTGAAACCATGGGAGGTTCCAATATAAGCAGGTAAAATTAAGCAGATTCTTTTCGGAGTGAATAAAATGACCAAGAGCTTCTCAGAGCAACATGCATGACAAATCTGCCTGCTATTCCTCAGTAGGATTTCCCCATGGTAACTTAACTTTGAAAAGACAGCAACTTAATTATGCATCTGTTTCCCATCAAAAAATTCTGTTCCAGTTTCTTTCCCCTTAAGGCAGGCTGGCTGAAGTGGCAAATCCTTGCAAAGTATGTGGAGAAGGAAGTGCCAAGAATCATCCCTGCTTTCAATCCCCTTTCCAGTTCCCACAGGGCACTCCATGCATTTGGAAGGTCCAATTTGGGTTTTAATTTGGATCTCATTTGGTGTATTAGAAAAAACGGAAAACCTGAATCCTAGCGTAAATTAATGTTACTCTTGATTTCCACAGAATTGCATCATATACCTTTTGCCCAGTTTTTTTTTTGGGGGGGGGAGTTGTTTTTACCTTATATTTTTCTTTATTCTAGGATCTGAGCCTCTTGCACTCGTGAATTCCAGTATCCCAACACTGGCTGCTACCAAGCACAACAACTCCAGCCCCCTTTCACCTGGCACGTCCTCTAATCAAAGCCCAGCAGAATGACATCAGTGCAGTCTTTAGTGGGCTACAGTGCCTGAACCTAATCCCAGGGTTGAATTTTATGGCAGCTCTGATTTTCAGAGGGTTGTGGGTACCCTCACCTCCTTCTGAAGAATCCTCTGCAGATCCGGCGTTCTTTCTCTCCTAAACCAAATCAATGTATTGGGTCCAAACAACTCTGAACTTTAATAGTTTGAAAGCTCAGATCCAAATACAGATCCCAGCAGTATTGTGGATTTGTTTTGTTGTTTGCTTTGGTTTGGTTTTTTGTGGGGGATTCTTTTTTTTTTTTTTTTTTTTGCTGTCTCAATCCAAGTGCTTTGCTCAAGGGGGAAGTGCTCCTGGTAATGTTACTCAGAAGGGTTTAACCAGAGAAGCTGATGAGACACTGAGATCAGCTGTAGGTCTGATAGGATAAGGCAAATATGGAGTGAAAAGAACATAGTTGGTTGCATAATCTGTCAATGGCTGATGATCAAACTGCAGGGGTTTCTCTGGAGTGGGCTCATCTGTTTTCACTTGTGGGCTTCTTTTTCCCAGGGAGGAAGGCACTGAGTTAAAATCGATCATTAAAACTAATCTTCAAAAGAATTCTAACCAAGTAGAAATTCTAAATGTGGGAAGCTAAAGAGGGCTCTGTTTTATCCCCAGTATCTAAATCCTGTAGGCAACATGAAAGTCACTGAAATGGTGCCCTGCCTAAATAATGCAAAAGTGCAGATGAAAATCTTCCTCTGATGAATATTTGATGAGAGTAGGATAGAAGCTAGAGGCTGTGTGCGCGTGCGTGTGTGTGCACACATATGTTGGAAGCCCTTGTGGCTTAGAGACCATAGTAGATGTGAAACAGTAACGCTACCAGTTTCCTTTGGCAATGTACAGGCAGGCAGCAACGGCTTCAGTGTTTGCTCTGAAAGCATAATCAGTGGCTAACTACTCTGGGCCCAGGTCTTACAGGGATCTCTGATCCTTCAGCAAGACACTTGCAGCTGGGATCGCTTGGACTGTCACAGAAGCAATGCTTTCATATTAGATGTATGTTTATAGTAAGGGCCTACATAGCATAATAGAAAAGCTCCAGCATTGTGATGAACTTGACACCGAATTGTTATCAGCTTAGTCACTTTCTTCTCATGGAGAGATGGTGTTTTCTATTTGAGGTTCAAACACCTTCATTTATATCCCACAAAAAACAGCATCCTTGGAAATAGCTGACCAGCCCCGTCTGCCTTCATTGTGGTGACCAGAATTGAGACTATTCTTTGAGCATCTTCCTATTATAAAAAGAAGATATAGAATAATTGTTGTGCAATCCATGCCATCTGGATGTTTTTAAGAGCGGGTTAAACCAGGGGTGTCAGACATAGCCTATGGGTTAGATCCATCCAGCAGAAGATGAGGGTTGTGGCCTTCTACAGAATCTGGGGGTCTTTGGCCCAACTGGCCATGGGCATTGGAGGCAAGTTTGGCTAGCTGGTGACCCCTCCTTGGATCCCTTGCCAATGCCACTTCCAGACTCCATGCTCCCTCCAAACCCACCACTGCTGCTGAACCCTCACCATGCCAGACCTACCACCACTGCAGTGGCTCCCATGCCTTGGCCTGGATCTGGCCTGTGAGGAGCCCCACGGTCCATAGCCAGCTCATGGCCCAGAATGAGTGTGACACTCCTGGATTAGACCATCTTTTAGGGATGGTTTAGGTGTACTGGATCCTGACTCAACAGGGAAGATAGCACTACATGGCTTCCAGAGATCCCTTCCATCCCTATATTTTTCTCAAATCATGGGCTGGTCCTGGTCTGCTGCCACTTTCACTCACTCACACTCTTCAGGCTGCCTTTCCCCTTAACGTATTGACCTGTCATCTGTCTGTTCCATTCTGTGTACTACTGTGAAGCCAGCGAGTTAGCTTTCCTATTACTGGGGTGCCCTGATGTGTTGATAAGTGGATATTTCAGGCCCAACAAGGAATAGTAAAAAAAATCTTTTTACTACATTCAACATTTTAATATGATCTGAGGTTTTCCTGTCACATTACCACTGGCAACTGGCAGTGTAATGACCTTTTAGTTTTTTAAAACCATTTTTTTTTCTTTTATGTGGTTTATCTTTTAAACATAATGCAGCATTGCACTCACTCACCCAACATCCCTTCCTACCTTTCATATGCACTTGCATGTTTCTCATGGATGAAACTGGCATTTCAGTCTGGTTAGACAGTGACCAGGCAAGGCCAGATCACCTGAGCCACAGATTCTGGGCTGCCACGGGTCCTATCTATTTATTCCTCTCAATCTGCACACAGACAAGAGAAGAAACGAAAAAAACAACCAAAGGTGTGAACTGTGGTTAAATAAGAGCAATCACACTCCACCTTCCGCTTGTAAAACATGAGCAGCTCAGACTTGCTCGGCTCCTGTCTGCAACAGAGCACAATTCTGGGCTTTGGTACAACTCTCTGGGGTAGAGATGCAGAGGCAGGGTTAGGGGAAGATGGGCATAATACCAAAGGACAGGGATACAGGCTACTGTGCTACAGTAGTCACCACCACATGCTTCTGTAACAGTGCAAGTGTAGCAAAAATGCTCCCATTTGAACCCCGCTCCATTTAGAGTCAAAGATGGGGAGATTTAGCTCGTGTACCCTGTGCAGACAAAACAAATCTTAACAGCTTCCATGTGCTCCAGTCCAGCAGCTTCCACTCCCTTTTTAAAGTGGCTATGGAGTAATTTTGTGCAGAGCCTTAAACTGAACTGTGAGGAATTAACTGGTCTCGCTTTGATAAGCTACAGGGAGGACCAGGCAGAGAGACAGAGCATGTCTGGCTGGGTTCAATGTCATTGCCCGCCCTGCAAATGAAGGCAAAAGATGCCCTGAGATTTTCCTTCCTATTGGAAATGCTACACTGCACACACAATCAAGCATTTCTTTTCTGTAGGAAGATTACTCCATGCACTGCTTTCAAACTGTGCACAGGGGGCTGCAGAATAATTCATCATGCCCAAGCCTCCATTCCCTCAGGAGATGCTGATTTCAGCTCAACATTGCTTTCCCATTTGGAGTTAGAGACATGTATGTTGGCAGTCAACCAATCTAGCCCATCTAGCAAAAAACTCTAGGCCAGAATCACTCCTTGGTACAATCCTGCTTGACTACAATGGAGACACAACAAAGGATGAATGGGTCCAGTGTCTGTATTTAAGAGGGCTTTTCTCTGCAAAAATAGGGAACTTAAAGAGAAAAACCAATAACTTGGCAGCTTTGTTCCCAAGTTTTGCCTCCTCAATATCCTCTAAGGAACATGGTTTTTATTATGCTCCTTGAGTTACCTGTGACCTCCTAATGAGGCCTTTAGCTGGTCTAGGCCTTTATGCTTGAAAGAAAAACTGAATGGGGAGTTGATTCCTTATCTACTCGTGCTGTGGTGGAGCCCTGGAACCCAGGCACAATGTAATAGTAAATGAGGCAGAGCAGGGGCCTGCTAAGTGCATGCAACTTACACTGGAAAGCTGACCTGAACCAGTAGAAGAGGTCTTTCAAGACCAACTCTTCAAAGGTGCATTAGGTAGAGTAGAAGGAAGCGTACATATTTATCTCAAGCTGAAAAGCAGCACAGTGTGTTTTTGCCCGAAGCTACAAGAAACTGGTACATGTTACCACCTACTCCATTCTGATATAATGCTTTGACAGGTCTCAAACCACACAATTGTCCATAAGGATGTGATTTAATTAGAGAATTGCCATGAAATGCAGTATGACTAGCACCCTTTCTGCCCAAGAGAAGGCCAGGGCTGGAAGACAGCAGGAGAGGCAGCAGGTCCAGGTACAGCTATGGAGAAAATATTAGCACAGCATGTGACTGTATGATGTACACACAGCACTATTTGCTATTTGACATCATTGGCCCATGTTAGTCCATCTAGTCCTGGACCTTTGTCAGAAAGTGTCAAGTACCTAGAGGACTACATTTTATTGCATATAACTGGCTGTTCGTTCTTGATCATGGCAAATCACGGGGTGACTAGCAGCAGATGCCAGGTTAATAGACCCCTGGACCACAACACAGCAGTAATTACACACCAATGTTGGGATTAATGTAAAATCAGCCATTTGAACTGATTTTACTACACTTTCATGATCAGGAAAATGTACCTCTGGAAAATCCTGGGTGTCCAGTCCCAGTCTCCTAAGCAGCATTTATTTTAATATTCCACTTTATTTGGATCCTTCTCTGCCACCTGCCAAGTTTGGGAAAGAATATTACTCAGGCTATGTCTATATCATGCTTGAGAGAAGAGGCTGCAGTTTGTGATAACATCCCCAAGCTAGCTTGAACCTATCTCAGACTATTGACAGCAGTATAGCTGTAGTATCACAGACCACAAAATAAGCTAATTACCCAATACTTACACAAGGTCCCAAGAAGCTTTACAGTCTGTATTGAAGTTAGTTCTTTTATGGTTATAGTGCTATGGGTTAGAGGCAGATGGGCTAGCTTGGTGGTTTCCATACACCTCCAAAAACTGTCTAGACATATTCTTGAGATATGCAAGTACTGCTTTGATAATATGGCTATTGTGTCAGAACTGAAAGGTTCTGCCTGCTGGCAAGGTTTCTTGAAGCTGGCAGGCACAAAACACCAAAGCTGTATTGTAAATGCCATATTTTTTTTAATTTGAGGTTAAAGTAACCACACAAAAAGAGGCCTAACTTGAAAACAATACAATTATGAATCATCAGGAAGTTCAAAAATTAAGAAAATATTAATCTAAGTTAAATCCAACAGCAGTAATGCACTGCAGCAGATGCCAGTTTAGATTTGTGAGACCCACCTCCACAGAGCCTTCTCATCTGTGATACAAGTGCAGAAGGGGTGGGCACATGCTCCAAGCATGGGGAATAAGCAGAAGGAACTTGTCCTCCTGCTAGCTAGCAAAAACCCAGACCTAGCAGGGCTCACAGAAACCTGGTGGGATTCTACCCATGACTGGGCAGTGGACATCGAAGGATACAGGCTGTACAGGTGAGACAGAACAGGGAAAGGATGGGGGAGCGTAACGCTATACATCAAAGAGCAATACATATCCTCAATGATCAGGATGGGGTCAGAGGAGGGGCAAAATGAGGCACTCCGGGTAAGAATGCAAGGGGGGCGTGGAGAAAGGGACTTGATAGTGGGTGTCAACTACAGACCGCCTCACCAGGGGGACGAGCTGGACCTGGAAATCTCAGGTCAGCTTACGGAGGCGGTAAAGTCAAGGGATGTGGTTGTCATGGGTGACCTAGACTACCCAGACATTTGCTGGGAGGAGCAATCAGCCAAGTCTGATCACTCATGTATGTTCCTAGCCGGGATATAGGACCTCCACCTAACCCAGGAGGTGCATCACTCCCCCAGGGGACATGCCTTGCTGGACTTGGTCCTTGTCACAGGCGATGACCTGGTGAGGGGTCTGCAGGTACTCGGCCACCTGAGTGACAGTGATCATCGCTTGCTGAAATTTACTATCCAGCGCAGGGTGGTGAAAGCAAGCAGCAAAGCAGAGGTCCTCAACTTCAGGAGGGCTGACTTCTGTAAGCTAAGAAGGTTAGTAGGAGAGGCATTGGGGTCTCAGAGCTTCAATGAGATGGGAGTCCAAGATGGGTGGTTATTCCTCAAGGAGATGGTCCTCCAAGCCCAAAGGGAGTCAGTCCCAATGTGCCCCAAGGGGGGCAGGAATGCTAAGAAGCCCCCATGGCTCGGCAAAGGCATCCACAGATGCCTGAAGGCAAAAAAAGAGGTGTACAAACAGTGGAAGCAAGGGACTATCACCAAGGAGGATTACACCTCTGTTGCTCAGGACTGCAGGGAGGGTGTTAGGAAGGCCAAGACAGAGATGGAGTTAGGGCTAGCCACCAGAATTAAGGATAATAAAAAGTCCTTTTTCAAATATATTCAAAGTAAGAAGAAGGCACTGGGTAACATGGGGCCCCTACAGGACGGGCTTGGCAATCTGGTGATTGTGGCAAATGAAAAAGCTGACCTCTTTAATGAATTCTTTGCCTCCATATTCCTGAACAGGGACCGGGACATCTCCCCCACTAGAACTGCAGATGGACCCAGGGGAGGCACTGCCATGTCTAGGGTCAGGAATGACCTAGTTAGGGAATTGCTGGAGGGGCTGGATGTGTTTAAATCAGTAGGTCCAAATGCTCTTCACCCAAGGGTACTGAGGGAATTGGCAGGGGTCATAGCGGAAGCCCTGGCATGACTATGAGCACTCATGGGACACTGGCCAGGTACCAGAGGATTGGAAAAGGGCCAGTGTGGTCCCCATTTACAAGAAGGAGAGAAAGGGGGACCCTGGCAATTATAGCCCAATCATTCTTACCTCAGTCCTTGGGAAGACCTTTGAAAAAATTATCAAGGAGCACATCTGCAAGGGCCCAGCAGGGGAGGTAATGCTCAGGGACAACCAACATGGGTTCATTGAGGGCAGGTCCTGCCTGACTAACCTGGTTTCTTACTATGATCAGATCACAAAGTCCCTGGATGAGGGTGTCAGGGTGGATGTCATCTTCCTGGACTTTAAGAAGGCCTTTGACATGGTTTCCCACCACATTCTCTTAAAAAAACTAGGTGACTGCAGCACTGATGCCTACACAGTCAGATGGGTGGCAAATTGGCTAGATGATCACACCCAGAGAGTGGTGGTGGACGGGTCATCTTTGACCTGGAGGAATATGAGCACTGGAGTCCCCCAAGCCTTGGTCCTGGGTCCTGTACTGTTCAACATCCTTATCAGCAATCTGGATGTGGGTATGGAAAGCACACTGTCCAAATTCACTGATGACACCAAGTTGTCGGGTGAGGTGGGCACGCTGGAGGGGAGGGACAGAATCCAGCTAGATCTAGACAGGTTACAGAGGTGGGCAGATGAGAATAGGATGGAATTCAATGCAGACAAGTGCAAGGTGCTGCATCTAGGGAGAAGGAACCAGCAACATACCTATAAGCTGGGAAGCACCCTTCTTGTCAACACGGTGGCAGAAAGGGATCTTGGAGTCACTGTTGACTCCAGGATGAACATGAGCCGCCAATGGAAGGAAGCGGTCAGTAAGGTTAACCGCACCTTGATGCATCACAAGCAGGTCCAGGGAGGTGATCCTTCCCCTCTATGCAGCATTGGTCAGGCCGCAGTTGGAGTACTGTGTCCAGTTCTGGGCGCTGCCCTTCAAAAGGGATGGGGCTAGCATTGATAGATTCATAGATACCAGGGCTAGAAGTGACCTCAGAAGATCATCTAGTCCAGCACCCTGCCCCAGGAGCAGGAAGTCAGCAGGGATCATAGGATCCCAGCAAGATAAACATCCAAACCAAGGCTGAGTATGACAAGAGAATGATGTCCTGGGATTTGCTTGAGAAGCATCTATGGATGCAAGCCAGGGTTTTGCTCACTTTACTAGCCGCAGCATCACATTGAAGGTCATGTTCATCCTTGGTCAATTATGACCCCCAAGTCCCTTTCGTCCATAGGGCTAGCCAGCGTAGCACTGCTGTGCCTATAAGGATGCTGCAGGTTTTTCTTCCCAAGGTGGAGAGCCTTGCATTTTTCAGTGTTAAACACCATCAGATTCTTGTCCGCCCATTTCCGGAGCCTGTCAAGGTCAGCCTGGATCACCCGCCTGTCTTCTGGCGTGGATACTTTACCCCAGAGTTTGGTGTTGTCGGCAAACTTGGCCAGTCTGGTTCTGACACCACCCCCTGGGTCCAACCACGGAGCCAATTCCCCAGCTAAAGGATTGTGGTGAGGCTGAGGCTGCAGTTAGCCAGTTTTGCTAAGAGGTAATCATAGGATACCAGTTCAAAGGCTTTTTTAAAGTCAAGATATACAACATCAATCTCTTCTCCCTTGTCCAGGTGATAAGTCACCTGGTTGTAAAAGGAAATAAGATTGGTCAAGCAAGACCTACCCACAACAAACTCATGCTGGCTATCCCTCAGGATGTTGCTGTCAGCCAGTCAGTTAAGAATGGCCTCTTTGATAACCTTTTCTAAGACCTTCCCTGGGATAAAAGTCAGACTGACGGGTCTGTAGTTTGCTGGATCCACTTTCCTCCCTTTCTTGAAGATAGGTACCACATTGGCCTTCTTCCAGTCTTCAGGCACTGCACCAGAGCACCAGGAGTTTTCAAAGATCCGTGCCAGGGGCTGGGCTATGACGCTCGCCAGCTCCTTGAGTACCCTGGGGTATAAACTGTCAGGGATGGCTGACTTCAAGGTATCCAGCCTGTCAAGGTGTTTCTTCATGAGGTCAGCGTTGATGAAGGGTAAGGAACCTCCCTCACCCAGGCCTCCCTGTCACATAATGGGCAGGTGTGTCTCATGGGACTAGTGAAAAACTGACGGAAAGTACCCATTTAGCAGGTTGGCTTTTTCTGGGGCTTTGGTTGTCAGTTGTCTCATCTGGCTTAGCAAGGGTCCAGTGTTGCCCTTGCTTTTCCTCTGGCTCCCCACATTTCTAAAAAAGGACTTTTTATTGCCCTTGATACTTGTAGCCAGCTGGAGTTCCGTTGCATTGAGAGGGTCCAGGGGAGGGCCACTCGCATGGTAGAGGGGCAGTGGGGCAGACCCTACAAAGAAAGCCTAAAGGGCCTGAAGCTATTCAGCCTCCACACGAGAAGGCTGAGAGGGGATCTGGTGGCCATTTACAAACTCACCAAGGGGGACCAGCAAGAAGTGGGGGAGGCTCTGTTCCCCCAGGCACCACCTAGGGTTACTAGGAATAATGTTCACAAATTGTTAGAGAGATGGTTCAGGCTGGACTACAGGAGACATTGCTTTACAGTAATGAGGGCTGCCAGGCTCTGGAATGAGCTCCCAAGGGAGGTGGTGCTCTCTTCTACCTTGGGGGTCTTCAAGAGGAGGCTGGACAGATATTTGGCTGGGGTGATATGACCCCAGCACCTGTTCCTTCCCAGGGCAGCAGGTCAAACCCGAAGATCTGGTTAGGTCCCTTCCAACCCTAAGCACAATACTATGATACATACAGCATGTAGCAACGCACAAGGCCAGTTTGGCATAAAAGGGCATGGTACTTTCCTATTCATAATGATGTCTGCGCTCTTTGAGCTAAATTATCAACAACAAGGTTTGTCTGTGACTCATCTATAGCAGAAGCTAAAACAATAGCACTTTAATACAACCAGCTCAAGATGAACAAGATTATTTCTCTTTCCAAGCCTCCTCCTCTTCTCTATGTTTCCCGACAACACCATTACAGTAGAGGCATGCAGGGTCCATTTATAGCAGTGGAGAGGCATCACAGTGACCATGGAGGCATGGCTTATTGAGGGGCTGGACTCGATGATCTCATGAGGTCCCTTGCAGCCCTAAACTTCTGTGAATCTGTGATGATTCTCTGATCTGCTGTAGGACCTTGGGCAGCCGGCCAGATGATCTCCACCCTAGAGTTCTAAAGGAACTGGCCGAGGTCATTGCAGGACCCCTGGCACAACTTTATGAGCACTCGTGGTGCTCTGGTGAGGTACCGGAGGACTGGAAGAGGGCCAACGTGGTCCCCATCTTCAAAAAAGGCAGGAAGGAGGACC